>NC_040084.1:94166674-94469704 GCF_003369695.1 Bos indicus x Bos taurus | reverse complement strand
CCATATACACAGAATCTAGAAGGATGGCACTGACGACTCTGTTCGCAGGGCGGCAGTGGAGACGCAGACACAGAGGGCAGACCTATGGACCCAGGCTAGGGAGAAGAGGGAGGGGTGGGATGAAAGGATAGGCTAGCGTGGGTTCCTACACCTGCTTATTTAACTTCTATGCAGAGTGCATCATGCGACATGCTGGGCCGGATGAAGCACAAGCTGGAATCAAGACTTCCGGGAGAAATATCAATAACCTCAGATATGCAGATGACACCATCCTTATGGCAGAACGTGAAGAGGAACTAAAGAGCCTCTTGATGAAAGTGAAAGAGGAGACTTAAAAAGCTGGCTTAAAATTCAACATTCAAAAAATTAAGATCTTGGCATCTGGTCCCATCACTTCATGGCAAGTATATAGGGAAACAATGAAAACAGTGACAGACTTTATTTTCTTGGGCTCCAAAATCACTGCAGATGGTGACTGCAGCCATGAGATTAAAAGATGCTTCCTCCTTGGAAGAAAAGCTATGACCAACAGTATACTAAAAAGCAGAGACATTACTTTGCCAACAAAGGTCCGTATAGTTTAAGTTTTGATTTTTCCAGTAGTCATGTACTGATGCGAGAGTTGGACCATAAAGAAAGCTGAGCGCCAAAGAATTGATGCGTTTGAACTGTAATGTTGGAGAAGACTCTTGAGAGTCCCTTGGACTGCAAGGAGATCCAACCAGTCTATCCTAAAGGAAATCAGTCCTGAATATTCATTGGAAGGACTGATGCTGAAGCTGAAGCTTCAGTACTTTGGCCACCTGATACAAAGAGCTGATCCATTGGAAAAGCCCGTGATGCTGGGAAAGATTGAAGGTGGGAGGAGAAGGGGATGACAGAGATGACATGGTTGGATGGCATCACCGACTCGATGGACAAGAGTCTGAGTAAACTTCAAGAGTTGGTGATGGACAGGGAAGCCTGGCGTGCTGCAGTCCATGGGGTCGCAAAGAGTCGGACACGACTGAGCGACTGAACTGATTGAATGGATGTAAATATATTGCCAATGGGAATTTGTTCTATGACGCAGGGAACTCAAACTGGGGCTCTGTAACAACTTAGAGGGGTGGGAAAGAGTAGGAGGTGGAAAGGAGATTCAAGAGGGAGGGGACATGTACATTTATGGTTAATTCACGCTGATGTGTGTCAGAAGTCAAGCCAATATTGGAAAGTAATCATCAATCAATTTAAAAAATAAATATTGAAAAAAGGAGGAAGAGGGGAGGAGGGGGAGGGGAGGAAGGGGGAGAGGATGTGGGGGGGAGCAGTGCGGAGAAGAGGGGGAAGGGACAGAATGGGATGGGCAGGGGGCAGCAGGCAGCAGCTCGGCTGGCTTTGCAGAGACTTGGCAGAGCTGTCACACTAATTAGCAGATGAGCTAAGGGCCTGAGGAAAGGGGTGTTTCAGTGTGAAACCAAGGGAGGGACCCAGACTGGAGGTACACGGCTGAGCATCTTCTCTACGGAGGCACATTTCACAGGTGAAAGATCACAAGGAAAGGCCCCGAGTAAATGTCCCATCGAATCATCAGTGGTCTGGAGTCACTCTCGTCCTTGACTCCTTTCACACCCACATCCAATCCCTCAGCAAAGCCTGTGGCTCGACCTCAAGCCACATCTCACATGGGACAGTGTCCCCCAAAGGGGCCTTGTCCGAGCTCCGCCATCTTTGCCTGGACCATTGCAGTAGCACCTGCCTGCCTCTGCCCTTGCAAGGGCCAGGGGAAACTTGAAAACCTACAAGGCAACTCCTCTGCTTAAAACCCTCCATTGGCTTCCCATCCTACCCAGAATAAAACCAAGTCTGACCCCCAGGACACTATCCTGTCATCATGTCCTGTGTCCTTTCACTGCCCCCTTCTACCTTCTCACCGCTTCAAGAGCACGGCCGGCCTTGGCTGTTTGCCTTGCCCCCCTCATTCCACAGGGGCCCCTATGCAAGGCCTCCTCCAGGTCTTCTCAAGGCCATCTTGGCAAAAATGCCCCTCTCCTGACCCCCTGCTCAAACGCACCTCACCTGCTTAATGTTCTCTCGCTCTCGGAACCTGCCTGTCCTGTCCTGAATTTATTTCTCAGTTGTCCTAGGCTGTAAGGTGCACGAGAAGGTCTTCACTGGGTTCACGGTGACATTCCCAGCAGCTAGAGCAGGGACTGACATGTCACAGTCAGCACAGGACTTAAACGGGCGAAGAACAGCACTTCCCTCCATGCATCAGCCCAAGGCACACAAGGGCAGAGTCTGCCCTCAAGGCTACCCCACCACCACCACCCATTCTAGAAATGGCTGTGCCTCCTCGGGAAGGGTGGGCCGGGGACAGGGCAGGTAACAGGTGTACAGGCAGTCGGAACCCCAGGGTGGGGAGCAGCACCAAGGTTTCTGGAATAAGAGACAGGCAGGGTGGCTGCACAGTGAAAAAGCTGGCTTAAAACTCAACATTCAAAAAACTAAGATCATGGCATCTGGTCCCATCACCTCATGGCAAATAGATGGGGAAAAATGGCAACAGTGACAGACTTGATTTTTGGTGACTCCAAAAGCACTGCAGACTGTGACTTCAGCCACGAAATTAACAAATGCTTCCTCCTGGGGAGAAAAGCCGTGACAAACCTAGACAGCATATTAAAAAGCAGAGATATCACTTTGCTGACAAACGTCTGTATAGTTAAAGCTATGGTTTTCCAGTAGTCATGTACGGGTGTGAGAGCTGGACCATAAAGAAAGCTGAGCGCTGAAGAATTATTGCTTTAGAACTGCAGTGTTGGAGAAGACTCTTGAGAGTCCTTTGGACTGCAAGGAGATCAAACCAGTCCATCCTACAGGAAATCAACTGTGAATATTCACTGGAAGGACTGATGCTGAAGCTGAAGCTCCAAATCTTTGGCAACCTGATGCGAAGAGATGACTCATTGGAAAAGCGCCTGATTCTGGGAAAGATTGAGGGCAAGAGGAGAAGGGAGTAACAGAGGATGAGATGGTTGGCTGGTGTCACCGACTCAGTAGACACGAATTTGAGCAAACTCTGGGAGATAGTGAAGGACAGGGGAGCCCGGTATGCTGCAGTCCATGGGGTCGCCAAGAGTTGGATACAACTGAGCAATTGAACAACAAGCATGGCTGGAACTCAAGAGGGAGGGCAGTGGGAGGCAGGATGAAGCAGAGGAGCCATCCAGATGGGACCCAGTACTTGCCATGAAGGAGCCACTCACGCTAGTTCTGAGCAGGGAGGTGACAGAGGGGGTGTGACTATGGAAGGACTCACCTGGCTCCAGAGTGGAGGTGGGGAGACCTGTATGTAAGGAGGTGCTGGTGGTTTTAGACTACGGTGCTGGGAGAAGAGATAAGCGAGGGGCTGGCTTTCTTCCCCTGTGAAGTGGAGCCTGCCTGGAAGGCTGCTGCCTGGAATAAATGAGGAGACACTCACTGCAGAGCTGTCACAGCCGGCGGTTGCTATTACAGTTAAGGGGAAGATGGTGCTGGCAGGGAGGGGTGGCTTGGCTTCTGTGAGCCAACCCCTGTGATAGAAACTGGGGAGCCCATGCAGTTGGTGAAGTGGGTGAGCTCTGAGCGCTTCTGAAAACGGCAAATCAGCCCGAGGGCTAATGTGATAATCAAAATAATGATTACAGGATTACAATGGAGGCGCTTGCCACTTACAGATGCAATCATTACAGTCGCTCTCCTCCGAGCCCACGTCCATTCCAATCCCCTTTCATTTGCGGGTTTGTGGAGCCAGAGCTCTCGGGAGGGGTGACAGCCAAGGCCACCTGTCAATAAAGCGCCTGCCTGGTTTTAGACTTGAGCCAGACGGAGGGGCCCGAGGCCTGGGGACTCCCCACCCAAATGGCTGATTTGTGCCTTCGATTTCTGAGTTAAGCAGATTATATTATAATACAGAAATTCACATCCCGCTCATTCACAGAAGTCGGTTTAAAAAAGTAAATGCAGTCATCAAGTCCCACGGTTTTTCCATTTATAAAGCCTTACCATCCTCTCCTTTCTTTCCATTTCCAGGGACACTGACCTAGTCTGATCAATCACTCCATAAATATTTATTGAGTACCCACTAGCTGCAAGGGCTCCCCTTTGGCGGTAGTGGTATAGAACCCACCTGCCACTGCAGGAGACATAAGAGACGCGGGTTCGATCCCTGGGTGGGGAAGATCCCCTGGAGGAGGAAATGGCAACCCACCCCAGTATCCTTGCCTGGAGAATCCCATAGACAGAGGCGCTTGGCGGGCTACAGTCCGTGGGGCCGCAAAGAGCCGGGCAAGACTTAGCACACACGGCTCGCAAGGTGGTGTGCCAGGTGCTGGGGCGACAGAAGCGAAGAGCAAACGTGGCTCCTGCCCTGACTGAGAAAACACAGAAAAAAGCTCCAAGTGTGGGCTCTAGCTCCACCAACAGGTAAAACCCCAACCAGAAGAGAAAGTGATGGGACCTCCTCACACCTGCCCCCACCCCCCACCCCCGCTGCAGGCGGGCACACACCCCTGAGGGTGGCCGTGTAGCCCGAGGTGGCAGGTGGGGGTGTGGCCTGCTGATGACGTGCAGAGAGGGAGGCGGCCCCTCATCAGGATCACAGCTGTGGCCACGGCCCCTGGACCCTCAGGACACGCCCTTGGGGGGCTCTGCCCCCTCCCTGGCTCCCCATTACTCTGCTCCTCCTTCCGCACGCGCTGCCCCCAGCTTTGACCACTCACGGACCTACTGACCTCACACATCCCTGGCTTCTGCCACCCCATCCATCTTTTCACAAGGCAGGTTCAGGCAGGAAGTGGTGAAAGACCTTAGGGAAGTAGGGCATGGGCCCCCCTTTCCCAGGTTCAGGGCAGGTTCTAGGGAGGTGGATGGCAGGGAGGGGGTTCAGGTGGGAGAGAGGAGAAGCAGCCCTTGCAGGCCAGCAGCATGGACATGGCTTCAGGGAAGTAGGCTACACTTTGTGGGCCTGAAGGATCTGGCAAAAGCGGGGTGACATTACAGAGCACTGCCGCATGCAGGATCCATGCTGGAGGCTGAGGACGGGAGGGCAGGCGGGCACAGCCCTGTAGGCACCGGGCAGACACGGTAAGAACAGTGGATGAGACCAAGAAGGGGGCCACGCTGTCTATGCTGCTAAGGAACTGATGCTTTCAATGCTGGCCAGGCATTCAGAATGTTTGGGCATTTCTATTACAAACAATGCTTCCCTTGTGGCTCAGCCGGTAAAGAATCTGCCTGCAATGCAGGAGACCTGGGTTCCATCCCTGGGTTGGGAAGATCCCGGAGAGAAGGGAAAGGCTACCCACTCCAGTATTCTGGCCTGGAGAATTCCATGGACTGTATAGTACATGGGGCTGCAAAGAGTCGGATACGACTGAGCGACTTTCACTTTCACTATTATAAACAATAGGGGTATAAATAATACTTCAGTGAAAAGCCTCATCCATATCTCATGCTTACCTGAAATACAGAATTTTCTTGGGATAAATCCCTAGAATGGGACATCAGGGTCAAGGATATCCGTCTCTTTCTTTTACCTGTTGATAGACATTGCTGCATGCTCACCAAAACAGCTGCACAATGAATCTACCCAGGACCAGCACCCATGTCCTACCCCCCGCCCCCCCACCCCCATCCACTGTGGTTACCATTACAGGGCCACCTGTGAAAGATGGACTCTGCTTTTCGTGTTTTTTATTACTAAAGAGGTTAATCCGTTTCTCTCATGTTTATTAGTCATTTGTGCCTCTTTTGTGTGTGCACTGGCCTGTGCATAGTCATGCATACCTATTTTCTTACTGCTGCGCTGTGCTTACTCGCTCACTCGCGTCTGACTCTTTAAGACCCCATGAGTCGACTGTAGCCTGCCAGGCTCCTCTGTCGATGCGATTCTACAGGCAAGAACACTGGAGTGGGTTGCCATGCCCTCCTCCAGGGGACCTTCCCAACTCAGGGATCAAACCCAGGTCTTACTAAGTGAATGCTTTTGTCTTATTGGTCTCAGGATATTAGTCTTTTGTGTAACGAATATCTTGCAAATACTTTTCCAGCTTTGTTGTCCTTAAACTTAAGAGGGTTTGTTTTTACAGAAATTTTAAACTTCTTGTAGTAAAATTTACCGAACTTTTCTGGCTTTCATGGAATACTTGCCTTCTTCACATCCCTGCGTGCTCGGTCGCTAAGTCGCGTCTGACTCTTTGCAACCCTATGGACTATAGCCTGCCAGGCTCCTCTGTCCATGAGATTTCCCAGGCAAGAGTACTGGAGGAGATTGCCATTTCCTTCTCCCGGGGATCTTCCCAGCTTAGGGATTGAACCTGCATCTCCTATGTCTCCTGCATTGGCAGGTGAGTTCTTTACCACTGTACTACCTGGACCCAATATTATATAAATAGTCATTGCTATTTTCTACTGCATTTATATATGGTCTCATTTCTTTAAAAAAATTTTAATCTGTCTCAAATTGATGTAAAGTTTATCATAAACCTATCTGAGTTTATAACAAATTAAATTCTTACATATTCTTAGGTCTTATTCTGTGCTACTTTTCTGACGCTCCTGAAAGCAGATACATACAGCTTTAATTAGAATTAAATTAATAATTTAATTATTTTAAAACAAAAAATGCCCACATTCTCCATCCATCATTATTTACTTTTCAGAATCATTCCATATATGCTCACAGTTTTTCTTTCTTTCAGATGAACTCAAGAATTACTTTTTAAATTCTCCCCCAACCATTGGTGGCACTAGAATCCACTTGCGCTAGGTTAAAGAATCTGCTTGTCAATGCAGGAGACATAAGAGGCTCGATCCCAGGGTCAGGAAGATCCCCTGGAGGAGGAAAGGGCAACTCACTCCAGTATTATTGCCAGAAGAATCAGTCCCATGGACAGCAGACCCTGGAGGGCCATAGTCCATGGGGTCGCAAAGAGCTGGACACCACTGAGCATCTGAGCAGTCAAAATCATGCTGTAATTCAACTAGAATTCTTTAAAATGCATAAATTAATTTGGGGGGAGAATTGACATCTTTGCCATATTCAACATTCTATCTAGATACTTAAAATAATTCTTCATTTATTTAAATATGCATTTATATCCCTCAGTAGGTTTTATACTTTTTTTTCCCTAGAAGTACTGAACTAATGTTTTTCCTAGGTAGAAATTACTAAGATATTGGGTTAAATTTTTGAAAGATTTTTATATTTTTCATTGGTCATGTATTAAGGGAGCATTTTTTAAAAGTCTGTAACTAGCCATCTGAGGTATTCTCTTATATCATTTCTAACAGCTTTGGTTCTCTTGAGTTTTCATTCTCTTCCTGGCAAAAAAGATCATCTTTGGCAAATAATGATAATTTTGCTCTTTCTTTCCCCTACGTTATACCTTTTATTTCTTTATCTAATTGAATTGGCAATCTCTTCCAGAACAGCGTTAAATGACAGCACTCGAGGGAACATCCTTGTCTTGCCCTTAACTTCCCTGAGAGTGTTTCAACATTCTATGATGACCAGTGTAATCATCCAGCCTGTATTTTTACCACTTTTATCTATATGGATGGTATTGGCCATGGGATTATTTGGTTTATTGTGCTGATTTAGAAACCAGAGTACTTGAACTACTCGATGAATTGACTTCAAACTCAAATCTCCTCCAACTGGCTCTTAGGGAGCCTGTTGATGGGCCTGCTGCCCCATCCTCGTGCAAGGGTACCACATTAATCTCCTCCTTGCACATCCACCATGGCCCCACTTCTCATCAGGAAGGAATGAAATCCCAAAGGAGTAAGGCTAGAATCCTCGCTGTACAAATCACCAATTACACAACCCCATGCAATTTATATCTTGAAGGCTTGTTTTTCTTACGTGTAAAAGAGGGACATATGTTGCAGTATTACTTTAAGATTTAAATGAGATCATTCTATAGCTCCCACCAAAATGCTTGGTATTTGAGGGTACTCACTAACTAGTCAAGGCTATGGTTTTTCTAGTAGTCGTGTATGGATGTGAGAGTTGGACTATAAAGAAAGCTGAGCCCTGAAGAATTGATGCTTTTGAACTGTGGTGTTGGAGAAGACTCTTGAAAGTCCCTTGGACAGCAAGGAGATTCAACCAGTCCATCCTAAAGGAAATCAGTCCTGAATATTCATTGGAAGGACTGATGCTGAAGCTGAAACTCCAATACTTTGGCCATCTGATGCAAAGAGCTGACTCATTTGAAAAGACCCTGATGCTGGGAAAGATTGAGGGCAGGAGGAGAAGGGGATGACAGAGGATGAGATGGTTGGATGGCATCACCAACTCAATGGACATGAATTTGAGTAAATTCCGGGATTTGGTGATGGACAGGGAGGTCTGGCGTGCTGCAGTCCATGGGGTTGCAAAGAGTCAGGCATGACTGAACTGAACTAACTGATAGTTATTACTATCATTCTCATTGCTGTTCCCCTCCTCTGTGGCTTTATTCAGGCACTTCCCCCCACCCTCCACACACCTCACCAAGAGTCTTAACTTCCTTGTCCACCATACAAGACAACAGCCAACATGACCTTTGAAGTCCAGCTCATGACTCAACTGCTCCAAGAGCCCCTTGTTGACTTAATAAACGTGTCCCAGAATCTGTGTGCGTGTGTTCTCTCAACATCATATCCAATCCGTCCTATACCATGCACTTGATCACATGCTGTCTTTAGAACTTTCTAGGTAATTACAAGTGGTAATTACCTGTTGGTTTTCATGTATCCTTTCTAATTAGATTAAAAGCTTTCTAAGGCCAAGGATCACATCTGCTGCTTCTTGACTGCTCATAGACCCTGGGCCTTGAACAGGGCTGTGCATCTAGATGAGAAGACACAAAAGTTTAATTACTTTTTACATTTATTAAGTGGATAAAAGGACCTAAGTAATCTTCCTAATTCAAATTCAAGCATGTAAAGCAGAATTGGAAAACCACGAGTACACAATGACCTCTGTCCGTATAGACACGGAAAGTAATTTATGAGACCCTCATAAGCCTTCATCTCCCCCCGCCACTCCACCCATAAATGATCTCTTTTCGTTCCTCCACCGACTTCCTCATTTCAGTAAATGGCATAACTACCCACTCTGTTCCTCTATTTTGAAACCTACGAGACACCCTTGATCCCTGCTTTTCTTTCACTGCCATCCATCCCACTGAAGTCTGAAGACAGGTTCAATCTGTCCTCTTCTATTCACTCACTTCCCTGCCAGCATCCCGTTCAGGTTCAGGTCTGTGTCAGCCCTCCCTTGACGATTACAGCAACTTGGTAACATCCCCTTCTGGCCCCTCTTCCCACCCAACCTGCTCCTCACCCAACAGCCAGAACGAGCTTTCAAAGCAACACCACCGACCTTATCACTCATAGAAACAGTGGCTTCCCATCCCCTAGGAGGAAATCCCACATCCTGAGCTCTGCACGCCGGCCCCAGCCCCAACCACGTTGCCGCCCCAGTCACCACCTTGCTGGCCCCAGCTCCTCCTGCAGGCCTTTCCTATCGATTACTTGAGGTCATTCTGCATCCCACCCTGAAATATTTGTCTTCATCTCAGAGCCACGTGGGCTTCCTTCTCTCACAGCCTCACAAGTAAGTGTTGTCTTGCTTCCATCTGTTTCTCTTTGGACTGTGAGCTCCATGGGGGATTGGGTCACGGGGGTCTTGTTCCTATTAACCCCCCAGGAAGCAGTCAGTAAATCTCAGTTGTGTGTATGAAGACGCCCAAGTTGTGAAAGCTCCTTCTCATGGATCAGGGAAACTCGCAAGACATTGAGACAGCCAGGCTCCTCAGGCCCACTTTCTTTCCAGGCATAGGTCCCGGAGCATAAAATGCTCAATGAACCTTTGTGGAATGAATGTAAGAGCACAGGCCCGTGCAAGCCCCGTGACTGATGGGATTCGGAGGCTTGAGAAAACCAGCTGGCCACTTGGAGCTGCAGATTCACACACAGAAACAGAGGACCTACTCTGACCACCTCCCAAGGATGTCGTAGGACTGAGCAAAAACTGTTTTCAAATACATGTGGCCTTAAAAAGGCAGGGTGTTCTGTCCTGATCCTGGGCATTTTCAGACTTGCCCCCGTGTGCCGGCCTGGGTCTAGTGCAGTTCAGGCGGGGCTTTGGGTTCTAGTTCTACCAAATCCAGCCCCTTCCCCAAGAATAACCGCCACCCCCATGTCCAAATTTAGGTGCCACCAACATCAGAATATCTTGGCAAGATTTACATTCTACCCTCAACACGCTTTTAACATTTAAAACATCTAGGGACCTCCCTGGTGGTCCAATGGTTAAGAATCTGCCTTCCAATGAAGGGACACAGGTTCGATCCTTGGTCAGGGAACTAGATCCCACGTGCCCCAACGAAGACCCAATGCAACCAACTAAAATAAAATTTAAGATGTCTAAGCAATGAAAATAATGTTCCAACATTATTATAGCATTCAATGACAACAATTGAAAAAAATGTGTTTAAAAACACCTGTCCATTCTTTTCTTGAAAATTTTAGAAACTAACATTCCCCATCAGGGGATTTTCTTTGGTGCCACTTTAGGGTATTACAGCAGATTCCCTGGTAGCTCAGATTGTAAAGAATCCGCCTGCAATGCAGGAGACCCGGGATCAATCCCTGGGTCAGGAAGCCCCTGGAGGAGGGCATGGCAACCCACTCCAGTATTCTTGCCTGGAGAATCCCCAGGGACAGAGGAGCCTGGAAGGCTACAGTCCATGGGGTCACAAAGAGTCGGACATGACTAAGCGACTAACACTTTCCCTTTAAGGTATTACAACTTTCATGAAGAAAGCAGCTACACGTGAGTTTGCCTGTATATCAGGTTAACATGACAATTTAAGTCTCCAGCGATGTTTTCGTTTGCTAAAAAATTTCAACTCTAAACAGTCTTCCTTGAGAAAAGCAATAATAAAACTAAAATGAGCAACCTGAGAGTCCCTCTCCGTTTTCAGAATTAGCTGTGAACCAGATGAGGCAGGCTGCTTTTACTCTTCAGGAGACGGACTTCAGCTGACGGCCAGCCCCCACCACCCCCCGCCCATGGACTTGTACCGAACACCATCAAGCGACGATTGTAAACAAACACAGCACAGTGTCAGGTTAGCCTGCAAATCCATTAAAATGAGTAACAACTCTTTCTCAAGCTCACGAGACACACATGCTCCACTCATTTATGGAAATTAAATAGGTGGCATGACCACTGCTCAGAATGCAAACTCCTGGGAGGGGAGAGGCTGCCCTGGGCCTGGCAGCCATGTCTGTCCAGCCCAATGCCTGTGCTGTTCTTAAAGCACAACCCACGTAAGGAAAGAAACGCCAAGACGTTTTACCAGGTCTTCAGCCTTGCGGACAGCTATGCTCTACCGACCCGAAGACGGATAACTACTACACAGCAGTGAATGCTGCAGTGACATGGCGTGACCCCGGGGCCCTTCACAGGAGGAGGGCCCGGGAAGACGTGGTTCTCCCCTGCAAAGCCAGGCTACACTCTGCAATGGAAGAAGTGACTGCTTGGGATGTGACATGTAAGCTCGTTCAGTTCAGTTCAGTCGCTCAGTAGTGTCCGACTCTTTGCGACCCCATGAACCGCAGCACACCAGGCCTCCCTGTCCATCACCAACTGCCGGAGTCCACCCAAACCCATGTCGTAAATACCCCCAAAACAGGTATGAGTTGCAGGTTCAAGTTTCCGACGTTCTCTACGAGATGACCACACCTATTAAATAAACATGAGTTCCACAACGTCTCCTAGAACCTACCCCCAATTCAGAGCTGGGGTAGGGGGCACAGGGGAAGTGGACTTAAGATGCCAAGACACCCTCCCCCCAACAGAGATAACACCCTGAAATGCCTGAGCCCGTCAAGGAGCGGCCTGGCTCCCTGGGCTCCAAGGGAGAGATTTCCCCGGGCCTGAACCCCGGTCACAGAGGAGGAAAGAACAGCAAACACTTTCTCCAAACCAAACCCTCCTTCACACTCCTCTCCTCAGAAATAAAGATGCAAGTCAGCTGCCAAAGGCCAGGTGAGGGCTGACCAGGAAGAAGGAACCGTGTGTTGAGGACGCCCAGGAGGTGGTGGAGGGGAGGGCAGGGGAGCATTGCAGGGGCGCTGGTGGTGGTCCCCCGGGAAGGGGTGGTGTGGGCCTCGGACCCCACGAGGGCTGTGAGTGGGGACAGCCCGCTCCTGATACATCCACTTCCGGCAGGAGGCTGGGGGACGCTTCTCCAGCACGCAGCCCCCAGCCCCCAGGGCGTCTTGTAGCTGCAAGGACAGAGGAAAGGCTGAGGGAGCCTCTGAGGCCTGGATGCGAGGGGGAGAAAGCTGCCCCGGCATGCCCATCTCGGGTGGGAGAGGGACCCAGGGGAAGAGAAAGCCCCTGGCCGGCCATGATGAGGCTGCCAGCCTGGGTTCCACCCTCTCCCTTCAGCTCTTGCCTGGTTCTCCATCTCTGTCTAATAATAATGAATCATAATAAACAACTCGGATCATACTGATAGAAGCTCTAACTCTCAACCATGCACCAGACCCCATCCTTTTAGAAGGCAGTAGGCATGGAGGTTAAAGGCTCTCAGTCTAGTTCAGTTCAGTTCAGTCACTCAGTCATGTCCGACTCTTTGTGACCCCATGGACTGCAGCACACCAGGCCTCCCTGTCCATCACCAACTCCTGGAGTTTACCAAAACTCATGTCCATTGAATCGGTGATGCCATCTGACCACCTCATCCTCTGTCATCCCCTTCTCCTCCTGCCCTCAATCTTTCCCAGCATCAGGGTCCTTTCAAATGAGTCAGCTCTTCACATCAGGTGCCCAAAGTATTGGAGTTTAAGCTTCAGCATCAGTCCTTCCAATGAACACTCAGGACTGATTTCCTTTCAGAAGGACTGGTTGGATCTCCTTGCTGTCCAAGGGACTCTCAAGAGTCTTCTCTAACACCACAGTTCAAAAGCATCAATTCTTCTGTACTCAGCTTTCTTTATAGTCCAACTCTCACATCCATACATGACCACTGGAAAAACCATAGCCTTGACTAGATGGACCTTTGTTGGCAAAGTAATGTCTCTGCTTTTTAGTATGCTGTCTAGGTTCTCATCTAGCTTTAATCCCAGCTCCACCATTTACACACTGTGTGGTCTTGGGCAAGTCAGTGTCTATATGCTGGGGACGCTCATCATTTCTATCTCATAGGGCTGTTATGAGGACTAATTGGCATAATTCTCAGCAAAGGCTCAATAACTAACAGTTGATATTATTAATATTTTTTCTTTCCTTTAGATTTTTGTTCACCCTCACAGGTTCGCAAAGAAACTGAGGTCCGAGGTCACGAGAAAGGCTGATGGTGGGCGGGAGACAGAAGACCAGATCTGTGGAACCCTAAACACCACTCACGCTCTCTCCAGAGCATTAGAGTATTGCTGGAACGGAGTCCACTCTGGCAGGAAGGGCCAGCTGACCCAGATCACCCGCCACTTTCCCACCAACCTTTCTACTCTGTTGTGTCCCCGTCCTCCTTCCTGACGTCCTTCTGAGATCCAGGGTGAAACCCACCTTCCCAGCAGGGCAGTCAGGGCCAGGGGCAAAGAGGGGTTATCATCATCTCTGATGATTTCCCCCATCAGAGACAGAGGGGTGGGGTGGGGGACAGAGAGATGCCCACCTGCAGGAAAGGGGTTGAGGTTTGGTCTTACAAAGACCCAAATTCAGATTCTGCTCTTTTAACCACAATGTATGTGTCCTTCTGGAAGTTCCTCAACCTTTCTAAGTCTCAGCATCTTCATTTGCAAAATGATGTTCACCTGGCCTGTTTAACTGAGCCGAGGCACACAGTAACCAGCACACCGTCACGCTGATGCCCAGCCCTACTCCTGCTATGCTCCTAAGGTCACCTCATCCTGACGTGGAAGGGCAGCACCCCAGTCCACATCCTCTTTCCCGAGCCTCATCCATCCATTCCATCCGGCCCTACTTCTCTACCTGGTTCAATCGTATTTCTTTTTCAAGATTCCCCAGCAGAACCACATCCTCTGGAAAGGGTTTCCTTCCAGGCCCAGAGGCTGGTTTTGTTCCTGTCTCCTCCACTGGACTGTGTTCCTTGAGAGCACAATGGCATCTCCTGCCCTTGGACCCCAGTTTTCCTAGCATTTCGTGGGCACTCTTTATGTGCTTGTTGAAATGAGATGGAAAATTTATATAAACGGTTCAAGATCTTACTTGGAGAACTAAATGCACAGAAAGAGAAGCAAGAATCAGGATGGTCGAATCTCATAGCTGTAAGGAATACACACATTCATCCTGTCCAGGATTTTCATTTTATGGGAAGCTTGGTCAACTAGTTTGCCAGCTTCGCAAGATAATAAAGGTAGGAGGTGCTCGACCCGGCAAGAGTACTCCAGTACCAGCTGAGTATCACCCCGTGACAGGCTTAGGAGGATACACTTACTGACATCACTGGCTGTGATGACACAATGGCTCCTACACAAGAGAGGAGCCCCCAGGACACGTTGGGGGACAGTCATGCAGTTACGTAACTGACAGCGTCAAACGATAAATACCACCGGCTGGAAAACAAGTGCAATCACCTCATTTCCTAAGTGTCAAGACAGAAAAAAAAAAAATTGAGGAGATACAGATATGGATTTTTAATTACAGGTTTAGCTTTTTTAAGATTTAGCCACTGGAACTCTGCACATCACAGACAAGACGCACAAAATCGGTGTGGGAAAATTATGTCTTTCGGCCCAGAACAACCCAAGGAGAGCCAGAAAAGCAGAACAAAAAACAAAAACAAAGCCCAACCACATAAACAAATGGGAATAGTCTAAAAGAAATAACATTTTGGCTAAGGCTCAGGAAGGAACATTTTAAATACAAGAACAGATACCGGTAGGACAAGGGAAATGATGTTATAAACTTTCTTGCTTCTATACTTTCTGGTAGAAACCTTTCTACAAACAAAACTGCCTCCCTCGGGTGGGTCTGGGGAGTTTTACCGGTAAGTGAAGCTCCCCCCCCGCCCCGAAGAAAGCAGATCTTGCTGCAGCAATACTCCAGCACCACACTCTGCCCCAGGTCCAAACCTCCCCACCTGCCAAAGGAGTCCTAACAGGGAGGGTGGGGTTGGGGGTAGGCTCAAGTTCATTTCTAGGTCTGAGGGTCTACACTCTAACATCAGTATTATTTTTTAAGGAGCAAATCTTTCCATTTCTATCAACTTCACTATCTCTGATTATAACACCATGAGGAATTTTCAAAGGGAGGATTCCTGGCTGCAGTTTTGTTCAACTGTGTCTGTGCCCTCCAAATCCTTAGATATCTTTGCATTTTTCATCACACAGGAAGATTTTTAGCAAATAATAAAGAGGACACTGAGGCATGGCAACCCACTCCAGTATTCTCGACTGGAGAATCCCCATGGACAGAGGAGCCTGGTGGGCAGACAGTCAGACATGACTGAAGCAGATTTAGCATGCACGCGAAGACAGTATCTCAAAGGTCTCCAAATAACGCAGCCTGCCCTCCTCTGGCTTCCCAGGTGGCTCAGTAGTAAAGAACCTGCCTGCCAATGCAGCAGGAGACGCAGGTTCAATCCCTGGGTTGGGACGATCTCCTGGAGGGAGGAAATGGCAAACCCACTCCAGTATTCTTGTCTGGAGAATTCCCTAGATAGAGGAGTCTGATGGGCTACAGTCCATGGGGTCACAAAGAGTCGGACACGACTGAGTGAGCTCGCACACATGCCCTCCTCTGTGGAGTGAGTGTGTCCACACACACACCTTGGGGAAGCGAAGCTGGGTGCACAGAGCCCCATCCACAGCCCGCCTCCCTGACCTGCTCCTCCTATACTTCAAGCAGGAATAGTAATCACCACCCTCCCACAGTAGGGATTCTAGGAATTAGTTGCTGATGATCATGAAACGGTTAAGGGACAGTATTACATCCCAGTCGAGGCTAGTCATTACTATTAATATTATTCCTGTGAGCCCACATCACTTGGACGTCTTCCCGCTGTGATTTTGTATAAAAGAAATTCACTCGCCAATTCATCCAATATTAACGGCTGTTCTCTTACAAAGATGAACTTCACAGACAAATAATGCACCGCTCAAGGCTCCCAGTCAGACTCCTTGTACCAGAACTGCTGTTTTGTTAGGCATAACCCCCTGCAAAGAACAAGGCTAGTACTGAAATGCTTACCGAGCGTCAGCAGGTAGGAAACCCAAATTTCTAAAATGGAGTTGATTAAGGAAGGGCTGGGATGGTGGGGTTTGCCTTTGCTTCTGTGCAAAACACACAGTTTCGGGACAGTCTGGATGCCCTGCGAGAGGATGCGGCTGGAAGGGCTGCTGGAGCAAAGAATGTGACTGCAAATGCAATCAGCACGCTGACAGCAGCAGTTCACTCACACTCTGCTCCATCCTGCCTGGATGAGCTTTGAGGACCATTAGATGTCATCAAATCCAGACTTGAGAATGGAGCACACCATTCACACTGAGAGCAACAATTCAGGCCAATTAAGTCCGGGCGCCGATGGGCTGTGAAGACAGCGTTGATTAGCTTGAACGCAGGTAGAGTATCTGGGGGGATAGGGTAAACAGCACGTGAAACGTGGACATTAGAATGTTCTACAGGCTTGTCAAGTGCCCTCACCCTGCTTCAGGCGTTCGAGCCAAACATTTCCAACCAGCTACGATCAGAAGCCAAGTTTATATTTCGGCATTATTTCCCAGAAAGCTTCAACTCCCAGAATACAAAGATGGTGAAATCACTTTTTTGGGTGAGTGTTCTCTATGTGAAATAGTATCCGTGGGAAGGTCACCTGCCAAGAACTGATCAAGCTACGAAACACTAAAGGCCTCGCTTCATCAGTGCATTCTCTGAACTCATCTTCTCTGCCCGTACACATCCTAATACCTGATCAAGGGGCACTGGTGACGGTGTGGTGGAAATGTAGGAGTCACTACCAAATGCGGTTTCCCTGATGCCCTCCACGGCCAGCACCCCCACCGGACGAAACCTTCACCACAGTCTGACGGTGTGAGCATGACAGGAAAGAAGACAGACTCCCATTAGGAAAATGCTCGCAGCCAACACGTGTACATTTAATCTGTTAGTGTTGATTGAGCCCCAACAATGTGTCGGGCACAGTTCTAAGAGCTGGCATTGAAGCAATGACAGAAAAGGTCTTTGCCCTCACAGGCTCTGAGAAATAAGCAATGAACCTAGAGTCATTGGATTATTTCAATTATAAAGATGGGAATTATTGAGGATAACTAATGTCTGCAAGGTGAAATTTAAAAGCAGGAAGACAGCACCTTGACATGGCCATTCTAACTTGTACAAGTCACACATACCTGAGGCAGAACCATAAACATAATTCTTTTCACTCTGATTCCTAAACAATGAGATAAATTTAAAGCAGCTTGAATGGCTCCATCAAGACAATACCATGCTGAAAGACACATCAACATAACAAAGAGCTTCGGGGCCTTCAGAGGTGTGTGGTCCTCTAGGGAACCCTGGCACCAAGCTCAAGGGCAGAGAACTCCCAAAATGGAGAGACATGTGCCGTGATACAGCATAAAAGGAGGTGGCTCGGCTGGAACTCAAGATCAGGA
Source organism: Bos indicus x Bos taurus (assembly GCF_003369695.1). Classification (NCBI taxonomy): domain Eukaryota; kingdom Metazoa; phylum Chordata; class Mammalia; order Artiodactyla; family Bovidae; genus Bos; species Bos indicus x Bos taurus. Next base: position 94,452,043 of record NC_040084.1, on the reverse strand, counting down.
AACTATACAAAGTCCCAAAGTCCCACTGCCTGTCCTGGAGACACAGTCACTCTGTGCTGGTGGCCACTGTCATTCCACAACAAGTCACAATCAGGCTTCAGAATGTACCCCAAACCCAGCTTCTCTCACTGCATCTCCACTGTCCCTACCCTGCCCCAAGCTGCCAACATCTCCCACCTGGGATTTCGAAACCTGATTTCCTTTCCACCTCTCCTGTCCTTGTCCATGGCTCAGGGTCCCAAGAGGAAGCATCTGGCACTCAGAAAGGGGTTCTGGGGACAGTTTAACAAAGGGGCTCTTAACCAGCGTGTCGGCAGAATTAGGGAACCAACTAGAGAAGGTGAGGGGCCCCAGGGCTGACAATAAGAAGCAGTCATTCCCAGCCCTGGGCTGGAAGGAAAGCAGACCCACGAAGGGCCACCTGTCAGGCTGGGACCGTGGCAGATGCTCAACCACCACCCAGCTGCTGCCCACGGGACGGGACGCAGAAATAACGGCCCCGGGTTCTCTTTCTTCCCGTGTCCAGTGGACTAGCGGTGCTTCCCACAGCCCATCCTCCGCTTAAAGGACTGATAGGCCTGGTGACATAGTCACAGAGGCCAGCACAGTGGACCAGAGTCAGTGCAACTCTGGAGAGACAGACAGAAAATGGCCAGCACACCCGCCTGTGGATTTGTTCCCCACAGGAGCCATAATGGTCCTCTCAGAACATCAGGTGGCTTTTCATCCATCTTAAGATAAAATCCACGCTCCCCAGCACAGCCCACGAGGCCTTCCCTGTGGGCACCTTCTCCCGGGGCCACCCCAGGGCTCTGTGCTCCAGCCACGGTCCCTCTCATCCCCGCCTGTCCAGGGCACGTGCAGCCACCCCTTGCCTGAAACACCCCCTGCCTCCACACTCTCAGCTCCTCTCCTCCTTCACAGCCCAGGTTAAAGGACATCACCTCTCCAGGAGGGCTTCAGAGACTGTAGGGCCCTGTCACCCAAGACGTTCTCTTACAGCGTCTTATTACGCTTCTCAGTGACTATTTCTTCTTCTTCTCTTGGCCACTCCACTTGACATTCGGGATCTTAGTTCTCGGACCCGAGATCAAACTTGAGCTCCCTGCATTGGGAAAGTGGAGTCTTAACCACTGGACCACCAGGGAAATCCCCTTGGTGACTTTTATGAGAACTATGGATGGAGGTTTGTGACAGTGTACAGGAGGCCATGATCAAAACCATCCTCAAGAAAAAGAAATGCAAAAAATCAAAATGTGTGTCTGAGGAGGCCTTACAAATAGCTGAGAAAAGAACAGAAGCTAAAGGCAAAAGAGAAAAGGAAAGATAAACCTATATGAATGCAGATTCCAACAAATAGCAAGGAGAGATAAGATAGCCTTCCCCAGTGATCAATGCAAAGAAATAGAGGAAAACAATAGAATGGGAAAGACTAGAGATCTCTTCAAGAAAATTAGAGATACCAAGGGAACATTTCATGCAAAGATGGGCACAATAAAGGACAGAAACAGTATGGACTTAACAGAAGCAGAAAATATCAAGAAGAGGTGGCAAAAATACACAGAAGAACTATACAAAAGATATTCATGACCCAGATAACCACGATGGTGTGATCACTCACCTAGAGCCAGACATCCTGGAATGTGAAGTCAAGTGGGCCTTAGGAAGCATCACTATGAACAAAGCTAGTGGAGGTGATGGGATTCCAGTTGAGCTATTTCAAATCCTAAAAGATGATTCTGTGAAAGTGCTGCACTCAATATGCCAGCAAATTTGGAAAACTCAGCAGTGGACTGAAAAAGGTCCACAGGGCTGAAAAAGGTCCGTTTTCATCCCAATCCCAAAGAAAGGCAATGCCAAAGAATGTTCAGACTACCACACAATTGCAGTCATCTCACACGCCAGCAAAGTAATGCTCAAAATTCTTCAAGCTAGGCTTCAACAGTACGTGAACCGGGAATTTCCAAATGTTCAAGCTGGATTTAGAAAAGGCAGAGGAACCAGAGGTCAAATTGCCAACATCTGTTGGATCATAGAAAAAGCAAGGGAATTCCAGAAAAACATCTACTTCTGCTTCATGGACTATGCCAAAGCCTTTGACTGTGTGGATCACAACAAATTGTGGAACATTCTTAAAGAGTTGGGAATACCAGACCACCTTACCTGCCTCCTGAGAAATGTGTATGCAGGTCAAGAAGCAACAGTTAGAGCCGGACATAAAACAATGGACTGGTTCCAAATTGGGAAAGGAGTACGTCAAGACTGTATATCGTCACCTTGTTTATTTAACTTATACGCAGAGTACATCATGCAAAATGTTGGGCTGGATGAAACATAAGCTGGAATCAAGATTGCTGGGAGAAATATCAACAACCTCAGATGTGCTGATGACACCACCCTTGTGGCAGAAAATGAAGAAGAACTAAAGAGCCTCTTGATGAAAGTGAAAGAGGAGAGTGCAAAAGTTGGCTTAAACCTCAACATTCAAAAAAACTAAGATCATGGTATTCAGTCCTGTCACTTTATGGCAAATAGGTGAGGAAACAATGGAAATAGTAACAGACTATTTCCTTGTGCCCAAAATCACTGCAGATGGTGACTGCAGCCATGAGATTAAAAGATGCTTGCTCCTTGGAAGAAAAGCTATGACCAACTTAGACAGCATATTAAAAAGCAGAGACATTACTCTGCCAACAAAGGCCCATCTAGTCATAGCTATGGTTTTTCCAGTAGTCATGTATGGATGTGAGAGTTGGACCATAAAGAAAGCTGAGCACCGAAGAACTGATCCTTTTGAACTGTGGTATTGGAGAAGACTCTTGAGAGTCCCTTGGACTACAAGATCAAACCAGTCAATGCTAAAGGAAATCAGTCCTGAATATTCATTCGAAGGACTGATGCTGAAGCTGAAACTCCAATACTTTGGCCACTTGATACAATGAACTAACTCATTTGAAAAGACCCTGATGCTGGGAAAGATTGAAGGCAGGAGGAGAAGGGGATGACAGAGGATGAGATGGTTGGATGGCATCACTGACTCAATGAACATGAGTTTGAGCAAGCTCTGGGAGTTGTGATGGACAGGGAGGCCTGGCGTGCTGCAGTCCATGGGGTCGCAAAGAGTCAGGCACAACTGAGAGACTGAACTGACTGACTGACTCATCTATAAATGCATATATGGATATGTTGATATATGCCTAAAATAAAGCTGAAAAAATAAAAATCATTAGAAACTAAAAAAAAAAATCTGTTTCTTCCTTGACAAGGTGACTCAGGGCTGTATCTACAACCTGAGGACTAGTCAGGTATCCTGGTGATGATGAGTCATAGTCATGGGAACCTAAGACATATCTCAGAAATGAATATGCCTGTCCAGCTGAACACATGTAACAGTGGAGCTGAGACTAGCTGGGATCCTGCCAGTCACCAGGAACCATGCTCCTGAGCTCTGGAAAGCCCAGCCACTCTGGAGAGCAAAGAGCTGGAGGCCAAGGCCAGGAGCCCATCCCCTTGCCCACAGCAGAAGCAGCCCCCTGGTAGCTGAGAGACAGGCCTGTGGGTGGAGGAGGGCCCTGGCTGGCGTGCAGAGGAATCTGCAACCTGACCTGCCCCAGCTGAAAAGCTACTGAGGGTGATAGTGGCTGGGAACACACCACTCAACCTGGCTCCTTCCTCCCCCTGAGTGCAGCTCCCAACACAGCCCGGCTAGCCCCCCTCCCTGTGGACTGTGGGCTCTGCCTGCCTGTCTCCAGGGTAGCTACAGACTCCGATGCTTTTACTGAGGACTATAAGCCAAAGCAACTGCCTCCAGACATCCAGACTGCATGCCTACCTCTGGCCACAGCCCAGTCTCAGCCCCACCTTCTAACCTCAGCTCTACTCTTGAATCAAGGACATCTGTCTTTAGGACCACACTGTGTACCTTGAGTTGCTTAAGATCTAACAAGAAAGAGAGTAATGATAGATAGATAGATAGATAGTATGTTAGATAAATGATAGATAGTTGAGGTTTGATCGATAGATAGCTAATTGATAGATGTAGACAGACGATAGATTGATTACAGCAATTCCAAGCATGGGTACCATCAACACTAGGAATGGTGCCAAAAACAGGTAATGAAGGAGTATCGAGAATTAATACTCAATTCCCTTTGGAGTAAGAAGGGAAGACTTCCTGGAGGAAGTGACATTTTTGTGTTAGGTATAATTACTAGAGGGAAATTTCTACAAGTGCATGTGGTGGGGTTTGGGCAGAAGAGGAAAGGAAATTGAAAGGGGAAATGATTCTAGGTATAGGAACAATGCTAACTACGAGGGAAGGTGCCAGTGTCCACTGCTTGGTGACTAGAGCAGCTCCTCCAAGCAGAGGGTCTGTGGGGTGTGGGAGGCGAGGCCAGGATGATGGGCAGGAGACCTGCTGTTGACAGCACTTCACTGTACAGCTGGTTCCTGCACGTGGCAGCAATCTGCATTCTCATGACTCCTCAACCTCTCCTTAATTAGTTGTCCATTTTCTGTGTAGACTTTTAGAGAAAAGGAAGAAAAGAATAAGATAAAAACACTACCAAGTTGCTCATCTACAGAAAGTATTACCTCACATTTCTAGAGATTATTGAGATGAAATACAATAAAACATCAACTCTCTCTCCATTCCGCATTTCACATGGGAAAAATTGGTGGGAGTGTTGAAACGTATACACAAAATCTTAGCGCTGAGAGGACTCTGTAGCTGACAGAGGTTAGCTCCAGGCTAGAACAGAAAACCAAGCTTTCAATTGAATAGTCAGCTGTCAGAGGTTTTCACCAGCCTGTTTCAGCCTACATAGACAATCTTATGACTCCTTCATAACAAAATAACATAAAAATAAACACTGCAAAGCAAATTTTATTTCAAACTCCTATAAAATTATTTTCAAGGTTGGAGAATAAGGAGTATGTAATAATACTTACACCTTTCTGCTTACAATATGAAAATTGTCTATTTTATCATATAAAAATGATGGAAGCCTGTTCAAACATGTGACATCTGCACCTGAGCATCTAACATAGAGTTAGGAACAGCAAGCGAGTGCTATTTACACTCTGAAGAAGGCTGAGGAGGCTGAGCGCTGAAGAATTGGTGCTTTTGAAGTGTGGTACTGGAGAAGACTTTTGAGAGTCCCTTGGTCTGCAAGGAGATCAAACTAGTCAATCCTAAAGGAAATCAACCCCAAATATTCATTGGAAAGACTGATGCTGAAGCTGAAGCTCAATTCTTTGGCCACCTGCTGCAAAGAGCCAACTCATTGGAAAAGATCCTGATGCTCAGAAAGATTTACGGCAAGAGAAGAAGGGGGCAACAGAGGATGAGATGGCTGGATGGCATCGCTGACTCAATGGACATGAATTTGAGCAAACTCAGGGAGATGGTAAAGGACAGGGAAGCCTAGTGTGCTGCAGTCCATGGGGTCGCAAAGAGACGGACAGGACTTGGCGACTGAACAACTACAACACAGTGAAGAGGTCTAATGTGCCCAGTGACAGTACAACTACCCTCCGAGAGGGTGGTGGTGGTGCAGCCGCTAAATCGTGTCCAACTCTTGTGACCCCACGGACTGTAGCCTGCCAGGCTCCTCTGCCCATGGGATTCTCCAGGCAAGAATACTGGAGTGGGTTGCCATTTCCTTCTCCAGGGGATCGTCCTGACCCAGGAATCGAACCCAGGTCTCTTGCATTGCAGGCAGATTCTTTACCAACTGAGCTACAAGGGAAGCCCCAGAGAGGGTTTTTCTTAAAACCATTTTCCTCAGGAAGTTGAAGTATTAGTTGCTCAGTTGGGTCCGACTCTTTGCGACCCCATGATCAGTGGGTTGCCAGACTCCTCTGTCCATGGAATACTCCAGGCAAGAATTCTGGAGTGAGTAGCCAATCCCTTCTCCAGGGGATCTTCCTGACCTAGGGATCCAACTCGGTTCTCCTCTACCGCAGGCAGATTCTTTACCGTCTGAGTCTGCCCTTCAAGAGCATCTGATCCAGAGAAACTTCGGGTAGCAGAGAAGAAGCAGTGAGCCTGGCGTAGCCTTAGCAGGCTCACCATCAACGAGGAATCCAAGGTCAATCTCTGCTGCCTGGCGCCGCCACAGGCAGATGATTTGAAAGACCATCAGTGACAAAATTCTCCCCAGCCTCAGGACCGCTCCAGGCCCACAGCTGCAACACCACGGAACCCAACAGCCCATTGCTCTTAAAATAGTTCATCTGCTATTCCAGCAGCGCCTGTGCCAGAGGCAGAAAAGGAATCATCAGATGAACCTCCTGTTGATGAAGCGTCTGTCTCTGTCTGGGCCTGCATGCATGCTCAGTCGAGTCCGACTCCGTGCAATCGCATGGACTGTAGACCGCCAGGCTCCTCTGTCCATGGGATCCTCCAGGCAAGAATACTGGAGTGGGTTGCCATTTCCTCCTCCAGGGGATCTTGCCAACCCAGGAATCCAACCTGCATTTCTTGAGTCTTCCTGCACTGGCAGGCAGACTTTTTTTTTTTTTTTTTTTTACCACTGCGCCACCTGGGAAGCATCAGCTACAGAATGCTTCCTCCAGATTCCAAAGTGAGTGTAGGAGGCTCCTGCCCTGACTTTTCACACCTCGGTGCTGAAAGTGCACTTGACCTTTCTGAGGTCAAGTGCAGCCATGCTCCCAGGAGCAAGGGGACCAGCAGAGTCAGTGCCCACTCTGGGCGGCCTTCCCCCTGCCACTGCTCCCTGCCCCCAGGATTCACGCTGCTCCTGTGCACCTGGCCCTCTGCAGCTGTCAGCGAACCAAGCCCCCTCCTCGGCCCCCGGAGAATATACTGGCTGCTTCTCCTTTTGTGAGCACCGTCTAACTTGATAAGGGTCTGTCTACTTCGACTCCTAGAGGTAGAAAGCCTGTGCTTTATCAGATTCATGTTGAAATCACAGAAACTACTCCTTGAGATTGCAGGGCCCCTCTGTGATAGGGAGGGGACAGGAAAGTGTCTCATGAGGCTGCCCAGTGCAACCCCGATGCAGTGGGTAAAGAAACCATCTGCAACGCAAGAGATGCAGGTTTAATCCCTGGGTTGGGAACATGGCAACCCACTCCAGTATTCTTGCCTGGAAGATCCCATGGACAGAGGAGGCTGGTGGGCTGCAGTCCAGGGGGTCGCAAAGAGTCGGACATGACTGAGCGACTGAGCACGAGCAAGAACACACGAGTGTAACCCCGCTTAACACACGTTTGGGACTGAGTGGTCTCTCCTAGACGTATCTGTCCTCATAATAACATGCTCAGGTTCAAAGGTAAACATCTCCCAGCCACTTCTGTTTACACCTTCAAGAAAGAAAACCAAACTCCTGTGATCTCAGAAGCCTCAGGCAAAGGCAGTGGCTAAAAATCTATTTAAGCTCTGAGAGACTCTTCCATGAAAGGGCCTGAGGGACACTCTGAAAGGGCAGGGGAAGAGACAGGCAAATGCCAAGGCCTGGAGTCCAGCGGGAGGGCCCTCCTGGGTCCCTGAGCAAGGCCACTAGGGGTACCCAAGAGGAAGAACCCCTCCACTCCCCCTGCTGTGAGGAACCAACTTCCCAAAGACAGGTGATGGCCAGCGAACACTTTGAACACCATAGACATCTCTAGGCCCAGAAAGTAATAGCAAATCCTTACACTGCACTTATGATGTATCCATCACAGTTCTAAGAGCTGTATGAAACTGTACTCATTTAATCCCCAAACATCCCTATGAGGTCAGTACTATAGCCCCGTCTCCCATAGAGGAAAATGGAGGCACAGAGAAGTTAAGTAACTTACCCACGGTCACAGAGCTGATGAGCGACTGAGCTAGGACCCTGAACGCAGGAATCTGGACTCCAGGGTTCTAATCCCGTCACCACGCTGCCTTTCTGGTCGATGGACTAGAGAGTGATTGCAGGAGGAGAGGGCTGCACCTCAAGGCAGTCTCGCCACGGACCACTCCCTGGTGCCACTGGTTTAAAGAGGGATGGGCTTGACTCACTTGTGGACCCTTCACAATCCACAGTTTATAAAAACGCGTGAAAGTGCAAGGCGCTCAGTCCTGTCGGACTCTTTGTGACTCCGTGGACTGCATAGTCCATGGAATTCTCCAGGCCAGAATACTGGAGTGGGCAGCCTTTCCCTTCTCCAGGGGATCTTCCCAACCCAGGGATCGAACCCAGGTCTCCTGCATTGCAGGCGGATTCTTTATCAGCTGAGCCACAGGGAAGCCCGTTTAAAAAAAAACAACACATATATACAGTATATATGGGCTTCCTTGGTGGCTCAGTGGTAAAGAATCCACCTGCCAATCAGGAGATACAGGTTCCATCCCTGGGTCAGGAAGATCCCTTGGAGAAGGAAACGGCAACCCACTCCAGTATTCTTGCCTGGGAAATCCTATGGACAGAGGAGCTTGGTGGGCTATGGTCCATGAGATTGCAAAGAGTCAGACATAACTCAGCGACTAACAGCAGTGACAACAGTTATATGCATTTGACTTCACATGCCCAAACTGATCTTACATGAAATGGTATTGAAACAGTCTTCTACCTAAATTTTTTCTATGACCATTTATTAAATTATCAAATACAATGGACATTTGCTGAGTCTTTACTAAGTCCCAGACACTATTCTAAGTGTTAAGGATACAAAGATAAGTTTTCTAGTGCTTCTGATACTCAGAGAGTTACTAACAGCAGATTTAAGAAATAGGAACTTCACTACAATCTGGACAAATAGTGTGCTTCATGGAAACTCTCTAGAAATAGTTAGGGTACCATTCTTTGTCCATCTCATGTGTGTACAAGGATAGTAAAAACCCATGGTCAAGGTGTGTATCATCCACTTCATGGAAAGTCACCTTCAGTAAAATGATTCAGAAGGAGAAGTGAAAACAGGTCTCAAATTTGAATCTACAATTTCCTTCTTTTAAAAAAATAAGATAAAATTAGCCTTGTGTTAACCTCTGGGCAAAGTTAAGAATCTAAGGTTGTGAGATTGTTTTAAGAGAAGCACAGCATGGTGGTAGACCAGATGGTGGACTTGTGAGTGTTCATTTTATTTCTTGGCTTCATAACTTACATATATGCTATCAAATGATACATAATAATAATTTTAAAAAACCTCTGTGATTTGAATCATGCTTGCTACAAAGACTTAATATATTGCAAGCAGATGACACCACGCTTATAGCAGAAAGTGAAGAGGAACTCAAAAACCTCTTGATGAAAGTGAAAGTGGAGAGTGAAAAAGTTGGCTTAAAGCTCAACATTCAGAAAACGAAGATCATGGCATCCGGTCCCACCACTTCATGGGAAATAGATGGGGAAACAGTGGAAACAGTGTCAGACTTTATTTTTCTGCGCTCCAAAATCACTACAGATGGTGACTGCAGCCATGAAATTAAAAGACGCTTACTCCTTGGAAGGAAAGTTATGACCAACCTAGATAGCATATTCAAAAGCAGAGACATTACTTTGCCAACAAACGTTCGTCTAGTCAAGGCTATGGTTTTTCCTGTGGTCATGTATGGATGTGAGAGTTGGACTGTGAAGAAGGCTGAGTGCCGAAGAATTGATGCTTTTGAACTGTGGTGTTGGAGAAGACTCTTGAGAGTCCCTTGGACTGCAAGGAGATCCAACCAGTCCATTCTGAAGGAGATCAGCCCTGGGATTTCTTTGGAAGGAATGATGCTAAAGCTGAAACTCCAGTACTTTGGCCACCTCATGTGAAGAGTTGACTCATTGGAAAAGACTCTGATGCTGGGAGGGATTGGGGGCAAGAGGAGAAGGGGACGACAGAGGATGAGATGGCTGGATGGCATCACTGACTTGATGGACGTGAATCTGAGTGAACTCTGGGAGTTGGTGAGGGACAGGGAGGCCTGGCGTGCTGCGATTCATGGGGTCGCAAAGAGTCGGACACGACTGAGCAACTGATCTGATCTGATCTGAACTGAAGCAAAGTTCTCCAAATTCTATCCAAAGTCCGATGATGTGCTCCTAAACTAGGACCCTTTCATTAATCCAGGATGTGGCACTGAACTGATTTAATTACCTAGGTGCTCTGTGTTACAGTCAAATTGATGTAAATAGACAGATATATTAACTGAACAGCAAAGGGTATTTAATTAAAGTCTAGGAGGATAAAAGTCACAGCATTAAAACACAATAGGAACTGCTAATTATTTTCCCTGTGTCAAAGGAAATTTAACATCATTTGTAGAACAATTTAATAAAACCCCTAACACATTAATGAAGAGAGTGGGAAAAGCCCTTCTTCTTCTTATTTTGTAAGAGCAACATAAAGAAATGACAAAGATCCCAGAGCCGCAAGACAGTGTCACAACTTTCTAAAAGTAAATAAACAATGCGGCTTTGCGATCCAGAGCTATGCCATGGCTCAGACAGGCTAAAAATAGAGGGAAAAAAGTCAAACAAATTATTTGGAATTTTATCTTTACTCTAATCCATCTTTGCCAGCATCTGCCTAATATGGACCAGTGAGCCAAAAGAGTTTTTTCTTACAAATTTGAAAGAAAAAAACATATGTATTGAAAAACTATAAGAAATTTCCCCAGTGGAGGCCAAAGAAAAGAAAACACATAGCCTGGGGGAGTGCCTACATTTATGAGTTCTTGAGATATATTGAGAAATCAAAAATGAATACAAACCTTAAGATGAGCCACAGATTTTCAAAAGCCATGAATGGTCTCATTGTCTTTGCTTTTCAAAGCACAAAATGTTCATTTTAATTCAGAAAAGCAACTCCATATGCCAAGGTCCGGCACAGTACCTCTGATCAACGCTACTGTAAACCTGGCACTTGTTTGTCTGCACCTGGTTCAATAAATGCTGGAAAACTTGAGCAGTCCCTAGGAGCAAAGCTGCCCTTTTATACACCTGTAAGGACCACGGAAGTGCCTCTCCCATTAGCCCCTTCACCAGACGGTCTGCACCTGCAGGAATCCCACTTGTGTCCTCCAATCAGAAAAATAACAGCAGCGTGGTGGCCTTCGTCACCACGAAACGGTGGTGAAATAGCATGGTGGTGCCACAGCCTTTCATTGACCCAGGAGGAAGGCCCCAGAAAGGCCCATTTTTGTTTTGTTGTTGTTTAGTCGCTCAGTCATGTCCAGCTCTTTGTGTCCCCATAGACTGTAGCCCACCAGGCTCCTCTGTCCATGGGATTCTCCAGGCAAGAAGACTGGGGTGGGCTGCCATTCCTTCTGCAGGGGATCTTCCCGACCCAATGTATCCTGCACTAGAGGTGGATTCTTTGCCACTGAGCCACCTGGGAAGCCCAAGGTCCATTTTACAGATGAGGAAACAGACACACATGACCTCTGAGCACCTCTGAGATAGCTCTTCTGTGTCTGACCAGCAAATGGGCATGGCGCTGGCTCCGAGGGCTAGTTTCCAAGGCTGAAATGATTAAACTTTTGTTTCCTTCCCTGTCCTACGACTTCCAAGACCATCGGCTCCCCCCAGGTGCTTTATAACCACTGGGCTCAACAAAACAGGTTCAGCTTCCTGCACAAAAGCAGCCATTTTCCCAGCTATTTCAAGTCCTCAAACTCTTAATTTTGAATAGCTCCCTCCTGGGATAATCTCTCCCTTCTCATATGAGACGGTTTTAACCAGCACAAACCCACCTCTGTGCATCTGCTGGAATCCCTCTGTGGGGGCCGGTTGCACAGTGTAAATAAACCCTGTGTCCCCTGGGATCCCCAGGGGAGAAGCAGGTGTGCTTGGAGGGGGTTCCGCAGGAGGAGGGGGCTTGGAGGCCAGTGGCCCAGCAGACACAGAAATCACCAGGAAAATGCAAGAACCATAGACCCGCAGACTGTATTTAAAAGCTAAATTCCTGGGACTTCCCTGGTGGTCGAGGTTAAGCATCCGCCTTCCAGTGCAGGGGACTTGGGTTCGATCCCTGGTCAGGGAACTAAGATCCCTACATGCCATGGAGCAGCTAAGCCCATGAGCTGCTACTAGAGAAAGCCCACGAGCTACTACAAGACAAGACTGTACCCTGCAAGGAAGACTCAGTGCAGCCCAGAAAAAAAAAAAAAGCTAAATTCCTCACAAGTCTTACTAGTTTGCTCATCTTAGCAACACATCATAGAGGACTTCCTGCTGTATATAAGCTACAGAAAGCACAGAATCAGGTTCCCAGACCCCACTGCAGACTTTCCAAGTCAGAATTCTGGGTGTGGGGACACACAGATCTAAGCTTTAAATTAGATCCTGGGAGCCTGTGAGGACTATAGAGCTAGCCTGTGGCAGGGGCCGGAACAGACCCGAGAAGCACAGAAATGAAAAGGACACATTTCTCACACACATGAGGCTTTCGTGTCTCTGGGGGAGACCCACATGATGACTCAATGATAATTACCAAAGGCTAGTGATGCCTTTGGTTGTCTAGTCAAGACTATGGCTTTTCCAGCAATCATGTATGGATGTGAGAGTTGGAATATAAAGAAAGCTGAGCACCGAAGAATTGATGCTTTTGAACTGTGGTGTTGGAGAAGACTCTTGAGAGTCCCTTGGACCGCAAGGACATCCAACCAGTCCATCCTAAAGGAAATCAGTCCTGAATATTCATTGGAAGGACTGATGTTGAAGCTGAAACTCTAATATTTTGGCCACCTGATGCGAAGAGCTGACTCATATGAAAAAAACTCTGATGCTGGAAAAGATTGAAGGCAGGAAGAGAAGGGGACAACAGAGGATGAGATGGCTGGATGGCATCACAGACTCAATGGACATGAGTTTGAGTGAAGTCCAGGAGTTGGTGATAGACAGGGAGGCCTGGCGTGCTGCAGTCCATGGGGTCGCAAAGAGCTGGACACGACTGAGCAACTGAACTGAACTGAACTGAGTGATGCCTGCTAACCCAGCTCCCCAGGCAAGGTCTGAAAAGCTTTCCCCCTAAAGAATGTTTCAGGTAGCAACACTTCACTAGCCCTACTCACATTTGGAAGCCATCATAATCTATGCACACACAGAGCTCTGTTGTTTTTGCTTCCTAGAAGCATTTTCTTTTATTTCTGGCCCACTTTCTTCCCTGGGCTCATTAACAGGTGATAACCTATGTAGCACCAGTCTACTTGCGGTATCAGCATATCTTACTTTCAATTTAAATTCTCTTAATAATTTCCCAGTGGCTCAATAAATGTATTTAGGATGCTTTCCCAAAGTTTTTCTGTCTGTAATAGCCACTGCACCGCTCTCACCAATTATTGCCCAACAGGCCCAGTGTGGCCAGGTTTTCAGGTTTTTTTCAGAAAAAGCCAATCTTGAGTTTTAGTTGAAATTTTTTGTATTTTGATTTTTGTAACTGATTCAATATTTTTAAAAGCCACAGATGTGACTTCTGCCTTTTGCTGCTTATTAAGCAAATGCTGCCTGGATGGCTAACGTGTGCCAGGCACAGGGCCAGGAATGTACCCGGGCTGGGACCTTAAGGAATGGGTTCTCTGTGTATGGGGACAATGCTACCATGGAGCAGATGCCTGGCAAACTGAGGCCCTGGGTTGTCATGAGAACCAGTATCACTGGTAGACACATTCCTGTAGGCAGATGGGAAAGAGTTGGACACGAAGTCAGACACATGTCCGCAAAGACTGAGCAACTGAACAACAATCGCTGGCAGACACGTTCCGGTAGGTAGACGGGAGCCGGCAGCCCAGAGGCTGCAGAAGGCCCTTCCCAGATCTCCCTCAGAGAGCTGTGAGTGGGCTCAGAGGCGGCTATGGACCACGTTAGGGCAGAACAAGCCTGCGTGCCCAACTCAGACTTTTGGAGAAATACTGAGGAACAGAAGCTGGCCTGCCCTCGGGGATAGAATATCTCAGTATGTTACTTTTTTCTTTAAAAAAAAAAAATCAATTTATTGAGGTATGATTGACATACACAAAGCTGTACATATTTAGCATAAACAATTTGGTAAGTTTGAAATATGTATACACCTATAAGTGAATTCCCTGGTGGCTCAGATGGTAAACAATCTGCCTGCAATGCAGGAGACCTCGGTTCAGTCCCTGGGTTGGGAAGATCCCCTGGAGGTGGAAATGGCAACCACAGTATTCTTGCCTGGAAAATCTCAAGGACAGAGTAGCCTGGCGGGCTGCAGACCATGGGGTCACAAAAGAGTCAGACACGACTGAGCATGCATGCCTGTACAGTCTTCTCAAGAGCTGGGAATGATTCCAATCAACCTCTAAAAAGTTCAGAACTTCCAGAAGAAGGAAAGATTTTCAACATATGTATGTGGCTGTAATGATGAAATATTTAAGCATGGACTGAATTTCTATTACTGCTTTGAAAAAAAATCTTTGTTTACTGTGATTTTTAACATTTTATCTTCAGTGTAATTTTTTTTTTGATCTGATCAATAGTGGGTTGGGGGAGAAGACAAAGCTCCAGCAATGTCTGCTCGGCTTGAGAATTATTTTACATCTAAGAGTCTATCGATCCAAATAGCTGTCTTCATCTGGAAGAATCTAGAGCTGGAAGACTGATGGATCCATTGGGTTATTTTCTTTTTGAATGATTCTCCCTCTAGGTTCAATAACTATGTCTCCTGGTGAGATGTTAGGTAGGAGTTAGGAGGACAATTTAGTAAAACATCACTATCAGTATCCCCTGGTGCCTCAGACGTAAAGAATCTGCCCACAATGCAGGAAGTCTGGGTTCAATCCCTGGGTCGGGAAGATCCCCTGGAGAAGGGTATGGCACTCCAACCCAATTCATGCCTGAGATTTCCATGGACAGAGGAGCCTGGTGGGCTACAGTCCAAAGGGTCACAAAGAGTTGAACACAATTGAGTGACTAACACACACACATATACACACTACTAACATTTAGCAGTATAAGATCAAGGTTGTGGGCTTGACAAACAATTTTCAGTGGTTGACATTCCTACTTAATGCCATATTCCAAACACCAAAGAGACAACAAAATACTGTGACATTTTCTATTTTATTCTCATCTCAGGTATCCAATGCCAAATTGAGCATTTCCCACCGAAGGACCTAGTTTCCAGAGATTCCACATGCTCCTGTGTGTCTGCATATCTAATGACTAATACAATAATGTTCTCTGTGTCGTGTGCATCCAACTACTAGAACTCAGCTTCCACATGACTTGCTCTGAAAAAGACACTGCTACTTGGCACCAACTGTTGTCACAGGATTTCAGGAAATTTTATTAGGAAGGAAATTGAACCTTTTCTTCTTAGTAATTGTGTGAGGGTCACAATTAAACAACCAAATCTGTAATGCACAGCACACATCTGGCATCTCACAGTGGCTGGAAGTCAAAGTGTTACTCTCTCAGTCGTGTCTGACTCTTTGCGACCCCATGAATCGCAGCACGCCAGGCCTCCCTGTCCATCACCAACTCCCGGAGTTCACTCAAACTCATGTCCATCGAGTCGGTGATGCCATCCAGCCATCTCATCCTCTGTCATCCCCTTCTCCTCTTGCCCCCAATCCCTCCCAGCATCAGTCTTTTCCAATGAGTCAACTCTTTGCTCAGAGAAGATTTAAAATCATGGATCAGGAATTCCCGGGTGACCCAGTGGTCGGGACTTGGCACTTTCACGGTCATGGCACAGGTTAAACCCGTGGTCAGAAAACTAAGACCATACAAGCTGTCTAGTACAACCAAAAAAAAAAAAAAAAAAAATCATGGGTTTACAATAAGTTGTATCTTTTTAACTGGTTTGTGTTTTTGCTTTTGTTATTTTTTTTAAATTGTGGCAAGAACACTAACATGAGACCTATTCTCTTAACACATTTTAAATGTATGATTCAGAGTATAATACAGCACAATGTTGTCCAGTAGAGCTCCACAATTTATTCATCTTACATAACTGAAACTTCACAGCAATGCATATAAAGTTTTATGCCCATTTCCACCTCCTCCCAGCTCCTGGCAACCACTGCTTCTATGAGTTATTTCTCATACAGTTGGAATCCTGCGATGTTTCTCCTTCTGTGTCTGGCTTATTTCACTTAGCATAAATGTCTTCCAGGTTCATCCATGGTGTTGCATATGGCAGGAGTTCCTTCTTTAAGGCTGAATAATATTCCATCATGTGTATATATCACATTTAAAAATTCATTCATCCATCGGTGTGCATTTAGGTTGTGTCCAGGTCTCAGCAACTGTAAGCAGTGCTGTGATGAAGGTGGGTGTTATACCAAGGGAAAGTGGGCCGCCCACGGGCCACCCCACCCCCAAAACTGCCCTTGGTGCCATGTCACCTGCTAGACCAGGATCTAACACAACAGGGCTTTTAAATTTTTTTCTAAAGCATGAAAATTATCCTAATTATCCTAAATTACCCCAAATTATTCTTTTCCCTCTTCTCTCCTTATCCACCAGGGAGGTGTCCAGCTGTGGTCAGTATCTCCATGCTCTGCTGTCAGATCTTGGGAAAGCATGGCCATCGGTACTCACATTCCCAAACTACAACAGATAACTCTGCATTCTTATTTCATACAGAAGGAAAATGTCTCTGTAAGGGTGAGGAAGGGGGCTTCTGATTTGAAGATCCTTAGCCAAAATATAGCTGCTTAATAACTGGAAATCAGGAGGCATGACTGGGGCTTCCCAGGTGGTGCTAGCAGTAAAGAATCCACTTGCAGGAGATGTAAAAAGATCCCTGATTTGGGAAGATCCCCTGGAAAAGGGAATGGCAACCCACTCCAGTATTCTTGCCTGGAGAATCCCATGGACAGAGGAGCCTGGCGACCATAGCATCACAGAGTCAGACATGACTGAAGTGACTTAGCACGCACGCAGGAAGCATGACTAGGGAACATGTTTTTATCAATTCAAATGCCTCTGCCTTTGGGGATGCTGTGAGCCATGAGACTGGCGGCTAGTAATAAAATGTATGTACCTTGAGTTCAGGGAAGCAAAGTTTCAAGACCTGCAGTGATCTACCTGATTCCCGTTTTGCTGATGTACCCTGAGGTCACTTTTAAGGATATTTTTAGTAACAGTCATTATTCAACAAGGAGGAAGAGAAATTCATATCAAATGTATTCACAGAGGCCCAGAAGACTCTGTCCACTGCTGGCATCTTTCCCCAGATAGTCCCCATGTAGGTGAGAAGCTGGACCCACTACCACAGCCTAATGAGATTCAATGGGAGAGTGTTTAGGGCGGTGGCCACCTGGGAATTTCCCAGGCCCTGGAATGAGTGTGTTATTTCAGACTCCAAAAACACAAGTGCACAGCCATGACATCACGTTCTCCACTTCCAACTGCATGTGCCTTTTAGCTGGCCCTTAACTTGGCTCCTTGCTAAGCCAATCGCTGTGGCTGGTAATCAGGAAAAGTAGCTTTCTTGAGCACATGCACATTTTATTCATTGTCCAAACAGGAAAAAATAGATACAGGAAATACTCGCCTACCTCCTGTTGTTACCAATCTCTGGCTAACAGAGAAACAAAACTGAGCAGAAAACCATGGTCTGAAGGCACATGGCCACTTCTCTGCGATACCGTGTACACGGGTCACTCTTCTTTAAAACCCTTTCCCACTCAGCTTTTCTGACGCCTCTCCAGTCATAAGCAAGTGGAATATGTTTACATACAGATCCAGTGTAAGTCACGTTTTTTTCTGCCTTTGTGTGACTCAAATGTGCAAGTAACAACTGGCACTCTTGATTCCAGTTGATCCAGAACTCAAGATTCCAGACCTCTAGGAAGGTTCCAGGTTTCTAGGAAGCCTTGGTATAGAAGCATTTCTGCACAGGGAGGGAAATTAGATCGAATGATGTTGATGCCTTCCCGATTCAGAGTTTTTTTTTCTATTCCTCAAGCAGCAAGCTTCATCATAGGAATTTTCGAATAGCTGCGTGGGTGTTGACAGTGACCTTTGGAGAAGCAGACACCAGAAAATGTCTTTTTAAAAGACATCACAGCTCTGCGTTGACGGATTGATGCAGAGGAATGACGAAGTGGGGGCCTCGCACATTAACTGTGCCCCACTCCTGGCCACCATTTAGGGGCACCCCATTTAGGGGCACACAGGCCACCCTCCCTGCAAGACTCTCAGGTGTGCTCATTCTGGAGATTTCCACACCAAGCTTCCCTCCAGTTACCTCTGCCTCAGTCTCCCCACAAACGTCAACCCCTCCCATATCATGGGCAGTGTTCCTTAGCAAGTGACTCCCAGACATGGCAGAAGCCTGGTCAAGCATGGGTGCTAAGTTGCTTCCTAGAAGCCTGGAACCTTCCTAGAGCTCTGGAATCTTGAGCTCTAGATCAACTGGAATCAACAGTGCCAGTTGTTACTCGCACACGTGAGTCACACAGAGGCAGAAAATAACGTGACTTAAACTGGATCTGTATGTAAACATAGTCCATGCTTCTTATTCTCCTGTAATCCCCACTGCCCCTTCAGTGAAGTGGAAACGAAGACCTGTCTCCCTCCTAACACTTGGGAAAACCTTAAAGCCTGTAGGGAAGGGGAAACAGGGAGAAGCCAAGGAGGGACCAACTCAATCTGTTTCTAAGGCCCGGGCCGCCATCGAGCGCTAACGCAGAGTGCTGCCAGAATGGCAGGGGCTGTACAGCACCTTCTCTGCATTATGCGTGCGTGGGTGCTAAGTTGCTTCAGTCGTGTCCGAGTCTCTTCGACCTTTTGGACTGCAGCCCACCAGGAGGCTCCTCGGTCCATGGGATTCTCCAGGCAAGAATACTGGACTGGGTTACCATGCCCTCCTCTTTCTACATTATAATGAATGGCAACTATTTATTTTCCAGAAAGTTCTTTCCATAGACACTTTTGGAGAAATATCTTTATCCTATATATCTCTAAGTTCACATATGGATTTATGCTACTCTGGTAAATAGCTCAGAATAGGGGTTCCTGACCATTTCAAGGATAGGGACTGTTTTTTAATGTTAAAAAATTATGTACCTCCATATGGTAGCAGTTGTATTTTATATTTTTTTATTATTAAGAAAATACATGATTATAGAGGGCTGTCTTCAATCTATTAATGCTTTTAACTTGAATTTGCTTTCTTAGTCACAATAGGCTCTACATGCACTTGAAAATATATAATAGCACACATCCATACATATGGTATCTAAGTATTGCTTACAGCCAACACGGGATCTTTTCTCCTTGCAGTAACCCCACCGTTCCAAGCCTTGCCCAGCTAAGAGCTATAGACTGAGAACCTCTGTGACCTATCTATTTTTATGAATTCCAAAACCCAGAATTTTACTAGCTGATCCTAAAGGAATTCTGGATTGACATTTTCAAGAGGAAAAGAAGCAAAATCATTTACTATTAATTTTTTTCCCTTTCATGGCACCCTCCTATTTTTGTTATGATATTAAGCAACATAACAGATATCAACAGAATAGATTTCCTACCATTTTATGTAACTGCCAACAAATATTAAATAAAATAAGATACTAACGAATCACAACACTCTGCTCCTAGGGACTATTAAAATCTAATTAAAACCCAGAAGATCAATGCTGCACTGAACAAAAAAAATCACCATGGGAACTATAAGGAAAAAAGACTTTTGTTAGCAATCTCACAGAATTACCCTGAATAATACTCCTTCCATCTATCCCCTACAAAAACACTCCTAGGCTTAAACATAAATAAATGTCAATAACCAGACTCTCATACACACTGACTATGGAAAGAGGAGAAACAGCCCCAGGTGATGGGGGGCGGCGGGGAGACAGACACCAGCTGTTTCTTCATCCTTCCTGCAGAGCCAGTCTAAGCAGATGTGCTCGTGAGTGTTCTGTGACTTGGTTTCTTTGGTCTTGTGTTTTAATGTGTTCAAATTTGCCCTTCTCTGTCTGCATGACAGAGACAACCCCAAGTCCCCAACTGTAAAACCTCCACATGGAGGTTCAAGCTCTGTCACTGGGTCCCTTCCTCAATGGTGCATTTGGCTGGGAGGGTGCAGGTGGGGCCAGGTAGCGGGGACCCTGGATGAGACCCCCTCAGAGCAACTAAAATGGAGAGCACAGAACCTACATGGATCAGACCCCAAAGGGATCCCAGGGCCATGGGCGATTCATTTCCAGGACAATCTTTGATGTGACTATCACCTACTAGCAGTTTCTAGAAAAATCGCATTTCTATAATTTCAGGTTTATTTTTTAAAAAAGCAAGACATAGCATGTCAAGGATTGGTAAGGATTCCCGCTGAATACTGTGCTATCTTTACTTGATTCCTCGTATTCTTGCCTGCTGACAAAGACAAAGGCTAAAGAGAGAACAGTGCAAATTTTATTTCTGGTTTAAAACACTATAGGACAAAGTTCTCCTCTAGAATCTTAAAGCAAATTGCTAAGGTCATATTCTGATTATAGAAATATCCTTCCCAAATGACCTTGACCAACCCAAACTACAAAACAGATTTTATGACACCAACTAATATTCCTGCTCTGAGCTCCAAGAACGGCCTGAATTCCCTTTATGTTCCATGTGGTCCAAGAAGCCTGGGGCTAGCCCCTCCACCACTGGACACCGTGACCACTCAGGTGGCCAACTCAGCTGCCAACCAAACGATGATGACAACTCAGTTGGTTTTGTTTTTTGTTTTTTTTACCAGCATGTGTAACAGATTACTCACAACAATGTCACAACATTTCACAGTAACTTTAAGCAGAGGTGGACAGAACCAAAAGGGTTAAATGAATTCTCCAAATAATGATAAAAAAAAAAAAGCAACTCTTCCTAACCCTCCTTCTTCCTTGGCACATTTTCAAACTTAAAAAAAAAGTGAGGGGCTTCCCTGGCAGTCCAGTTGTTAAGATCTCACCTTCCAATGCAGGATGTCCTGGGTTCAATCCCTGGTTGGGGACCTAAGACTCCCACATGCCTTGTGGCCAAAAAAACAAAAATATAGAGGCTATATTTTAACAAATTCAATGAAGTCTTTAAAAATGGTCCACATCAAAACTAAATAAATTTCTGCAAGTGATTAAAGAGCAGGAGGACTGGACACGTTCCTTCCTCTCTCCACGCCTGCACTCCAAAGAAGCGCACATGGTTGAGGTGGGGATGACCATGCTTTCCCTCTCTTTAATTCTTGACGATTTCAAAAGTTCTCTCAGACAAGTTACGTCATGCCCCCAGCAACACCAGGTGCTGCACTAGGCACCCGTCATCCTTCCCACTTTGCAGAAACCAACTTCCATGGGTTAGGGGACTCACCCACAGTTACCCGGCACCAGCTCAGAGAGCCCAGGCCTCTGGCCAGGTCTCACTGCCCCACCCAGTGCTTTCAATTACAACAATGAGCGAGCAGAGGGCCGCCTGGACCACAAACTGCAAACACGGCACCTGCATTAAAGCGAATCAGCTGAGAACATCAATAGAGTACTTTTAGGCCCTTGAGATAGATTGCAAACTCAAAAGTCTACCAGCATCAGCACATGACTGGACCGGTCTTTGCTCAAGCCCTAACCTGGCACCTCCATTCAGAATCTAGGGCTACAGGCCTGCGAGGCTTCCTCGGGACGCAGAAAGCAGGAAAAGCTGCCCGCCAGCAGCAGCAGGCCCCCTCCTGAAGCAGAAGAGAATGTGATTTCACAACAGCGGCAGCAATCTGCAAACATCAATGAGCCCTCGTGAAACCCAGGCATCGCCAAGACAGCAAAACTCCCATTTCCTCTGTTTCTTCTCTCAGGCCTGCAGTTAATTCTCTTCTCAGCCCTCACCCACCCTCCTCGCAGAGTCAGATTAAGGGGATGGGGACTGGTACCCAGTAGCTATCAAAGAATGTCATCTGACACTGAGCTAAGCGCCGGGGAGAGCTCCGCTCAGACGCATAACGGGCCAGCATGTTTCTCTGATTCCCCGTCTAAAACTAACTGCTTTATCTGAGCGAAAAGGCTGTGTTCCACAGTCATTTTCCTTCTAACAAGAGCCGCTTGTATCCCCAGCTGACTATAAGAAAGATTACATTCTGTTCCTCACGAAGAAAATCACAATGGTCGGTACGTGGTGGCCCAAGTCCTGAAGATGAGCACAGCCGGCCAGCGGGGCAGCCAGGGGCAGGGTCCCCTGCCCAGGACGCCACCATCCTACCTGCTGAAAAAGCAAACCCAAAACAAACAAAAGCCAGAATCACGGGGGCCTCTGGATTGAGAAGCAGCCTTTGAGGAAAACCAGTCTCTACAAGAAGCTTCGTAGGGATTCCATGTGATTCTTCTGCTTCATTTAGGGGTGCAGGGCGGTGATAAAAAGGGACGACAGCTCAACATGAACCTCTCTTGCCCCCACAACCCCCCAAGGCCCAGATGCCTGCTTCCTTGCCTTCGTTCCTTTTTGTTCCTGAGTGATCCTCCCCTTAGACATAGGCACGGGTCACCCTGCCCTGTCTACAATGTCTCTGGCACGCCTCCGCTGCCCGCGTAGATGGTGCATCTTCAAATAGATCCACAGCGTCTGCATCAAGGGGCATCAGAACTCCTGCAGCCCTCCTGCAACCTGCCAGCTCAGACTGTGAAAGCCTTCGAGAACTTCGGAAGAAAGTGGTACTGTGGTGAATACCCAGCTCACTTCGCTTCTAAAAGCTTTCCGCTGCCTTTCAGAGTGGCCTGGCATCGTCTCCCAGGAAACATTAGGCAACAGAGGTGTAGTAAGAAAGACGGCCTGGGCAAAGCTCTTCAATTTGCGATAAATGAGACTGTTGAGATGGGTGACACCGAAACTGAGGGTTGTTTTCAGCCCGACGGCCTTGTTTCCAGGGCTGTCAAAGACACTCACGAAAGGATGCTTTCTGATCCGACTGAAATCAATACTGTGCTTATGCTGTGGTTTAGAGAGCATTTAAACCTGATGTCAGTATCAAATACAGCATTAGCAAAAGAAAACACCAGCTTGGCCTGCAGTTGCCATCAAATAACTCTTTGAATAATATGGAGAAAACTATCAAAACTTTTGGAGACATTTTAATATGCTGGAAGAAAAATGGGAGCAGTCATTTCTAGTATTTACTTTCAGTTTTGTTAGCTCCTGTTTAAAGATACATTAGAAACATTTAAAAATTAATAATATTATGTTGCATTTTTCTTTCTTCTTTGGATAAACATATCTCATATCCAAGGATCTTCTGGTGTTAAAGAGTGTGACCTGTTACAGGATTTAGAGAGATGACTTTGATATTAGAAGAAAAGTACATTCACAAGTAGCAAAGATTGAGAATGTGGCAGGGAATATGGCTTATGCATACATTTTAACCTTATTTCTTTGACTCTTCACCTTTTGGGTGGCTAAAATGCAGACGTATTGACTGGAGCTGAAGTAACTATCTTGCACTAGGAGGGAATCTTGGAAATGAAAGCCAGATACAGCTAGCAACAAGGAATCTGTGGCCTTGAGGACTTTGCAAAGCAAATGACATTTTTCCTACTGTTCACAACTCTCAACCTAAGTTATACATCCCATACTTAAAACCCTTGAGATAAGCATAAAGTTTGGAACAACAACCGTCAACTAATAAGGAAGGTTATTTCCTGAGCCAGAATTGAAAAGAACACATTGGCCACCAGAAGTAAATGGCAAATATGTGGATCAACAACTGTTCGAAACCAAAATAAAGCAAACAAACGAAAAAACACAGAGGCCTTTGAATGAAATCTAGTAGAAGTTCAGGTGGGCTGGCCAGTCTCCCATCTGGTCTTTGAAGGAAAGACGCTGCACCTCTACAATCTAACACTATGTCTGGGACACAGTAGGTGCTCGATAAATACCTACTGAAAGAATGAAGCTGAAACCAAGGATAGTTAGTCGATCCAAAATCTAAGCTCAGGGGGCCAATTGTTAGAATATCCCTTTCAGTACAGAACAAAATAATAAAACATCAAACTCTCAATTTTGTGTAAAAATGTGCCTTAGAATCAAAGCCCTTCAATGGTTCAAGAGTCACCACAGAGTGTCAAGAGAAAATAAAGTTAACAGGTAGTAAGAATTTACAGCTTTATTCTGAGGGATCTGAGAATAGTAAATCCAGAATCGTCAGGGTTTCTATGTATGGATACACTGTGATTCTGATTTCATAAAGCTTAGAAATAAAGGATCAACACTCAGACAGTGTCTGTCTGAATCTCAAGAACACAGATGAGAAGCACAGATCCCTTTGGAATTCTTGCCTCAAGAAAATGCCCCTCAGAAGCTGGAGATAACCAAGATCAACAACATCTGCTGTTATCCTAAATAAAGCCAGCTTATAAGAGAAACTCCAAAGAACGGAAGATTTCTATCCCATAAAAAAGCTAATTATAACAGGTAACAGGGCAGGGGCAAGAACAAGGATACTGAGTTTCTTACCCTCCTCTAAGGATCAACTGCAATTTCTGTATTCAAAAGAACACTTCCTATGTTTTAGCAATTTTTCACGAGATTTGTTAAACATCTTTCTAACTTAGGTTATAAAATCTATTTCCTTGACAGTACATAAAATTAAGAAATCATAAGCTCTATGAAAAGCAAAGACTGAAATTATAGCGTTTAGAGCATGGGGGTACTGTATTTTAAAATGAGCATAAGACCCTGAATCTTAAAAAAAATAAAATCCATAATTGTGTTAGGCAAGTTCCATAGGAGATCATTGGAGAAGGAAATGGCAAGCGACTCCAGTACTCTTGCCTGGAGAATCCCATGGATGGAGGAGCTTGGTGGGCTGCCATTTATGGGGTCGCAGAGATGGACACGACTGAAGCAACTTAGCAGCAGCAGCAGCATATGAGAGCATATGCAACATACACACACACAAAAGAATCCTACATCAGAGATATTGCTTAGAGACAAAGGAGTTTCAGCAAAGGTGGTGTATTTCAGGTTGAGGCTGAGTAAGCCAGTGTTTCCCAAAGTGTGACTCATAAAGCAGATGGTTTAAGTGATTCTTGGACAAACTTAAGTCCTTTCCAGTGAGTCCATTTATAGGAAAATACTAAGAGCATTAGGAAATTAGTAGCACAGGTGGTAGGTAGGCAGTTTAGAAATATCAGTAAAACGTAAGTCAGAGGCTGGTAATCTGTCCAGTCCAAGGTCAGATGCGGGTGCAGGGAGGGGCTCATGGAGGGCCATGACCGCAGCCTCACAACACAATGACCAGGGATCATTATAGCGCTGACTTAGCCAGCACCACCAAGGGCATCCAACTTTCTGGACCACTTACAAGAGTTCCCAGGACCCAAGAACCATCAGATCCTCTGTGGCCCCCACGGTTCTGGAGACCCCATTCACCCCTGGGGACTCCAGCAGACACCTTCTGTTCCCTTACTCTGCTTTCTCACTTCTCTTCAAAAGTATATGCCATCTTCAATAACATAGAGCCAAGAACCAAGGCTTCCAGAAAATAATCTGAGTATCAGAATTCTTTGTTTAATTTCTCTGAAATGCTTCTTCCATTACAATAAAGAAATGATCTTGGTTTAACCTGAACCAAATGCTCTCTTACATATTTTTTTTAACTGTAGTCCAGCAACATGGTGGTGGTGGTTTAGTCGCTAAGTCCTGTCTGACTCTTACAACCCCATGGACTGTAGCCCTCCAGGCTCCTCTGTCCATGGGATTCTTCAGGTAAGAACACTGGAGTAGGCTGCCATTTCCTTCTCCAGGTTATCTTACCTACCCAGGGATTGAACCCGTGTCTCCTGCATGGCAGGCAGATTCCATGCTGCTGAGCGGAGAAGCCCAGTACAGCAATAGATAAATTTATTAGTTCACTGTTCCATGCATTCCTTTATTAGTAAATGCTCACCGAAGGAAGACATATTTATCAGAACAATGTTTATGGAATAGAGAGCCTACTATGTGCCAGGCATGATGTGGGGACTTACAGATACACTGCCCTTGTGGCGCTCACAGTCCAGCTTATAGAATGACTCTGCTTTCTGCTCAGGAGCAGGTGTGAACTTCAGCTTTCTTCATCCAGACAACACGTGACAGGGGAAATGGACAAGGTCATTGTTCTTCCATCGGCTACTTCTCCAAATACCTCAGAAATTGTTATTTCTGATATTGATTTGTGCTAAATTTATCAAAGGAAGATGCTCCAAGGATTAGCATTTGCAAGCTCTGATGAAGGTCAAGATCACAGCAAAGGTTAATTGGTTTCTTTGGAAATCATAAGCGTAGGCATTGCAGTTCATCATCTCAAAATTCCATCCTGATGGGAGGTCAGATCACACAGGAAAGAAGGGCAGGATCAGCCTCCGGAGACACGCAAAATGGAAGACAAGATTTTTGACATCAAAGTCCCTCCTACAGTTGACAATAATTATGAAATAAAAACACTAGCAGGTTTGGGCATGTAGAGATCCATAATATTGTAAGAAGTCAAAATCTGGGTAAAATTAAGTGCTGATCACAGACACGTGCCTTGAGGAAACGTGACTCAAGAATCTTCATGGATAATATTTATGGGAGCACAGCTGCCTTCTACTATATTGCTATCTGCACACCTGCATTAGCTGACCTGAGTCAGACGCGAGGAGGGGGTGTTGAAATCCAATTGATCAAGAGGCACAAACAGATTTGCAGTAAATATATGACTTCTTAAGAAACTGGTTTGGTTTTTTAATTTATCTCTTGAAGTAATAAAGTTGGTCCATTCATGGGCTGGTTAGTTTCAGGCCCTTCAGTTTACAAAGAAAACTGTCTACAAAAAAATGAAAGGAGGAGACTATGGAGAGTTCAGGAATTCCTGAAGTTCATGAAACAAGTCGGTGATTTACTTCTTCCTTTCGTTCTGAACTCAGTGCACTTCATGGACTCAGAACTATTACTCTTCAAATGATTTTATTTGCTAACATTTATAAATATTTATTGAAGTTGTTACCATGTATCTTGAAAACATCATCAGATAAGGCTCACGATCAGTTATGGAAAAGTCTGCAAATTCGTTTGGCTTGAGAAATACTGTAAACGGGTCATTTCCTTAACCTCACCTCATCAGAGGCCTCTGATGAGACAAAAAGCAGATGTAAAGGCTCTGTCCAAATGCTCATTGTTATGTGTTAATTCTTATGATGTGCCACATTCTGCTAAGTGTTTTACACATGGAATCTCATTGTGTTCTCAAAACAATCCTCTGCAGTATATACTCTTATTATCCCCACTTTAGAGGTGAAAACACCATGGCCCAGAGAAATTAAACCTGCTCAAGATACCATGGTTACAAAGTGGAAAAGCTGCAGTTCGAACCATAAATCTGCCTGACGACAAAGTCCGTCAGTGTACATGAGAAAATTCAGAGCAGAGGTTTGCCCGGGGTCCCTGAAGCTTCAGAATTAATTTTCCCATCAATAAAAAATCAGAAGGCATCTAGGGGCTTTTCGATTCCTCAGGAGAGTAAAGCATAGGTCATGTGCCCCAAGGATGAAGAGTAAAAGTATAAACAATGAAAAGTGGGCCCAAAGAAAGTAAAAGAAGCCAGACGCAAAAGACTACATCTGGTATGATTCCATTTACAGGACATTCTAGAAGAGGAAAGCTGTAGTGAATCTGTGGTTGCCAGGGGCCAGGGGAGGGACTGACTTCAAAACAGCACCGGAGACGCCAGATGGATGAGCCTCCATTATTATGTGGGATGCTTTCACGACTGAACCTATTTGTCCAACTCATCTAACAGTACACTTAAATGTGTGAATTTTATTTTATGTAAATGATACCTCAAATCTGATTATTTTAAAGCAGGCCTAAAAGGAAATTGAATAATATTCACATAATATACTATATATATATATATTATCCCTTTTAAATCTAATCTTCAATTAAACCTACGTTTGGTAGGAAAGTCTTAAATACATTTGAAGAACTGAAGTCTTTCAGGGTTTGAAGCTTCCATTTCTTTATGAACCTAACCACCCCACAGGAAATTTATCTTTCTCTGACACATTTGTGCTTGTTTATAAGATTGCAATCCTGGGTGCCTGGGAGATGCCAAGTACTTGCAAAGAAGCCTGCACTCAAAGTCAGATGACTTTCACTCGACTCATAGCTGTGTGACCTTGGTCAAGTCACCCAACTTCTCGGTGCCTAAATTTTCTCTTCTATAAAATGGAGGTAACAGTGTCTCCCTTTAAGGGTTTATGAGAATGCAATCAGCTAATTATAAATAAAAGCCCTTTCGTTTTTACTATTTTAATATGTAAATCAGTTCTTACATTAAAAAAAATAGGAAGGTAATCTCTTTAAGAAACTGACACTCCACGACAGTGCCAACAGTCGGAAGCCACAAAAATCTAAAATTTTATTAAATTTCTTATCTTTCACTGTTCCAAGCACAGGACTAGAATCTGAGAGGGACCCTGTGTATTGTTCACTAGCCTGTATTCAGGTCACGATTCCTGTATTCAGTTCAGTTCAGTCACTCAGTCGTGTCCGACTCTTTGCGACCCCATGAATCGCAGCATGCCAGGCCTCCCTGTCCATCATCAACTCCTGGAGTTCACTCAAACTCACGTCCATCGAGTCAGTGATGCCATCCAGCCATCTCATCCTCTGGCGTTCCCTTCCCCTCCTGCCCCCAATCCCTCCCACCATCAGAGTCTTTTCCAATGAGTCAACTCTTCGCATGAGGTGGCCAAAGTACTGGAGTTTCAGCTTCATCATTTCCTGTGCAATTAACAATAAAGGATGATAATAGGAGGGGGAAGGATAGGATCAGTATATGTCAGTAGAGGTGAATGCAACAGAGATGGAAAAAACAGTGTTTGTTGAAGTATAGATATATTATATATTGAGCAAAATGATTTTTTATGATTATTTGTGAAGTTGCTATATTCAACACAGTCATTGAATAGACAGTAAATTTTATCTCCTCACCACATTTACTCCAGACAGGAAAGAACCCTCAGTTGGTAGAAAGATAAGCTTCATGGTAGGACAAAGTTTCCCTCTGCAATTATCCCAAATATTGCCTTCCAGATACTCCAAGTCAGAACTAAGCACCACAATTAAAAAAAATAAGATAAAAATATTTTTCAGCATTGCTGGAAGGAGCTTCTAAGTGTGGCTTAGTGGAGGAAAGCCCCAACATCTGTGGTGTCAGAGATAAGTACACGGGACCCATTCGCCCCGTACCTAATATGCAAACGTTACGAATCAAGGTAAAAACACGAATGAAATGGGAGCATCCTCCTTTCATGACAAACGTCCTCCACATGAACCCGGAAGGCCGAGTTCCGATTCACGATGCTTTGACTCCTGAGCGTTCCTGGCCCAGCTCCCAGCCTGGCCTTCCTACCCCAGCCCACCCCATGCCCCCGTTCCCTGTCCCTTGCATGGCGACAGCCCACCTACATGTCCAAGTGCCACTGACCCTCCCACCCTCCCCCAGAGCTACCCTGCACCCCCTGGTTCCACAGTGACACTCCTGAGCATGGAGAAGAGCCTGCTTGGCCTCTGAAAGTGGGTTCAAGGTCACTTGGATAAGGAATTCCAGGTCCTGAGTACCCAGAGCATGGTCTATAAGTAGTGGGAGGGGTATCCATCTGGCCCTGGGGCTCCTGACCCCATGGAGAGACACACAGCAACAGAAAGACCTGAGTGGAGACCCCCTCATCCCAGAACAGAGGCTTCTGAAGACTTAATACACAAATAAAACCTTCAGCAGATAAAACAGTATTAATTCAGACTATATATTTATGTATGTCTATATCTATGTATCTATATGCTCTATATGTGTGTATTATTAATATATTGTTGTTGTTTAGTTGCTGTGTCTGACTCTTTATGACCCCATGGACTGTAGCATGCCAGGCTCCTTTGTTCATGGGATTTCACAGGCAAAGACACTGTATCAAGTTGCCATTTCCTCCTCCAGGGGATCTTTACAACTGAGATCAAACCCATGTCTCCTACTTGACAGGTGGATTCTTTACCACTGAGCCACCAGGGAAGCCTACACACACATAATTATATCAGTATATAATTCTGATAAAGCAAGTCACGTGATGCAGACAATACATCAGGGAGTTAGAAAAGGAAGAGCTGTGTGTCAACTGAAGGGTCAAGAAAAACATTTGGGATGAGATAGGGAAACAGTGGAAACAGTGAGAGATTTTATTTTTGGCCTCCAAAATCACTGCAGATAGTGATTGCAGCCATGAAATTAAAAGACACTTACTCCTTGGAAGGAAAGTTATGACCAACCTAGACAGCATATTAAAAAGCAGAGACGTTACTTTGCCAACAAAGGTCCATCTAGTCAAGGTGATGGTTTTTCCAGTGGTCATGTATGGATGTGAGAGTTGGACTATAAAGAAAGCTGAGAGCCGAAGAATTGATGCTTTTGAACTGTGGTGTTGGAGAAGACTCTTGAGAGTCCCTTGGACTGCAAGGAGATCCAACCAGTCCATTATAAAGGAGATCAGTCTTGGGTGTTCATTGAAACGTCTGATGTTGAAGCTGAAACTCCAATACTTTGGCCACTTCATGCGAAGAGCTGACTCATTGGAAAAGACCCTGATGCTGGGAAAGATTGAGGGCAGGGGGAGAAGGGGACGACAGAGGATGAGATGGTTGGATGGCATCATTGACTCAATGGACATGAGTTTGGGTGGACTCCGGGAGTTAGTGTTGGACAGGGAGGCCTGGCGTGCTGCAGCTCATGGGGTCGCAAAGAGTTGGACACGACTAAGTGATTGAACCGAACTGAGCTGAGCTGAGGGATTGAACTGGCTTCCCAGGTGGCTCTGCTAAGCCACTAAGTCACTTCAGTAGTGTCCAACTCTGTGCGACCCCATAGACGGCAGCCCACCAGGCTCCTCCATCCCTGGGATTCTCCAGGCAAGAACACTGGAGTGGGTTGCCACTTCCTTCTCCAATGCATGAAAGTGAAAAGTGAAAGTGAAGTCACTCAGTCGCATCTGACTCTTAACGACCCCATGGACTGCAGCCTACCAGGCTCCTCCATCCATGGGATTTTCCAGGCAAGAGTACTGGAGTGGGGTGCCATTGCCTTCTCCGCCCAGGTGGCTCAGTGGTAAAGAATCTCCCTGAAATGCAGAAGGTACAGGAGCTGCGGGTTCGATCCCTGGGTTGGGAAGATCCCCTGGAGGAGGGCATGGCAACCCACTCCAGTATTCTTGCCTGGAGAATCCCACGGACAGAGGAACCTGGAAGGCTGTAGTCCATAGTCATAAAGAGTTGGACACAACAGAAGTGACTCAGTGTAGCATAGCAGAGGGCCTGAACTGAGTTTTAGGAATGGAGAGAATGTGGCTGTGGACAGGCTGGAGTGTGTTAGTGGTAACTGCAAAGCTGAGTGTGAACACAGCGTGTGCATTAGGGAATAAAGGATAGCTTTCTGGAGTTGGAATCTAGATGACCCAGTACCTGGATCCTGATAAGGGCTCAGATGGGTGCCAAGCATTCCTAACATGATGGATATGACCACATTCAGACTTTGTTTCAGGAAATCAAAGGGAAGAAGTATGGCCACTCCAAATTGTTTCTGGAGTAAGGTTATAAACAGAGATGTATGAGCAAGTTGAAAGGTAATCGCTAAGACATGCAATGGTCCTCATGAATTCCACGCCACCCACTGACTCAGTCTTTTTGGGTCAGCACTGTACATGGAGTCAGTGGAGCTGGGGAAGGGGCATGGGCCCCAGAGATGGCTTCGTGCTGGAATAATTGCTGGGAGAAGGAGATTAAGTTTGACGTCTTACTTTCATAACTACTTAACTCTAGGCATTTGGAAGCTTTTAGTCTTACACCCTAACCCCACCCCCAACCCCTCTTAACCAGGCTTTTTCCAAACTAAAACCATCTTGCCTCAGTTAATTGTTTTTTCCGCATCTAAATACAGTTTAAAAAAAAAAATAAAGGGTTGGGATCAAAAAGTAGAAGAGGGATGTTTCACTTTCAGACCAGACTCTTTAATAGACTTCCCAAATAATTTCTCTAGGACGTCAGGCTTAAAAGAACTTGCCTCCACCCCACACCTGCTGCCTTGCGCTCATGTGGCCTGTTTACCCCAAGGTGGTAGAATCTGAGAAAGGACACTGGCCCAAAGCCAGACGCTGTACCCCAAGCACAGCCACGCTGGCCTCTCCAACCCAAGCCCCAAAGCATCCTCTGCTGCTTTAAAAATAGAAACTGTTCTGGCCAGACAACCGCATGAAGTGGAGATGTCACAGGAAGAAGACGGAGCAAGACGAAGGAACCAAGGTTTTGTCTATTTCTAGCCCAACTTGATTTTGTTTATTTTTAATAAACTGTGATGGCCTTGTCTAATCAAAAATGCTGCAAGAAGCTGGCAGAGGCTAAAGTAACTCAGAATCTCTCATCCCTCTGGGCAACTTCTCTCCAGTAATTCAGAGCCATTGTTTTCAATGGTTTTAGGTGTATATAAACGATACATAGGGGCTTTCCTGGTGGCTCAGACAGTAAAGAATCTGCCTACAGTGCAGGAGACCTGGGTTCCGTCCCTGGGTTGGGAAGATCTGCTGGAGAAGGAAATCGCAACCCACTCCAGAATTCTTGCCTGGAAAATCCCATGGGCAGAGTAGCCTGGAGGGCTATGGTCCATGTGATTGCAAAGAGCTGGACATGACTGAGTGACTAACACACACAAACTATATATATATAAGCTCTGTGTGTATGCACACGTGTGCTCCCTTTGCTAGGAGTCGCTGGGGGTATTCCCTGGTCCCTGCCCCAGGCCCAACCTCTGTCAATCTGCTCAGAATCACTGCCCCCAACTCCCGCTTCCACAGGGACCCTTCCCACTGGGCTCCTTGCTCCTGACAAGTGTTGACTCCGACTTCCGGCTCCCTGTTCCCTTCAGATTTGCCTAGGTCGTTGCACTGGTCCTCCTGCCCGGCCCATCCCTGACCACCGGCCCATCCCTGACCACCAGCCCCTCCTCCACCTGTTTGGTCCCATCCTTGTAGGACCTTCCAGATGCTGGAGGAAAACCCTCAGTGGGGAAATGCTGGCCCACGAAGGCCTTTTTACCAAAGGCTGCCCCCAGAATGTCTTCTGCAATTGAGGTGGGAAAATACTCACTGACTCTCCTGGATGTGGCAAGCAGCATGTCCTCTAACTGTAGTGTTATTTATCTCAGAGCCTTTTTCATCCTCAGAACTGCTCGACTCGACACTGGTTCCCAGTGGCCATACCAAATCTCCCATCCCATTGTGTGCGTGTGTGCTAAGTCGTTTCAGTTGTGTCTGACTCGTGTGCAACCCCACGGACCGTAGCCCACCAGGCTTCCCTGTCCATGGGATTCTCCAGGCAAGAATACTGGAGTGGGTTTCCATTTCCTCCACCAGGGCATCTTCCCGACCCAGAGATCGAACCTGTGTCTCTTACATCTCCTGAACTGGCAGGTGACTTCTTTACCACTCGTGGTACCTGGGAAGCCCATCCCATTACAAATATGGATATGGAGACTCACATCCTGAGACGCTGCTGGCAGCCAGGTCGTGCTCGCTAAGTGTTTCACTGTGGATGTAGAGACTGCCCATAAAATCATATTCTGGAATTCCAGCATGGAATGTGGAGTCAGAAAGACAAATTAAAACTTTCCCTCTGCCACTTATTCACTGTTTGACTTTGGGTCAGTTCCTTGATCTCCTGATTCTCATTTTCTTCACTTATATAAAAAAATTAAGTTCATGAGATCATTGGGAGGAATAACGTAATATGTAAAGACTGCACAAAGCCTGGCACACAGAAGACGTTCATCAATGTTAGCTGACTCCAAAACATAATAAAATAATATTTATTTATTCATGCATGCATGGGTTCACTCAGTGTGTCTAATATGCCAGGCACTGTTCTGAAAGTTTTACCTGTGTTAAGACATTTAATTTCTAACATAACCCAAAAAGGCAGATATCTGCACTTTATATTGATTAGAAGAAAAACTTGAGACCCAGAAAGGTCAGGGTGTTACCCAGTCAGTCACATAGCCAGTAACAAGAGAACTTGGTTTCTAACACTAGCCATCTGGGCAGAGTGTTATGAGATCATCAGGAGCCATAAATAACCACAAGCAGCTCATTCACCTGCCTGGTTGGGCTGGAAAAGTCAATCATTCATGGCAAAGCTGGGTGTGGGTGGCTCCTCTCCACATGGATGGTTTCACCATCACTGGGAGCAGCCATTGCGGGTCAGTTAACAGTCCCAGCGGTTCCCTTGCTGCTGTTCTGATCTTGCTCAAAGTCCACAACCTGATTTCTTTTTGTTTAAATATTTATTTATTGGGCTGCGCTGGGTCTTCATTGCAGCGTGTGGGATCTAGTTCCCTGACCAGGGATGGAACCCCGGGACCCCCCGTATCAGGAGTGTGGAGTCTTAGCCACTGGACTACCAGGGAAGTCCCACAGCCTGGTTTCTTTTAAGTCCGTGTTCCTCTCCCTCACATAAATGCCGAGGTTGAGACTGGAGGGGCAGGAGAGGAGCCGGGGAGGGGTGGGGGTGAGGCACAGGCTCCACAGGGCTCCCCCTCACTCCGCAGGGGTACCCTAACCCGTCTGACCTGTAGACAGTTACCTAAGTTGGCCTCAAACTAGTAATAGGGTAAATGACTCCTTCACGTTTGCCCAATGATGTTTTTTGACCAAGTTCTGGGTCAATCCTCCTTGAAAAAGTCTTAGAATTGTTGCTTTATAAAAAAAAACCAACGAGCCTTGCCAGGGGCGGTGGATGCCTCTAAGAGAGCAGCTGCTGAGGACCAGCCAGAGGGGGAGCGAAGGTCTCCCCCCCGACTGCACCTGACCAGAGGGCTGGGGCTGGGCGACTGCAGGCATCTCTGCAGGGGCAGCAAAGGCGTATTACTTGGTGCCCGCCAGGGAACGCTTTCTACATCTGCATAAAAGAGCCCTGGGCAAAATGCCAGGGAAATGATGTATTGCAAACATTCTTTGTTTTCTTTTTAGTTAATGGAAATAATATTTACTTGGCCATCAACAAACAGGCAAGCTGGAGAAATAGGCTTAGGGACCTGTGAGGAGCTTTGAAGGCAGGGGAAAGAGGGCTGTTATGTTCCATTTCTATCTACTCATCTTCCTTCTACCAAACGAATTCTCTGATAACAGCCATAGTTCCTACAGTAATGAATGTAGCATGGGGACGTTTTTCCAGTAACTTCATGCATATCATGCATGCCTTCAACACAGCATGGCTTCTAGTCTTCTGAGGCTGGATAAAAAGTATTACTCCATCAATTCTGTAGTTACTAAAGCTGAGGCTTTAGGTTGAATGGCATCACCGACTCAATGGACATGAACTTGGGTGAACTCCAGGAGATGGTAAGGGACAGGGAGGCCTAGGGCACTGCAGTCCATGGGGTCGCAGAGAGTCGGACATGACTGGGAAACTGAACGATAACAATCAAAGCCAAGGCACCCAGAGGATAAAGGATTTGTGTCCCGAGTTAACTGTAATGCTGATGCTAAACTCAAGCATCCTCGGGGCTGGGACAGGTGTTATCTCTTTTTATAAACGTTGTTTTCTTACATTATTTAACTGGAGAGCAAAGGCTTATATTGGCACAAAATACTTTTCCTATAGTGCGTGCGTGCATGCTAAGTCACTTCCGTCGTCTCCGACTCTTTGTGACCCCATGGACTGCAGCCCACCAGGCTCCTCTGTCCATGGGATTCCCCAGGCAAGAATACCGGAGTGGGTTGCCATGTCCTCCTCCAGGGGATCTTCCTGACCCAGAGATCAAACTCAAGTCTCTTATGTCTCCTGCACTGGCAGGCAGGTTTCTTACCACTAGTACCACCTGGGAAGGCCTTCCTATAGTATATTGAGTAATAAAATCTTTATACTGAGAAACAATCAGGTTCAGAGGTAACACCTGTTGAAAGATCCAACATCATATACGTAGCACAATTCATTTCTAATGTAATTTTTGTTCTGTAGGAAGTTTTCTTCGCAACAAAGAATATGTCTTATGTACACACACAAAGGGCCTCTGGGAAGGACAGATACATAAGAAACCAATAATGGCTTCACGAATGAGTGGAACTGAAGGAAGTTGGGAGACAGGGAGAGACTTTACAAGGAAAATTCTTTTGTCCATTTTTGATTTCTGAACATTGTGAATAAATGAATTAATAATGCTATTTATTTTTTAAAATAAGAAGTTGACTCCAGAAAGCTCTGAAAAATTTATCTGAGGTTAAACAGGAATGTGCTTTATGGCTTTATTCCCAAAGAAGTCTGCATCCCAGATCCATACACCAAAGCTGCAATTTCCAGCACGAGTTCACTTTCCACCCTCCCTACTGAACCCTCAGGCTACTACCTGACCTTATTAACCTTATTAACTCCAGTACCCTGACTGTGACCTGTCACGGGCTCTGCAGCCACCAGCCGCCCTCCAGGCCAGCACCCAGAGTCCCACTGACCCACCGCCACCTCCCTTCCCAGGCACTGGCTCTCTTAGTCCAGGGCCACGTGATGCCTCAGCATGTTGTGAGCACACACTTATCCAAACACTTGGATCCTGGGACTTCCATGGCAGTACAGCAGTTAAGACTCTGTGCTTCCACTGCCAGGGGGCGCGGGTTCAATCCCTAGGCAGGGAGCTCAGATCCTGCATGCTGTGTCCAGCAGCCAAAAAACAAACAAACAAAAAACAAAACCGAAGCTTGGGCCGCAAGTATTCTGAAAGCCATGGTCACACGTCTCAAGACCGAGCTTCTTATACCAGAGACTGGAGAATCCATCACCCTGCTCTTTCCTACCATTCCCAAAGCAGTTCCCAAAAAGAGTTCAGATACTGGAAGTGAGAGCAATGAACTGTGAACTTAGTTGCCCTGAGCATATTTATAAATCAAGATTGATTACCTAAACCACAATGGTGACGGCACGCAGACTTCCCCCTGACACGGGCAGAGACAAGGTGCCGACTGCCAGCTTCTCCAGCATAGACCATGTCTCCCACTGTCTCCATCCCCAAGAAGACTGCACACCACAAGCCTGTGTCACATGACCTGCAATGCATCCTCATTGCCAGACTATACCTCCAGCTCCACTCTCCAGACTAGCCATGGAACTTGTTGCAGCAGACTGAATGCAAACGTGACACCAGCCACCTTAGAGGAAAAGCTTTAAAGTCAATGCCAGGGGTCCTTGCAGCACCCTGCTTCTGCCTAGGCCATAAAAACAGTCTATCCAGACAAATGCTGCTCCTGGAATGAGAAAACCCATGCAGGAACCTGCAGTCTGAAGGGCAGCCATGTGTGACATGAACAAGAAATGAACATTCGCTCCTGAAAGCCAGTGACCTTTTGGAACCGTGTGTTACAGTAGCAAAGCTGACTAATACATTGGCCCAGACTTCCTGGTGGTCCAATGGTTGGGAATCCGCCTGCCAGTGAAGGGGACGCGGGTATGATCCCTGGTCCGGGAAGATTCCACATGCCGTGCAAGCAAGTAAGCCCGTGTGCACAACAGTTAATACAGAGTCCACACTCTGGTTGTGGGGAGGCGTGGCTAGTTGCTAAGTTGTGTCCAACTCTTGCGACCCCATGGACTGCAGCCCTCCAGGCTCCTCTGTCCATGGGATTCGCCAGGCAAGAATACTGCAGTGGGTTGCCATTTCCTACTCCAGGGGATGTTCCTGACCCAAGAACCGAACCCAGGTCTCCTGCACTGCAGGCAGAGTCTTCACCAACTGAGCTACAAGGAAAGTCCCCACACTCTAGAGCTTGTGCCGAAACAAGAGAAGCCACCGCAATGAAAAGCCTGCATACTGCAACTAGAGAAAGCCCACGTGCAGCAACAAATACCCAGCACAGCCAAAATAAAACATACATACATACATACATACGTTGGCCTAAGTCATCAGAGCCACACGACTCGTGAGTTTGATCTTCATCTACCTCGCTCGTATCCTGCTTTGGCTCACTAGAAGAGCCCAGAGAACCAACAGTGATATGCTTGAACTATCTTCAGTCACACAGAAAACTGCATGGTCACCAGAACAAATGATCATCAGTAACTGATGGCACTGAGTATTAAACAGCTGGATTTGAAAAATTCCTTACAGGTGCGATGCTGGACTGCTTGGGCCAGTTTGCACTAAGGAGAACTGAATTATCTAAACTGCCTTTCTTGTTCAATCTCGACCTTCTGGTGTTCACCATTACTGAAGCTTGTTCATGCCAAGATTCATCCCGTAAGTATTTACTAGGCACCATTGTATGCCAGAGGTGTTAAGTGCAGAATACTTTTCACATCACCATGTCCCTTTCCCTGGGTTCCAGGGAAGCAGAGTAGGGCAAGAAGTACAAACACAGGCTCTGAAGTCAGAGACCAGCTTTGAACTTGTGGGGCTGCTACTCAGGGGCTGAATGATCTTGAACAAAAACCTCTCCAAGCCTCACTTTCCACATTTGTAAGAGCATCTACCTCACTGGCTTTTTGCGATGAATAAATAAGAAAAGCATATAAATTGCCAGGCAGGGATCCTGGCACTGAATAAGAATTCAACACATAATACTGACTAATTCTGTACCAATGGTCCTCAAGTAGAGCTGCTTTTTCTTATTATTTTTCGCTTAACAATTTTACTTCTCCCAGTGTTCTCCATTAATAAACCACTGTAGCTGAGATATTGAGGGACTTTTTCTCCTGGTTAAATCCTGCATATGAGAAAGAAGTGCATACATGTTTTGAACATAGGTTTCCATAAAATATGGGATCTTTTCTGTATGGAAATAACAGATACAAGACTGGAAACTTTTCTCTTTTTTTCTTCTTTTCTTCTTTACTTTTTTATACCAGAGGCTGTGTCTAGATTTGCACACGTGTTTGTCGAAGAGAAATTAACATAGGAAATTTTCCTTCCTTCCTCCCACACGGCACATCTGCCAATCTAACACTTGCAAGAAGCAGTAAGCGATGGGGAGGCTACAGCCTCAGAGAACAAATAATAACCAAATTAACCGAGATTTGGAAATAAGAACAAGTATTTGGTGTCTGCCTGGAAACTTCCAGCTGAAGAGCTCTCTTCTCAAAGATCAGAAACCTGCTGGGACTGAATACGGGATTTGCAAAGCCCAGAAAGATTCGAGCCACAAGCGATCTTTTCAGACAAAATGTTACATCTATTTTTCCACCTCTGCCATGGTGTCCATCTCCTAAAAGGTCACTAGACCCCTCTTTCCAGCTTCCCCTAAAAACTTATTTAAAGACACAGAATTATTACAGACACAAAAAAGGGCCAGAAACAGGGGGCTGATAGGTTCACTCTGGGCTAGCACTGAAATGGTCAAAGACCCTGAACAAGATAAGACTCCCATAAGTCGATGGCCCAATTCTCTCCCTGCAAACAGGTCAGCTTCCCAACCTGGAGACTCTCTGCCCTGTTTGCAGGTTGAAGGGGAAAGTGTTAGTTGCTCAGTCGTGTCTGACTCTTTGTGACCCCATGGACTGTACCCCACTAGGCAGGTTGAAGGTACCTAATACTTATTGAGGGCATACCACGTGCCAGGCATCATGTCAAGTCCTGAAGGGGATACAAAAATGGGTGCATATCATTAATTATCCATGAAGCTGCTTTCAGGGGACTTACACTGATTATGAACCATATTATTCACTATTTCTTCAACAAATATCTATTGAGCATCTACAGTATCGGGGCCCTATTCTTGATACTGAAAATTCAGTAGAGACTAAAAGAGATTTTTAAAACTGCCCTCGAGAAGCATACATTTTAATGGAAGAGGTCATAAACAAGATTTAAAAAAAAAGTAAGGCATATATTATATTAGCAATCAGAACAAAGGAATCAAAATAAGTAAGGAAGGGAGCTAAGAAGTATAGGGGGGTTTCCCACTCCAGGTAGGGCAGCTAAGGGGTGGGGGGTGCAATAGGAGGTGCACCCTATCTGATCTCTTTGGGAAAAAAAATTGAAGTAAAAGCAGGTAGGCAAGAGGAGGTTGACTGAACCCCTGAAGGAAGACAGGGAGTAAGCCATGTGTGCATCTGAGGGGAAAGACTTCCCAAAGGAAGAAATAGCAAGGGTGTGGACCCGGAGAGACAGGGGAGGGGTGATGGGGGCGGTGGGGGGCAGCCTGGAAGCCAGGTGGCTGGAGCCCGTGGGGGTGAGGCTGCCCAGGGCAATTCAAACAGGCAAGCTCGCGGAGACTTACCGGCCACAGAAGGGCTCTGGCGGTTCTGAGCAGAGGCGAGGCAGGATCAGACTTCTGTTTAAGACCACTCCTGTCGCTGTGTTGAGAACAGGGTTGGAGTTGATGTTGAGACATTGGGGAGACCTTCAGGACGTAAGGATGTGGGGTGGGGGCGCGGGGGTGGGCGGTGCTGGGTGCAAGGCAGCAGTGGAGACGGTGATGACGTCCAGTCGTGTCACCTGCACCTTCTCCAACGCAGGATGAAGGAGCATGAAAGCCATGGGGGGACTGCCGAGGGTCATCATGCCCTGGGTCGGGAATGGGGGGTGTCTCAGTGTTTAATTACTGCGTGGAGAAGGGGAGTCTGCCTGGAGAGTGCCTGAGATCCCGTATCCACATTTATAATATAAAACACGGGCAGAACAACAGTGATCAGATCTGATGATGACTGTAGACAGTGATGAACACCAGGGAGGCCACTAGAGAAGACTCCCTAAGACGACCCACGTAGCCCACACACAGGGAAGCCTGCTGAACAGCTGAGAATCGAGCGGGCTCTTTCTAGTACAAACTTCAAGGTGATTGTGACTCAGCAGTAAGATGCTCTTTAAAGTAAAGCTGGAGCCACTAACCTGAAAAGAAGACACCCTCACACACCCTGAGTAGGAGCAGGCCCCTGGGTCACTGTCTCTTAGTTTCCCCGTTGCCATGGCGACCCCAGTGGCTTTTACTGCTCTTCTCCAGACAATTTCATGCTACCCTTGAAACTGAGCAACGAAACTGAACATCGTATTCTGATAAGAGACTGTTAATGCCGGAGGGAAGATAACTCCCAGAGCTGGCCTTGTCGTGCTGCTATTAATATACTGAGGACGTTTGTTTCAAGGAAACCCCGCAGCGCCCCAGTGGCATCCAGGGAGATGGCCAACCCTCTTGGAGCGTATCTATGACCGTGCCAGTCTCTCTCTTCCCATGGAGCAATTGTATTTCAACTGGTCTCGGTCAAGCCTCTGCTATTTTGATGGCTATTTCCTAATACATTGTTTTCAAGGCTGCTGTGAACTCTATTCTCATCTTTCATGATGCTAACAAATCCACCATGGTGATATATGTAAGTGTTATAAACTTGCTCAAGCTTCCCTGATGGCTCGGTTGGTAAAGAATCTGCCTGCAATGCATGAGAGCCAGGTTCGATCCCTGAGTTGGGAAGATCCCCTGGAGAAGGAAATGGCAACCCACTCCAGTACTCTTGCCTGGAGAATCCCACAGACAGAGGAGCCTGGTGGGCTATAGTCAATGGGGTCACAAAAGAGGCGACATGACTGAGTGACTAATCCATAAACATGTTCACCTTCACTTTATCCAGGTTACCAAAAATATATTAAGTAACACTAGCCACGAGTGCACTTTCAAATCCGAGGACTCTCTTCCCCTGCATGAATCACAGACAAAAGAGGCGCCCATAGCTTCTGAGACAGAGGGCTCCCAGGGCTCCACTACCAACAGAAGACGGGAGAGGCATGCAGCATGGGAGCATAAGCCAGGCTCCCAGCCAA
The DNA here is from genome assembly GCF_003369695.1 of Bos indicus x Bos taurus. NCBI lineage: Eukaryota > Metazoa > Chordata > Mammalia > Artiodactyla > Bovidae > Bos > Bos indicus x Bos taurus. Next base: position 94,410,355 of record NC_040084.1, on the reverse strand, counting down.
CCACCAGCTCTGCCACTCATTTCAAGGGGACCTAGGAAGTGGTCCAAGGGAAGTGACCCACTCTTCCCTTGACTCAGATTCCCTCTGTGCAAAATGGGGGTAACCCCAGGACCTACATATTGGGGTGATCAGAGGATGAAATAAGTGAATACATACAAAATATTTAGCAGAGTACATCTGAGCTCAGTAAATTAATATGTATACGCAATAAATTTCTTTGCACTTGTGGACCAAGAGCAATGCTTCGCGTGCTTTTCTATTTTTTGTTTTTATTTCGAAACAGATTCCTAGGAAGTTGCACAAACAGTCCACCGAGGTCCCAGGTCCTCTTTACCCAGCTTCCCCCAAAGGTAACATCTTACGGAAGGTTTTCTCAACTTTTATGAGGTAAACATCATTATCAGCCCCCTTCGCAGATAAGGAAACCAAGGCTTAGGGAAGTCAGATAACGTGCCCTGGGTCACACAGCTGTTAATCAGGAAAATGCTAGAAACAAGGCTGACCCACGCAGCACATCACATGGCCTGTGGGTGAGGAAGGGATGGAGCCCGTCTCCCTGACTAACTGCTCAGACAAGCTCCTCCTTCGTGCAAATATGAGGCATGGGGAGCTATCCCTCAGGAAATAAAATAATCAAGATTTGGCAAATGCGCCATTTGAGGAGGGTGAATCCTCTGTAAATACTCATGTTGAAATTTCAGAACCCTCAGAGCGGTCGCCATTCTCTTAGGGCCCTTCGTTCCACTTGGCACAAGCTTTGCAGAGGTTCCTTGGGAGAAGCACCCAGACGCCACAGATCAAGCTAAACCCACCCCTAGCAATAGGGGCCCTAGGCAGGATCAGGCTTTCATGAAGAACACAATGAGGTTACAGAGTAACTATAACATAGCAAATATTTACATACCACATACTGTAAACCAGACACTTTACATTTACCCTCCAAGGTAAGGAGCAGTGGCTGCGCTTGCTGGAGCAGCCATGAAGAGATACCCCACGCCCAAGGTAAGAGAAACTCAAGTAAGATGGTAGGTCTTGCAAGAGGGCATCAGAGGGCAGACACACTGAAACCATACTCACAGAAAATTAGTCAATCTAATCACACTAAGACCACAGCCTTGTCTAACTCAATGAAACTAATCCATGGCCGTGGGGCAACCCAAGATGGGCGGGTCATGGTGGAGAGATCTGACAGAATGTGGTCCACTGGAGAAGGGAATGGCAAACCACTTCAGTATTCTTGCCTTGAGAACCCCATGAACAGTATGAAAAGGCAAAATGATAGGATACTGAAAGAGGAACTCCCCAGGTCACTAGGTGCCCAATATGCTACTGGAGATCAGTGGAGAAATAACTCCAGAAAGAATGAAGGGATGGAGCCAAAGCAAAAAGAATACCCAGCTGTGGATGTGACTGGTGATAGAAGCAAGGTCCGACGCTGTAAAGAGCAATATTGCATAGGAACCTGGAATGTCAGGTCCATGAATCAAGGCAAATTGGAAGTGGTCAAACAAGAGATGGCAAGAGTGAATGTCGACATTCTAGGAATCAGCGAACTGAAATGGACTGGAATGGGTGAATTAAACTCAGATGACCATTATATCTACTACTGCGGGCAGGAATCCCTCAGAAGAAATGGAGTAACCATCATGGTCAACAAAAGAGTCCGAAATGCAGTACTTGGATGCAATCTCAAAAACGACAAAATGATCTCTGTTTCCAAGGCAAACCATTCAATATCACAGTAATCCAAGTCTACGCCCCAACCAGTAACACTGAAGAAGCTGAAGTTGAATGGTTCTATGAAGACCTACAAGACCCTTTAGAACTAACACCCAAAAAAGATGTCCTTTTCATTATAGGGGACTGGAATGCAAAAGTAGGAAGTCAAGAAACACCTGGAGTAACGGGCAAATTTGGCCTTGGAATACAGAATGAAGCAGGGAAAAGATTAACAGAGTTTTGCCAAGAAAATGCACTGGTCATAGCAAACACCTTCTTCCAACAACACACGAGAAGACTCTACACATGGACATCACCAGATGGTCAACACCAAAATCAGATTGATTATATTCTTTGCAGCCAAAGATGGAGAAGCTCTATACAGTCAACAAAAACAAGACCAGGAGCTGACTGTGGCTCAGATCATGAACTCCTTATTGCCAAATTCAGACTTAAATTGAAGAAAGTAGGGAAAACCATTACCATTCAGGTATGACCTAAATCAAATCCCTTATGATTATACAGTGGAATTGAGAAATAGATTTAAGGGCATAGATCTGATAGATAGAGTGCCTGATGAACTATGGAATGAGGTTCATGACATTGTACAGGAGACAGGGATCAAGACCATCCCCATGGAAAAGAAATGCAAAAAAGCAAAATGGCTGTCTGGGGAGGCCTTACAAATAGCTGTGAAAAGAAGAGAAGCAAAAAGCAAAGGAGAAAAGGGAAGATATAAGCATCTGAATGCAGAGTTCCAAAGAACAGCAAGACGAGATAAGAAAGCCTTCCTCGGCGATCAGTGCAAAGAAATAGAGGAAAACAACAGAATGGGAAAGACTAGAGATCTCTTCAAAAAATTAGAGATACCAAGGGAACATTTCATGTAAAGATGGGCTCGATAAAGGACAGAAATGGTATGGACCTAACAGAAGCAGAAGATATTAATAAGAGGTGGCAAGAATACACAGAAGAACTGTACAAAAAAGATCTTCACGACCCAGATAATCACGATGGTGTGATCACTGAACTAGAGCCAGACATCCTGGAATGTGAAGTCAAGTGGGCCTTAGAAAGCATCACCATGAACAAAGCTAGTGGAATTGATGGAATTCCAGTTGAGCTATTCCAAATCCTGAAAGATGATGCTGTGAAAGCGCTGCACTCAATATGCCAGCAAATTTGGAAAACTCAGCAGTGGCCACAGGACTGGAAAAGGTCAGTTTTCATTCCAATCCCAAAGAAAGGCAATGCCAAAGAATGCTCAAATTACCGCACAATTGCACTCATCTCACATGCTAGTAAAGTAATGCTAAAATTCTACAAGCCAGGCTTCAGCAATACGTGAACCGTGAACTTGCTGATGTTCAAGCTGGTTTTAGAAAAGGCAGAGGAACCAGAGATCAAATTGCCAACATCCGTTGGATCATCAAAAAAACAAGAGAGTTCCAGAAAAACATCTATTTCTGCTTTATTGACTATGCCAAAGCCTTTGACTGTGTGGATCGCAATAAACTATGGAAAATTCTTCAAGAGATGGGAATACCAGACCACCTGATCTGCCTCTTGAGAAATCTGTATGCAGGTCAGGAAGCAACAGTTATAACTGGACATGGAACAACAGACTGGTTCCAAATGGAAAAAAGGAGTTCGTCAAGGCTGTATATTGTCACCCTGTTTATTTAACTTATATGCAGAGTACATCATGAGAAACGCTGGACTGGGAGAAACACAAGCTGGAATCAAGATTGCCTGGAGAAATATCAATAACCTCAGATATGCAGATGACACCACCCTTATAGGCAGAAAGTGAAGAGGAACTCAAAAGCCTCTTGATGAAAGTGAAAGTGGAGAGTGAAAAAGTTGGCATAAAGCTCAACATTCAGAAAACGAAGATCATGGCATCCGGTCCCACCACTTGATGGGAAATAGATGGGGAAACAGTGGAAACAGTGTCAGACTTTATTTTTCTGGGCTCCAAAATCACTGCAGATGGTGACTGCAGCCATGAAATTAAAAGACGCTTACTCCTTGGAAGGAAAGTTATGACTAACCTAGATCAGATCAGACCAGATCAGTCGCTCAGTCGTGTCTGACTCTTTGCGACCCCATGAATTGCAGCACAACTGGTTGGATCTCCTTGCAGTCCAAGGGACTCTCAAGAGTCTTCTCCAACACCACAGTTCAAAAGCATCAATTCTTTGGCGCTCAGCCTTCTTCACAGTCCAACTCTTACATCCATATATGACCACAGGAAAAACCATAGCCTTGACTAGACGGGCCTTTGTTGGCAAAGTAATGTTTCTGCTTTTGAATATGCTATCTAGGTTGGTCATAACTTTCCTTCCAAGGAGTAAGCGTCTTTTAATTTCATGGCTGCAGTCACCATCTGCAGTGATTTTGGAGCCCAGAAAAATAAAGTCTGACACTGTTTCCACTGTTTCCCCATCTATTTCCCATGTAGTGGTGGGACCGGATGCCATGATCTTCGTTTTCTGAATGTTGAGCTTTAAGCCAATTTTTTCACTCTCCACTTTCACTTTCATCAAGAGGCTTTTGAGTTCCTCTTCACTTTCTGCCATAAGGGTGGTGTCATCTGCATATCTGAGGTTATTGATATTTCTCCAGGCAATCTTGATTCCAGCTTGTGCTTCTTCCAGTCCAGCGTTTCTCATGATGTACTCTGCATATAAGTTAAATAAACAGGGTGACAATATATAGCCTTGACGAACTCCTTTTTTCCATTTGGAACCAGTCTGTTGTTCCATGTCTAGTTCTAACTGTTGCTTCCTGACCTGCATACAGATTTCTCAAGAGGCAGATCAGGTGGTCTGGTATTCCCATCTCTTGAAGAATTTTCCATAGTTTATTGTGATCCACACAGTCAAAGGCTTTGGCATAGTCAATAAAGCAGAAATAGATGTTTTTCTGGAACTCTCTTGCTGACTAACCTAGATAGCATATTCAAAAGCAGAGACATTACTTTGCCAACGAAGGTCCGTCTAGTCAAGGCTATGGTTTTTCCTGTGGTCATGTATGGATGTGAGAGTTGGACTGTGAAGAAGGCTGAGCGCCAAAGAATTGATGCTTTTGAACTGTGGTGTTGGAGAAGACTCTTGAGAGTCCCTTGGACTGCAAGGAGATCCAACCAGTCCATTCTGAAGGAGATCAGCCCTGGGATTTCTTTGGAGGGAATGATGCTGAAGCTGAAACTCTAGTACTTTGGCCACCTCATGCGAAGTGTTGACTCATTGGAAAAGACTCTGATGCTGGGAGGGATTGGGGGCAGGAGGAGAAGGGGACGACAGAGGATGAGATGGCTGGATGGCATCACAGACTCGATGGACGTGAGTCTGGGTGAACTCCGGGAGTTGGTGATGGACAGGGAGGCCTGGCGTGCTGCGATTCATGGGTCGCAAAGAGTCGGACACGACTGAGCAACTGAACTGAACTGAATGATCGACTGAACTACAACAATAATTCTATTGTTCATGCACAATTACCTTGTCTTCTAAAACTTCTCTGTGTGTGGACTAGGAAAGTCTCCTGCTTTCCCTGTCCCTTCCACAGGTCTAGTCCAGTGAGGAGCACTTTCGGAGTGGGGAACCTCCCCATGTCTCTCCTACAGAGACAGTGGGTTAGGCTGGCACCCTCTCCTCTTCCTGGAGTCCAGGTGGTGAGTCTCAGGACCCTGGGACTTCTCAGCACCTGTTTGCAGATGGCTTACACATCTAATTTGTACACGTATGTAAAGTTAGGGGCTTCCCAGGTGGCTCAGTGGTAAATAACCTGCCTGCCAATACAGGAGACCCGGGTTCCATCCCTGGGTCAGGAAGTTCCCCTGGAGAAGCAAATGGCATCCCACTCTAGTATTCTTGCCTGGAAAATCCCATGGACAGAGGATCCTGGAGGGCTACGGTCCATAGGGTCATAGTATTGGACATGATTTAGTGACTAAACAACAACAGCAACAACCAGTAAAGTTAAACCATAAATCAAGCCCCATGAAGAGTTCTTTTCTTGTTAGAAAGAGATACTTAGAATCTGTCCTTCTCCAATCTTTACAATACTTCACGTATCTCCTACAATTTCTTAAAAATAATTTCTAGTACTCTGAGACTGTAGTTGCCATTTTCTTAAGGGCTCTAAGATGTTTTTTGAATGAAGAAAGGAAAAATAGGAAACTAAGAATGTAAATGCCTACACTAAAATGGGGGGAAATGACAATTTCTTTAGATGAGGAACTGTGCCAACTCAACGCGACAGGGTGTTAAGGAAAAGTCATTCCATGACCCTCACAATTTACTGCAATGAAGACTCTCTGTTGGCAATACAATTCTTTGAGCGGTAAAGCAGCTTACTCAGCATGAATGCCCAGTTCTAGATGAATTCAGCTCCTGGAACTCACCACAGACTGGAAAATATCTTGAATTTATCACAGAAAACACATTTGTCCAAAGCTTTCCCTACTCTCCGCCTTGGCCAAACACATCCACAAATTCCATAATTTTGGCTCGAACTGCTATTGGAAATAAGATCCCAGCTTCTGGATACCAACACCAATCTTTTGGTTGCTTCTAACATGACATTCAGACTTTGGGATTTCAAAAACAAAGCCTGGGAGAAGGGAAACTATCCTGAGGTAGGGTCAAAGGGAAAATATTATTTTATTCCCTGAGAAAGCCCTTTCATAAAGGCACAGCATCTTTTACTAACAACGTTAAAATGTAAAGTTTAATATAGATGTTACTATGGTGATCCTCACATTTGCAAATCTACATGGGATTTTAGCATTGTGCTGTACTGTGGAAAAATGTGAAGATAACTTGTTAACTTCAGCTGATGAAAAATACAGATATTTCTCTATAGTTGACATTTATTTTCAAGAGTCTCACTGATCTTCCATACTTCCAAAAGCAACTCAAAGTCCAGACTTTAATTTTATAATCTCTAAAATTCTCTTCATTTGGACACCTTAGAGATTTCCTTACTCCACTTGCAAAATAAAAATAATCATTACATATAAAAAAATCCAACCTCAGGAATCTGAGAAGTCTCATTAAGCATTTTTTTATCTTAATTGTTTGCTTTCTTCTTGCTCAGGGAAGCCTAAACTTGTGACACCTTAGCATTCAGTTCAGGAAGTGTATTTTTCCAAGACTTCCCTGGTGGTGCAGTGGTTAAGACTCCGTGCTCCCAGTGCAGGGGACCTGGGGGTTCAAACCCTGCTCAGGGAACTAGATCTTGTATACTGCGACTGAGACCCGGTGCAGCCAAATACATTTAACAGGAAAAAATATATTTTTCTGGGCAAATATTTTCCTACACTCTTTTCCACTTTTTCATACCTTTTCAGAGATTTAGAAATTAATTATAATTGTACATGACCCTTCTGAACTGTATACTTTAAAATGGCTAAAATAGTCAATTTTATGTTATATATATTCTACTTCAATAAAAAATTACACAATAGTTCAGTACATATAACTTCTAAGTAGCTTAATCCATATTCAGAAAATCAAATAATTTATAAAATAAAGAGAAAGTCAACCTGGCTGTTATTTTTTACCCCACCATTCCATAGAAACACTGAGGTCTATTAATTTGGCCAACTTGCTCTTTCTTTGTTCTGCAGAAATCTGGCCTTCATGACCCCATAATTTCACATGAGGAAGGATGAATCATAGCATTCACAGGACTATTTTTCCCAGTTTTCAATATGCAAATTTATTATCCTACTATAGTCAACAATATGGGATTCCCAGGTGGGATTCACTGGTAAAGAATCCGCCTGCCAAAGCAGGGGACGCAGGAGACTGGGGTTAGATTCCTGGGTCAGGAAGATCCCTTAGAGAAGGCAATAGCAACCCACTCCCCTATTCTTGCCTGGGAAATCCCATGGAGAGCACAGCCTACTGGGGTGCAGTCCATGGAGACGCAGAGTGGGGCACAACCGAGCACAAGTCAACAATACAGATGTCTGGAAGAGCCAGTAGCCTTCAATAATGCATATCTGAGTGCATCTTAACCTATCACGGGCTTCCCTGATGGCTCAGCTGGTAAAGGATCCGTCTGCAATGCAGGAGACCCCGGTTCAATTCCTGGGTCAGGAAGATCCGCTGGAGAAGGGATAGGCTACCCACTCCAGTATTCTCAGGCTTCCCTGGTGGGTCAGCTGATAAAGAATCCCCCTGCAATGTGGGAGACCTGGGTTGGATCCCTGGGTTGGGAAGATCCACTGGAGAAGGGACAGGCTACCCACTCCAGTATTCTTGGGCTTCCCTGGTGGATCAGCTGATAAAGAATCTCCCTGCAATGTGGAAGACCTGGGTTGGATCCCTGGGTTGGGAAGATCCTCTGAAGGAGGGCTTGGCAACCCACTCCAGTACTCTTGCTGGAGAATCCCATGGACAGAGGAGCCTGGCGGGCTCAAAGAGTCGGACACGACTGAGGGACAAAGCACACAGACACATGTCCTGACATAGAAGGTCTTTAGTAGCAACAAGGAAATGCTGAGACGGGGTCTTTAAGGGAAAGATTTTTTTTTTTTTAATTTATTTATTTGGCTGTGCTGGGTCTTCACTGATGCATGGACTTTTCTCTAGGTGCAGAGAGCAGGGCTACTCTCTGGATGCAGTGTTCAGGCTTCTCGTGATGGCTTCTCTTGTTGCAGAACACAGGCTCTAGAGCGTTGGGCTTCGGTAGTTTCAGCTCCTGGGCTCTAGAGCACAAGCCCAGTAGTTGCAGCACATGGACTTAGCTGCTCCATGACATGTGGGATCTTTCTGGACCAGGGATTGAACCTGTGTCTCTTGCACTGGCAGACAGATTTTTTATCCCTGAGTCACCAGGGAAGCCCGGGGAACGATTCTTAAACTGGGGTCTCCAGGGGATCCGTGAGACCCTGGATTGACCCAAGTGCTGTACAGAGGCACAAACAGGAATTTTTCAGGGCAGGAGGGGGCTCATTACTTCCTTTTAAAAAATATTAAGAACCTGAATCTCACTGCAAAACAAACCCATTCCAGCCTGGGGTAAGGAGGCCCACGAGCGTTGCTCAGTACACGCAACGCCTCTATAAAGGGAATCTGGGTATCCTCTTGGGGGACACGGCCTCCTTAAGGAAGAAGGACACATCCATTAACCTAGTTTGGTGTCCCGCATGGCCGATGTGGGTGCCATGTGAATGTGAAAATGTGCTGTCCAGTGTGAAGCCTCATATGACCAGAAAATAATGACCTTGCGGCAAAAGGCAACTGGGGGGTCCCCGATGCAGCACCCCAGGCCCCCAGCCCTCGTTTAGGCCACATGGATTATGGGAGAGGCCTGAGGTGTGTTGCAGAGACTGGTGGACATAGGTTAGGGCCAGGTAAGCAGGGCTCATTGTTGTCATCATGTCACACGCAGGACCACACCCCTCCACCCCTTTTCAGCTTCTTCGGATACCCTGCCATCTGCCTCTCCAGCCCCTTCTCAGTAGCTCAGGCCTGTCCTCAGCTCCTCTATCCGGTGGTCTGTACAGATGACCTCCCCATGGACTCACTTGCCCGACCTTGCTCCAGAGTTCTAGAAAGGATCTCTTAACTCACCAGAACCTCTAGATCTGGGAATCCCATGGGTACCATGGAGCCAACACAACCCAAACAGCACATCAGCTTTCCAAAGTGCACCCGCTTGGAGCTCTTCTTGTCATGAACAGGATCGTTACTCCCCTGGGGACTCAGGGTCCAACCTTCACCTTCCTTTGAGTGAGTCACCAGGTCCTACAGACTCAGCCTCGGTGAGATCTCTGGCCCCTGCACCCACCACTACATTCTTCCCAGAACCTCCAATTCAAGTTCTTGTGACTCCTCACAGGGACCTGCTACTCAAACGCCTACTACTCATCTTTGACTCCTGTGAGGTCTCTGCCTCCACTCCAGACCTTCCTACTGCTGCTGCCAGATGGCGCGCTCGTGCTCAGTCACTCAGTGGCATCCGAGTCTTTGTGACCCTGTGGACTGTAGCCTGCCAGGCTCCTAGGTTCATGGGATTTTCCAGGCAAGAATACTGGAGTGGGTTGCCATTTCCTTCTCATGGGATCTCTCCAACCCAGGGATCAAACCCGTGTCTCCTACCTTGATTGCTGCCAGATTAATCTACCTAAAAGCCCAATCCGGAGAAGGCAATGGCACCCCACTCCAGTACTCTTGCCTAGAAAATCCCATGGAGAGAGGAGCCTGGTAGGCTGTAGTCCGTGGGGTCGCGAAGAGTCGGACACGACTGAGCGACTTCACTTTCACTTTTCACTTTCATGCACTGGAGAAGGAAATGGCAACCCACTCCAGTGTTCTTGCCTGGAGAATCCCAGGGATGGGGGAGCCTGGTGGGCTGCCGTCCATTGGGTCGCACAGAGTTGGACATGACTGAAGCGACTTAGCAGCAACAGCAGCAGCAGCAAAAGCCCAATCACATCTCTTCCTCCAAGAAAGCAACACTTCCCTGATGGCTTGTGAGTGAAGAATAGCAGTCATAGCCCACTGCTGTCAAGCAGGTACTTATCATGGGTCAGTATGTGCTAAACACTTGCCAGAACTTACATGACTAATCTTTCAATCTCAAGAGGTTCCACCTTCAGTGTCTCCATTTTACGACTAAGGAAGAAGCAGAGGACTTCTTTCACAGCTGACCCCTGGCAGGACTCTGGGGACCAGCCTCGAAAGAGCCCTTAACCAGACTTCCAAAGGCCTCCCCCAGTGTGACGTCCACCCACTTGGCCTATCTCATCAGCAACTCCTCGCACCCTCTCCTTGCCCAGGAGATCAAGAAAAACAAACCAGACTGTGTCCAGTTCTTCACACCCATGCTCTTCTCCCCGAGACACCCTCCACATTCACATCCATTCCAACTGCTCAGTTGCACACGGACCACACACACCCACGTGTGCTGGGCTCTCCCCAACTCTGCCAGGCCTTGAGATACAACACAGAGAAAAAAAAGAATTGGGGGGGGAGGTCCCTACTGAGCTCATAGTCTAATGCCAGAGACACACACGCTGGCCAAGAAAGCACAGACCTGTCTACATGCCTGCCTTTCCTCATGTTTCATCCCAATGTCACCGACACCGTGAGAGCTTTCCAGAACACCCCCTCTCACACTCTCTCACATCTCCACACGTGCTAGCATTTTTTTCATCGATTTACATATGTACATAATCTCCCTGGAGACCAGGTCACACGCTAGACCTTACCACCTGGCGCCATCATGGATCCTCAGTTTCCCCATCTGTGAGGCTCTTACCGTTGGTATGAGAATGAAGAGGGATGAACGTATGTACCACCTGGAGGACCTAACAGGGCAATGCACCAACTTCTACAAGCACCAGGGCAGACAGCCTTGGTTCAGTGATGGCAGAACAACTGCATCATGTCCTTGAGCCAAGGTCAGTACAAATAAGCCACAGGAGAGACCCAGGCAGCTCACGCTCTGAGAGCTCTGCGGGCAGACAGGAATGGAAACCCAGAGCAGGCGCCCTCTCCCGAGACTGCAGCCAGCCCTGCGTGGCACAAGGGTTCTCTCCGTTGTGGAACGGGTCCAGTTTCATTAAGCAAATGGCTCCACGGGACTATAAATGAAGGGAAAAGGCCAGATCTGCCTTTTTTTTCTTTCATTTTTTTTCTTGGTAAGCTTGTTGAACATGCATCTTCATGAGGCTTGACCCACAGGGACCAAAATTTGAGGAACTGAATAAAACTTGGTGAAAGATCCACTGGAAAGTACCCAGGGGATAGGAAAAGAAGGCCCTGTGGCAGCTATTTCGGTGGCCTGGATGATTCACAGAAGTGTACTTTCAGAGACCCACGTATGATGGGTCATCACCAGATGAGTGGACGGGAAGTGGCCACCAAGCTGAAATCATTTAATCAGGTAGAGTCCTCTTGCGGACTTACGGAGCAGAAGAAAGAAGAATACTTTCTTGTCCTCTGGCCATGGTTTGGGCTGATTAGAACCGGCCCAGTGTAAGTGGGCCTCAGCTTCCGGCGGGGTCCTCACCTGGGTGGGTAGGAAAAAGACTCTGTACTCCCCCAACATCAGTCTTTTCAGAGCATTGGAATAGTTCATGACCTGAACTCAAAATATAACAGAGCTATCAGATATAAGTATACATTTTAAAAGCTAGCTTCTCTTAACATTGAAATGATCGGCATGCAATTATGCTTTCCTTTCTTAGCTTCTTTTTGTGGTTGGAGGTTCTCTAATCTTGGAGGTGGATTTTTCCAAAATCCTTTAGCACATCTCTAGACAGTGTCAAAAATCCCATCCTGAGGCTCCGTCTCCGACATCACGCGGGCTTGACACTGTTGATGATGTGTTCACCTGGTGCAGTCACACACTGATAGGATAACCGGGAACCGAGTAAGAGTGTGGAGGGAATGGACCTCTTCTTTTCTGTTTTTTTTCCCCTCCTGGTCGCTGCTACTTCTTTTCCCCACAAGTCCAGTGTTCCCTCAGGAAAGATGCAAGCCAGCCAACTGGAAGACATCAAAGCATCCTCCATTTTTATGGCACATGTCATGTCACGGCTCGTTAATGTCTCCATCCGAAAGGACACTGGTCAAGGCCACTGAATCACGAGCGGGTGCATCTGTGCACGTGTTTGCACACGCCACTCTGTCCTGCTGTTGGTACCAAAAGCCGCCCTTCGCAGCAGCCCAGTTATACAACCTGAGAGTCATCAGAACCATAAGAGACCCTGTGTCTACCCCACCGCCACTGTTAAGCCGGGCAAAACAGTGCCATGGAGGCTAAGTGGTTTGTCCAGCAAAGTGGTGCTGATGAACCTGTTTACAGGGCAGGAATTGAGACTCAGACGCAGAGAACAGACTTATGCACACAGCAGGGGCAGGAGAGGGTGGGATGAATTGAGAGAGTAGCATTGAAATATACATATTACCATATGTAAAAGAGAAAGGTGATGGGAAGTTGCTGTTCAACACGGGGAGCTCAACCTGGTACTCTGTGACAACTAGAGGGGTGGGATACAGTGGGAGGTGAGGGGGAGGTTCACAGGGAGGGGACACGTATAAACCTATGGCTGATTCATGTTGATGCATGGCAGAAACCAACACATTGTAAAGCATTTATCCTCCAATTAAAAATAAATAATTTTTTTTTTTAAAAAGGAAGTTAGCTGTAGTTAGACACCTGTTCTTGAATATCTCCCCCCAGGCCAGCCTCAGAGTGCCCTAAGTCTCTGGTTTTGTCTTAGTCACGACTTTTGCAATTTTTTTCTTCCATTATTTAGAGAATATTTATGAGTTTCTACATTCAGGCAAATAAAAATCATTATTCAAGAAGAGGCTATAATTACTCAAAGGAAAGTACCCTCTTTTCATGATCAGGAAAGCCACACAGTGGCATTTGGCATTTAGCTTGCAAACGTGTGCCCACATGAAATTAAAATAATTAGGTATAAGGGCCAACTTAATTCAATTCTAAATTCTTATTACCCAAATAAGTCTCAAGAAATAGAGCGACCGTGCCAGCAATGTGCTAGATTTCAAGCCCGAATGCAAACTTGCCATCTGCTGAGGCACAGGACAAGGTTTTCAAAGAAAAGTGACCGTAGGCCATTGAAAATCTTCATTAGAAACAGACCCACTGCATGTTGGGAGGTGAGGCGCTGCAGTCCCTTGACAACAGCAGGACTGCCCTCCAAGTAGATTTTCATGCACAAGGAAACTTTTTTCTTTGCTTCCCACTTGATCAGCAGGGACAGTGCTCCTTTTGGAACAACCATCTGGATTCAGAAACACAAAAATGGTCCCAGAAAATTACACATGCTTAAATGTCAAGAGTATGTGGCAACATTAAGAAGCATGGAAAAGATGCTTTTCCTATTACATTTTCTACATTAATTTAGCAGCCACCATAGGTGGAAACACTTGGCTCATGTCAGTGGCTTAAGTGGCATGAAAGCCATTTTGCCACTCACAAATTATGCAGAAACAGCTTTAGTTAGATTTCTAGTACAAAACAGGTCTGCCTCCATGCAATTTTAAACCTTCTTTATCCTACCTTGTGATTTGACATGACATGACATGATGTGCGTGCTCAGTCATGTCCGACTCTTTGTGACCCCATGGACAGTAGCCCATCGGGCTCCTCTCTGTTCATGGGATTTTCCAGGCAAGAATACTGGAGTGGGTTGCCCTCATCCAGGGGATCTTCCAGACCCAGGGATCGAACCCACATCTCTTGGGTCTCCTGGATTTTTTACCACTGCGCCACCTGGGAAACCCATTTATTCTATCGCAAAGAAAGTCAAATTTTAAGTTAAATTATAATGGAAATTATCCAAGAAACCACCTCCTTTTGGAAGGCTACCCAACAAAGAAAATAAATTGTTCAGGAAAGCAGCAGTGCATACAAACTCAGTTGACTTATGAACTCTGCCATCATAAGCTTTCCACCTTCTATACAACTAAGGTTCCTAGAAAAAGCACTGGGCACACGCATCTGTGAGACAGGAAGCACCTTGAAGTGAGGCCTCCACCCTGTTCTCCTTTGTCCCCCACAGCCTCTTATTCACATGATATTTTATCAAGAAAGCAATGAATAATATGACCATTCATTCAACACAGTTGTCGAGCATCCATTCTGACAAGTACTGGAGGTACAGAGATGAGTAAGCCAAAGTTCTTTTGTTTGCCTGAACTGTTTTTTATTTATTTAAAAAAATCAAATATATACAAGCACAAGAAGTCTCAAACTGCACCTTAACACAAATTTCGCCACAAACAGAAACTGCAAGTGAACTCTGCTTCTTCCCGTGGCTTCCTGAGAGGCCAACCAGTGAGCCCCTTCGGTAGACTGTGATTGGCTGGGCATTTTCAAGGGGGGAAAACTAAAGGAACGTTTCATTTTTCCCCCTTCTGTTTTGGTCACACCGTGCAGCATGCCAGATCTTAGTTCCCCAACCAGGGATCGAACCTGCACTCCCTGCATTGTAAGCATGGAGCTTTAAATGCTGCTAGAGAAGTCCCTAAAGGACCATTTCTTTAAAAAGCCAAAAGGGAATGTCAGGTAACTTGTTTGGTTTGTTGTGACCCCCAGTTCAGATTAAATTTCCTAAGGAGGTGAAGTAACCCTGGATACTCTCAACAGTTAAGAGATTTCAACATCAGCCATACTAGTACTGATGTAGAAACTTGCTCCTTAACCCTCATCAGATATACTAAGGTCACTAATCCTTAGCCATCGAAGCAGAATTCTCATCCACAGCAGCTTTCCCATCATTGACATCACCTTGTACTGGATATGGATGCTGGTACTGTCATCCCCTCTCTAGAGGGGGAGACCTCCGTACACAGCTGACCCAACAAAGAAACATTCCTGTCCAGGGCCAGGAGCCGGGCACTCATCTGCCCTCTTGATGGTTCCCAAGAGGAGAATGTTAGAGTTGGAATCCAGCCCTGCCACTTAAACCAGCTGAGTCACCTACTGGATGAACTACTCATCCTCCTGAGCCCTGCCTGCCTCTTGTCTAGATAGGCAGAGTAATGCACCAACCCCAAGACAGCTGTTCTGAAGTCAAGTAACACTGCCCAGAGCCTGTCATGGGCACTCAGCCACTACTACCCGTACTCACACCCCTTTCACCATGTGTTCCACGCACAATCTGGCAGATGGGAGTAGGTGAGCCAGATGAACACGGTTGCTATTTACAGTCAGCCTCACCAAGTGGATCAGCAATACAACAGCTCTGTAAAAGTACCACACGAGAGCATCCCAAAACCTGGCTGTACGATTAACACAGCCAGCTGTCAGATCAGCCTTTCCTCTGGGACAGCTACCCTGCTCTGTATGAATGGAGCTATTTATCACGTTCATGACATGCTCATGGCACATATGCCCAGCCTGACCGTGCGCCACATAAACACAAAGGCTTTGGCAGGGGCCACCACTGATTGGCAATCTTAGAATGGACCACACGCAGCAGGCACAATGATGGCCCCTACAAGATGTCTCCGTGCTAATGCCAGAAACGTGTGAATATATTAGATTACAAGGCAAAGCGCAATTAAGGCTGCAGGTGGAATGAAGGCTGCCAATCAGCTGATATTAAGATAGGGAGATAAGCGTGTCTAGTTCTATTGTAGATATAAACTCGGGGTCTTTAAAAGTGGAAGAGAAAATTGGGACAGAACACAGCAGAGGAGGCAGCATGAGAAGAATTCAGTCCGAGAGGCAGGAGCCACGAGCCAAGGAATGTGGTGGCCTGTAGACCTTGGAAAAAGCAGAGAAACAGCGATTCTGTCTCAGACATTCAGGAGGCATGCAGTCTGCTGACACCTTGACTGTAGCCCAGTAAGACCCACTTTGGACTTCCGACCTCTATGGACTTCCAACCTCTAGAACTATAAGATGATAAATGTGTGCTGTTTTAAGTCACTAAATTTGTGGAAGTTTGTTCCAGCAGCAATAGAAACTTAACGGACCGTTTACCCAATCAAGGTCCCTTGAGCAGAGATTACACGAACTCCAGGAACTTTTTCTGAGACATTTCCTTGGTCCCTGATGATCCTGACCTTCGGCTGTTTGGTTTGGAGCTGGTTCTCCCTACCCATCCTTATGAGAGCCTTCCCTGAGTCACCTTTCAGATCACCCAGGAAGTTGTTTTGAAAAAGGAAAAGAGCTGGTTGCTGAGATCCCGGCAGAAGCTTGAAGAATGAAAGTCTGATCCATAGGCCCACCCCTTATTCCAGCCCTTCGGGGCTATGAAGTCAGAGCTTTCTCTCCTCTCCTCATTGTTCTTCCTGTCTTCCTTTCTTCCCTTTTCTTCTCTTCCCTTCTTTCCTCCCTTTCTTTCACTCACAAGTAGCTATCTACAGAGGTACCTAATATATGCTACATGTAGCTAGAGGCAAGGGAATACAAAAATGAAGAAATAATCCTCAATCCTTATCCAAAGAGCTCATTAAAGACAACCATCCATCCAGAGCAGTGCCTTTTACACTTTAGGGCCCATTACCCATAGCAATAAATGCATTTTTATATCATAGTCTAAAACACATACACATACAAACTGAAATAAAATTTTACGAAATAATTCTTACCCTTACCAAGGGTAAGAGTAAGGAGATGTACTCTATTTTCTATTCTTTTTTAAACAAAAATTGGGATATAGCTGCTTTACAGTGTTGTGTTAGCTTCTGGCATACAACGAAGTGGATCAGCTGCTGCTGCTGCTAAGTCACTTCAGTCGTGTCCAACTCTGTGCGACCCCATAGACGGCAGCCCACCAGGCTCCCCCGTCCCTGGGATTCTCCAGGCAAGAACACTGGAATGGGTTGCCATTTCCTTCTCTAATGCATGAAAGTGAAAAGTGAAAGTGAAGTCGTTCAGTCATGTCTGACTCCTAGCGACCCCAAAGACTGCAGCCTACCAGGCTCCTCCGTCCATGGGATTTTCCAGGTAAGAGTACTGGAGTGGGCTGCCATCGCCTTCTCCAGTGGATCAGCTATATGCATAAATACATCCCCTCCCTCTTGAGCCTCCCCCCCACTCCCCATCCCACCCCTCTAGGTCATCACAGAGCACCAAGCTAAGCTCCCTGTGCTATCCAGTAGCTTCCCACTAGGTATCTTTTTTACATACGGTCCTGTATATATGACAATCCCAATCTCCCAGTTCACCCCACCCCCTCTTCACACCCGTGTCCGCACATCTCTTCTCTACGTCTGCATCTCTATTCCTGCCCTGCGAATAGGGTCATCTGTACCATCTTCTGTTCTGTTCTATTCCACTCTTAATTCTGACCAGCAACCTATTAAATTGATTTCATGACCCAGTTTGGGATTCCACCTCTCAGCTGGAAGAGCGTGACCCAGAAGTCTTGATACCAGTATCCAGGTGCCCTGTATCCAGACGCAGGCAAGGCAGCCTCAGAAAGCTCCTCCAGGCCTCCACCCCAGCCCACCCCCCTCCCTGCCCACCACCGCCCACCTCGGGCGGGATGACTCAGACCCCCGCCTGGATCCCAGTCACTGGACTGTGGCCGTCATCCACCTCTCCCCGCCCGCACACACAATCTCGTCACCCCTGAAGGGGAGGAAGTAAAGGTCCTGGGTGTGGGAAACCGTGACTCACTGTTCCTGTCACCCAGGGACACGACCATGAACATCACTCAAGCGCGATCGAAGCGAGGGGCAGGAACAATGACAAACAGCGCCAGCGCTGGGCACAGAGACCTCAGGCTGCCGCGACCCAAGGGCGCCAAGGCCCATCAAGGCCCATCAAGGCCAGGGGATGGGACGTGACGCAGGGAGAAACATGGCATGTTTGCCAGAACCCTGAATGACGAAAGGCGTGCTATGGTTAACTTCTGGAAGCTCCCAGCACTGGCGGGAAGGCACCAATGAACACGCCACAGATCCACTCTCCGTCCACATCCTCCCAGGCCTCAGCTGAAGGTGGCAGGAGAAACAAGGGCCCCCTCCCTGGTGCTCCCCCACTGGGTGCCCGCCAGCCTGCAGCTTCAGGGCGCCTGCTGGAAAGAGCAGCTGGGAAAGTCCCCCCACTCTTCTTTTACGTAAGCGGGCCTGATATGCATATTTTTTTTTTTTTTTAGTGGAAAATTTCACCCTCAATTACTTGTCATTCCACCTAATGACACATGCTAAAGCTTATCTTTTCGCAGGCTAATTTTAGATGGATACCAGTTCACAGATCATTGGTTTAGAAAACACTACCCTGCTCTGCAAAGCCAGCCCCCTCTCCTGGGTAGATTCCCATAACAGAAGAACTGGCCAGGCCCTGCACTGCAGAGAGTGGGAGCAGTCCCCATCCTAATCCACCGCAGACGAGTCCCCAGTCCTGCCCCTCCCTCAGCTCCAGACCCACAGATCCCGGGACCTGGCGTTCTCCTCCCCTTGGGTGCCCTCCAGGCCCCTCCAACCCAGCAGGCCCACAGCTCTGTGTCTGTGGGTCACGTCACACTTAGAAAACAGAGAGCCTGGTGCAGCGCCCAGCACACCAAAGCCAGACCGTCCATGATCGCTGGATGACTGTCTGAACCGAATTCACCCCCTTTTCTCTCAAACCTGCTCCTCTTTGTGAAATCCCCATCTCAGCACATGGCATCATCAAATCACACGAGAGGTGACCTCAGGGCACCCTAGATGTCCCTTTCCTGTCCCCCATCTCTGCCTGAATTCAGTGGACGAGCTGTAGAGGATTTATCTCCAAAATACCTCCCATGTCGGTCCCTCCTTCCCAGCCCAGGACCACTGCTTGATGCTCCGCTCTCATCATCAGAACTTGAACCAGCTTGAGGGCCTTCTCCCGACCTCCCAGCCCCTGGTCTGGCCATATGGGACTCACCGCACCAGGCCCCTCGTGACCTGACTCTGGCTCTCTACTAGGTGGGAATCCAGTCTTAGACAAGCTCAGAAAGATGGTGGGAGCTGTTCAAGCAAAGACCCTGGGGTGGGAGGCAGAGTGGTAACCCTTACAGCAGAGGAAACAGGTGTCCAAGGGTCCTAACTTTAGAAGAGGCCCAGCATTCCCTAGAAGCATCGGATGAGGCTCGGGAGGACCAGGCGCTGAACACAGGTGAGAAAGCTTCCTCTGCAGAGCCACGAAAGGCACCAGAGTGATGCAATCAGGTCAGAATTTTTTAAATCGCTCAGTAAAAATGCTTCAGTAAAGAAGGTTCAGTTCAGTAGCTCGGTCACATTCAACTCTTTGCAACCCCATGGACTGCAGCATGCCAGGCCTCCCTGTCCATCACCAACTCCTGGAGTTTACTCAAACTCATGTCCATTGCGGAGAAGGCAATGGCACCCCACTCCAGTACTCTTGCCTGGAAAATCCCATGGTCGGAGGAGCCTGGTAGGCTGCAGTCCATGGGGTTGCTAGGAGTCGGACACGACCGAGCGACTTCACTTTCACTTTTCACTTTCATGCACTGGAGAAGGAAATGGCAACCCACTCCAGTATTTTTGCCTGGAGAATCCCAGGGACGGTGGAGCCTGGTGGGCTGCTGTCTATGGGGTCGCACAGAGTCGGACACGACTGAAGCGACTTAGCAGCAGCAGCAGCAGCATGTCCATTGAGTCAGTGATGCCATCCGACCATCTCATCCTCTGTCGTTCCCTTCTCCTCCTGCCTTCAGTCTTTCCCAGCATCGGTAATGAAGAAATGATGGCTAATTCCCTAACATGATAAAATTCAGCTATCTTGGTCTGAAAGTCAGCAGCTAGCATGGGAACACTAACAGCATTTCACTACTCAGGAATAAGACAGAATGTCCTCTATCATTGGTCTCTGAGGAGCTGGCCAACACACCTGAGTGAAAGAAATCAGAGATTTAAAGATTGAGAAAAAAGAGCTAAGATTATCACTATGTGCATGTGATATTCTGGTATAGCTAAAAACCCCAAAAGAATCCACTAAGTAACTATGCTAACCATGAGAGAGTTCAGGAAGAGCAAAACTTTGTATACAAACAATGACCAGTTTGAAGAGGTATTGAAATCACAGGCCTCCGTTTATAATAGGAACAAAAGAGGGAAATTCTTAAGAATAAATGTAACAAGATTGGACAAGATCTATAAATTTAAATTAACCTGGAAGACACAAAAGAAGACAAAAAGTCTATTCCTAGAACGAAAGATTCAGTAACATAGCTATGTTGATTCTTCCTAAATTAATCTAGAAATGTAAAATGCAATCCCAATAAAAATAACGCTTTCTTTTTTTAAAATTAGAACAATGTGATTTTGGAGTTTATATGAAAAGATCCCTCTGGCTAGTGTGTGTGCACATGTGCTCAGTTGCTCACTTGTATCCAAGTCTTTATGATCCGTTGGACTGTAGCCCACTAGGCTCCTCTGTCCATGGGATTCTCCAGGCAAGAATACTGGAGTGGGTTGCCATTTCCTCCTCCAGGGGATCTTCCCAACCCAGGGATCAAACCCACGTCTCCTGCATCTCCTGCAGGAGAATCTCAGGCAGATTCTTTACCACTGCACCACCTGGGAAGCTTCTGGCTAGCGTGGCTGGACCTTAAAGAGTGGGGTGGAGGGTGTGGGTGGGGTGGATGGGGGTGAGCTCGACCTTGTAGTGGTCCCAGTGAGAGCTGCAGAGAGCTGGGCCTGGGCCCACGGAACGCAGAGAAGGCATGTATCTAGGAGATATTTATCAGTACTTGGTGAAATTCACAGGACATGGTGATCGATTAGACATGGGAGGTACAAGAGAGATGGCCAATGATGACTCCTGATTCGGGGTTTGTATATTTAATAATTAACCAAATCTCTTACAAATGTACCACCTCTTCACTAAAATCACTGTGGCAGTATTTCTGGGCCTCGGGCCTAGAACAGACTTAACAAGGCCCCGAAGAAAGGCTTTGTAACTGGTTGTTTGTCCACAGTAAAGTGAAGCACTAATTTTGTTTTCTGACTCTGTTAATTAGGCATTCGGCGTCGATCATGAGTGGACAGAATGGTTTCAGCCTCAGAAAACCTGCTGATCTTGTTTGTTCTCTGTCTGCCTTTTTCCCCTTGTAATTCAAAATTGTGCTAGGAAAAAAAAAAAAAAAATAGGGCAGTGATTATGCTCGAGTTTGACCTCATCAGACTCAATGTTGACTTTTGCTGGGGCTGTACACCATCACCACGAGATCTCTACTCTTTCTGCTTAATAAACAATAAATCCTTAATCTTCAACAAAAGTCCTCATTTCCACTGTCTGTCATTCTGTCAGCAGCAGTCTGCCTTGACGGTTTGCTTTTTCCCCCTGTTCATAACTCTCCAACACATTTTCAAACAGAACAAAGTGAGTTTAAATATATCACACAGTGGTTGCCTCTCAAGCACCTACGGAAATCATTTCAGTGAATGTGTTGCTTGATAGGAAGGAGGATTGTATTTGTTTTCAGCACAAGGCATGTGTCTGTTAAAACGCAGGTGAAAGCAGCTTGTGCCTTGGAGAAGACAAGTTTAAACCCAGCTGACCTCAAAGGTCAGCAGGTCAGCTTGCTTCCGAGTAGACATAGGGCACTGATGGGGTGTCTAGGCCAGCACTCTGAAACCCGATTCAGCAACTTAGAAGCTGTATTTCTCAAAAGTTAACCTCGAGGACTCCCCTGGCAGTCAGTGGTTAAGATTCCGAGCTTATAACACAGGGGGCGCAGGTTAGATCCTTGGTCAGAGAACTAGGATCCCAAATGCTGTGAGGCCAAAAAAAAAATTTTTTTTTTTTTTAACTTTAAGGAAAAAAAGTTAACCTGCTGATTGGAAGTCATTCTCCCAATTTACATAATGGAGACTTTACCACTCTCCTATGTCAAAGAACCTCAGATATAACAAGTGAACACTTTAAAGTCTCTTCAGACTTCCACCAATATCTACAAGTCAGAATACTCAATCCCAATCTAACCTAGATGTTATATTTGCTAAAAAGAATCATATTCAGGAAATCCTGCAATACTCAGCAAAGCCTCACCCACTTGAATTAAAGAGAGGCTTCAATTCAGTATTTTAAAAATACAGTCAGACTTCTTACTTTCAATTTCAAGGGGTAAACAAACTTCAGGAGTTGGAAAAACAGTTTGCTCTTTTAAATATTTCATATATCTCCCTCTGGATGTTTGTCCTATTTCATTTACAATCTACAAAAAAGTAAAATAGCCTTTCCAGGTGTTGCATGAATTATCACAAATTCTAAATAAAAGGAAATAGAATTTCAAAAGTGCTCCTGCATATAAAATAAAAAGACTCTAACACATAAATATCAGTGTCAGTTCCTTCATTAGAAACCTGTCCATTGGCTTCATTTTACCCGTTTTTGAGGTGGAAAAACTAAGGCCTATTGTCACAGGAGAGATGACTAGAATCCAAGGTCAATACTATTTTCAGGACCTTATTAAGCTAACAAATGCCAATGGCATTAAATTCTACCCACTCAAGTACCAGCTGTCTTGAGGGAAGGTATGTGTGTCTCTTGACAAACAATCTCACAGTCTAGTTGTCTGGCCTTGAGAAACAGAAACATTTCCTTATCAACCGAAAAGGGGAATGCCTAAGAAAGTAAATCAACTGCTTTTTAAAAAGAGGGAAGTGAAGTAACTGAAATGCATACATTTAAGCTGTTTTGCTTTTTTCTGAAAACTACACAGATCCTTACTCCTGCAGACAAAAGGCCACCAGGGTAGTCAGATTATGAAAGAGTCACTCTATTTCACAAAGAAATGTGCAAAAGAATAAAAAGGTACAAAATATAAAAATCCAAACTCAAAAAAAAGCACAGAATAGGTCTATGCAAATGCCTCACACATACTAGCTCTTCTTCCTCCTGGTCATCACAGTTTACCGTACCTGCTCTGATAAAGGGGGCGGGGGGAGTAGTGCTTAAAAACATGAGACCCCTCTAAAATCATTAAATAAAAATAGACCACACAGTATGCTCAAATAATAATGACCCATGAGAAGTTTTTAATTAAGTTGGGTTTTATTAAGACTAGTAACCTTCCACTGAACACCTTCCCACCATATAATCAGAGCTAATTGCTTCCCTTGGTAACACCACGCCAGAGGCTGAGTTCACAGGAGTGAACTGGTCTCCTGCTATTCACTTAAATCTGGGAAGGGTGGGCTGGAGGTGCAAAATCCAGAAGTGGAGATGCAGGTTTGTTTTTTTCTTTTTTTTAAATAAATCCTGGAACATGCACTAGGCAGGTATGGGAAATGTCTAAAGAAAAAAGAGTTGGCATTGCTTCTCCAACAGTAACACTTGGACAGATGTCCATGTTCATCTTAATGACATGGGGAGTTTTCTGACATTCTGCCCTCAACCCACTCTCCTCTGCTACTGCGATCCCCTTAATTAAGATCGCTGAGCTAACAGCATCCTGAGAAATGTCTCCAGCTGCCTGAAAAACGGCTTTTCCCACCAGGCTGCAGTGTGGCCCGGTGAAAAGGGCTCTGTACTGAGAACCAGATGCCTGGGTTCAAGTTACTCCTCCACCTCATCCATTTTCTCACCTGCACAGTGGAAATAAATTACCCCCCATCTGGGGAGCTGCTAAAAGGCTCTCCTGAAACCTAGAAGGGCTTCAGGAAATGCTGCATGAATGCATGAGTTTTCGGGTGAGATAATTATGCAAAATACAACCCAAATGTGAGTTGTCATTTTTCTTTTTTAACACTTTTCTATCAAGCTCTCAAAGCTCATAATATTCCAATAATCCACAATTTACTGAGCAGGCAATGTGCTGGTACCTTGGTTTATAGAAAACTTCTAGACTCCAAGTTCTTTATAAAAAGTCTTCTTAACTTCTCTTCCAGGCTCCACAATACCAGCAACACTGATAATAGATTGATACTAGAACTGAAGGTGCTTGAACATTATACATTTATCAAAACCCATACCACACTTCAACACAAAGAAGAACCCTAATATAAACTATGGACTTCAGTTAATGTATCAGTATAGGTTGATCAGGTGATTCATCGTAATAAATGTACTGCACTATCATCGTCATAGACCAGACTGGAGGGACAACCCAAGAGGAAGAAGCCAGAAAATTTAAGCTCATTTTTGCCCATCTGGGGAGCCCACGCCTCATGAACTGCCAGCCCTATTTCAAGTCCCACAAGATGGGCTCCCAGCCCTTGAGAGCATTTTAAATTGAGTACAAGGATGGCATTCTAGAATTTCAGAGTTCAATCACTCTGACTCTTCAACAGTCCAGTGCAGTGATCTAATCACTAAAGTGCCCTCACTAGCCCCTCCGCACCGCCCCCCCACCACACTCCCTACTCAATTCAGTGCTCTTATCTCAGAGCACACATGTGGGGCTCCGATTGACAGGGCAACAAACGCTTGGTGAATTATTCAAAACGTCTATCTTTGAAGACCCCACTACTGTGTTTCTGGAATACTGAGTGGAGTTGGAGCGAGGGGAGGAGAGCAGGACGGGTGGAGGAGTCTGTTTTTCATTGTGCATTACAAAAGGACTCAAAGCCGTGGGGTATTTCATCTATCAATAATTTAAAGGCCTCTTTCTGGCCTTGAAGTACGAACAGGTCTTGTCCACCCGCGTGTCCAATCCTACAGTTTTTAACGCGTCATTTTCCCCCATGCTTTTGCCATCCTTTCTAAAGGGCGCACACACCTGACAATGAACAGTTAAATAAAAACATGTCACGTTTCCTAGACAGGCTCCAAAAGCAAAGTTCAACAATCTCAGGTCCATAGATCGCTTCCTGAACAACTGCCTAACCCTGATTTATGCCTACAGAAGTATAAATTGGGGCCACATCTTCCTAAAGCAGTCTAGGAAATGTTTAAATTTAGCATTAAAATTGCTAACCCGGTAATCCCACTTGTGGGACTTTATCTTTTTAACGAGAATAAAAGTTGACTTCTCAACATGCATTTCCCTCAGAAGTTGGTGAGAGGTATAAGATTGGATAATGGGACCAGCTGGGGCTTCCCAGGGGGTGCAGTGGTAAAGAATCCGCTTGCCACAGGAGGAGATGCAAGAGAGGCAGGTTCGATCCCTGGGTTCAGAAGACCCCCTGGAGTAGGAAATGGCAATACTGGCTCCAGTAGTCTTGCCTGGGAAATTCCAAGGACAGAGGAGTCTGCCAGGCTACAATCCATGGGGTTGCAAAGAGTCAGACATGACTGAGTGGTCTTCTAGGAAAGGCTTCCTCATCCTGGGAAGGACACACTGGAAGCAGTGGTCTCACCACTTTACATCAGTTCAAGTCATCATTTTCTGTAACAGTTAACATCCTTTTATTCAGTCCCATAGATAAAGTCACATGTATGTGCCATTGTGTATGTACAGGGATGTTTACTGCAGCCTACTTAACAATAGCCTTAAAAACTTGAAAACCTAGAAATCCTTTCTGGCTAAGTAAATTGTGGTCCATCTCTACTATAGGATGCTATGCAGACCCTAAAAAGAGATAGAGGCTCTATATATGGTGATAGGGAAAGATACCCAAGATATGTGATTAGCTGACAAAAACCATTTGCATAGTATATGCATATACTCTGTCCATAGACTATTCCAGGCAAGAATACTGGAGTGGGTAGTCATTCCCTTCTCCAGGGGATCTTCCTGAGCTAGGGATCAAATCCAGGTCTCCCGCATTGCAGGCAGATTCTTTACCATCTGAGCCACCAGGGAAATCCCCAAACATATATACACATACACATATATGCTTTTATACCCATGCACACACATACACACACTTCCATGTGCATTTCTGGAAGGACACTATAAAACTGCTAGGAGTTACAAATAGAGGAGAAGCACCAAAGAGGAGGTGAACTAGCTTTCATTTGATAGCCTCTGGACTATCTGACTTTTTTAATGTAGGAAGTACTTATAACAACTTCTTAAATCAAGATGAAAAGTGCCTTCATTAAGGCCAAAGGATTTCAGCAATCCACAGAAACTCACATGGAAAATATACATACAAAAAAACAGTGCCTAGAAGTTCATCCACGTGAGACTTTATGTACACGTTCTAAGGTTAGCCACAAGAAAGTGTTCATTTTTTTTTAGTTCTTTTCACTCCCTGTCCTCAAAAACCTTATCATCTTTCTAGCTACCTGCTGTCAGTGTGAATCGGGGAACAAGCTAATTTTCACCTTGCCTACCCAGAACAAAACTTAAAAGACACAGTCCAAATGCACACAAAGTCCAAAATCAAACAAAACTTTTACCAATGATCCACACCACTGTTACCCTCTGAGAAACTAGAGCTGCCAATACTTTAAGAATAATTTTAAGATAATCCAGGTTTTATGTAGTTTTCCAGATTCACTCTTCAGTTCAGTTGCTCAGTTGTGTCTCTTTGCGACCCATGAACCGCAGCACGCTAGGCCTCCCTGTCCATCACCAACTCCTGGAGTTTACCCAAACTCATGTCCATTGAGTCGGTGATGGCATCCAACCATCTCATTCTCTGTTGTCCCCTTCTCCTCCTGCCCTCAATCTTTCCCAGCATCAGGGTCTTTTCCAATAAGTCAGCTCTTCACATCAGGTGGCCAAATTATTGAATCAGTCCTTCCAGTGAACACCCAGGACTGCTCTCTTTTAGGATGGACTGGTTGTATCTCCTTGCAGTCCAAAGGACTCTCAAGAGTCTTCTCCAACACCACACTTCAAAAGCATCAATTCTTCGGCGCTCAGCTTTCTTCACAGTCCAACTCTCACATCCATGCATGACTACTGGAAAAACCATAGCTTTGACTAGACGGGCCTTTGTTGGCAAAGTAATGTCTCTGCTTTTGAATATGCTATCTAGGTTGGTTATAACTTTCTTTCCAAGGAGTAAGCATCTTTTAATTTCATGGCTGCAGTCACCATCTGCAGTGATTTTGGAGCCCAAAAAAATAAAGTCTGACACTGTTTCCATGTTTCCCCATCTATTTCCCATGAAGTGATGGGACGGGATCTTCGTTTTCTGAATGTTGAGCTTTAAGCCAACTTTTTCACTCTACTCCTTCACTTTCATCAAGAGGCTCTTTAGTTCTTCTTCACTTTCTGCCATAAGGGTGGTGTCATCTGCATATCTGAGGTTACTGATATTTCTTCTGGCAATCTTGATTCTAGCTTGTGCTTCCTCCAGCCCAGCGTTTCTCATGATGTACTCTGCATATAAGTTAACTAAGCAGGGTGACATGATCTCTGTTCATTTCCAAAGCAAACCATTCAATATCACGGGAATCCAAGTCTATGCCCTGACCAGTAATGCTGAAGAAGCTGAAGTTGAATGGTTCTGTGAAGACCTACAAGACCTTTTAGAACTAACACCCCCCTCCAAAAAAAAAAAGATTCATTCTTAGGGCCCAGCTTATCTACTGGGCATTTATAAACTACCTTCACTCGGCACAGATACCAATTTTGAATCATGCTCCAGTGGGGTTATTAAAAAGAAACACAGAGGTTTACCTCCCCACCAAAATGACTGGCCCTGTCCCAACACATAGTAACATTCAGGAGGGCTGTGGTCCCCACTTTGCAGGGAGCTTTCTCATCAACCCCAGGAGAATTCCCCTCTCTCCCCTGACTCTCTCTGATGCCTTTCCTGGGGCGTTACCGTCTCCCAGGAGCCCCTCCCCCGACCCCCCCCCCCCCCAGCTGAGCTCTCACTGTTCCTGTGTCTTCACCGCCACACCCCTCCTCCACTGTGCCCCCGCCCCCACCCACCCTACCCCCCAACACTGCTCCACTGGGGGCCGGGCCTCCTTCTGTTCCCTGGGGTGTCCCCAGAACCCCACTTGAGCCCGGCATTTTGCAGACACAAATCCGTGATGAGATTCTGAGCCCAGCCCCCACAAAACCAAGCGTTTTTTTTTAAAGATAATTTTATCTACTTATTTACCACTGAGCTGCCAGGGAAGCCCCCAGATGACTTTGCAGGAGCTCCTTGGTGACTCTGAGCTAGGGTGGCCTACATGCCAAAGGGAAGTCATTATGTATTATTCACAGTTGGTCCCCAGGGTGGTGGCAGCAGTGCTAAAGGCAATCACGAAGATAAAAACAGCTGCCCGGCGAATAAACTGGTCTGAAGGGCCTTGTTATCTTGCACAGCTGGGCTCAACTATCCCACCTCAGCCAGCGGTTCCATCACATCAACTCGAAGTTCAGGCTGAAGATTTCTTAGACAGTCCTGGCCACGTGAAGGTAACTCGGACTCACTGTCCATCCGCACTGAATGCCAAACACGTGGATGTGTGCAGAGCTCTAGTCTCAGCAGACTAGAGCAGTGTGTCTTCAACAGTGTTTGGCTTCTCTTTCATCAGTTTTACACTTAAAATCCTGGCTGGCAAGAACTTTTCTCTAGCCTTCATCGAAGAATTGTGCTCCAGCCTTGAAGAAACTCATTCAAAAGCTGAAGGACATCTTTCCCGCGAACCCCTCCCTTTTCCTATCACATCACCTTCCACCCAAGTGAAATTATTTAATGTCCTCCTGCAATGCAGGAGACACAGGAGACGCAGGTTCCATCCCTGGGTTGGGAAGATCCCCTGGAGGAGGGCATGGCAATCCACTCCAGTATTCTTGCCTAGAGAATCTCATGGACAGAGGAGCCTGGAGGGCTACAGTCCATAGGGTCCCAAAGAGTCAGACATACTGAAGCGACTGAAGCGCACATGTTACATAGGATCTTAGGAATAGAAGAAACAGTCCTTGAGAACTCCACCCGGGTGCTTCCAGATCAATTATTCCCACAGAGGAGAAGAGGCAGGCAGAGCCATACCCGATATGCAAGTGTGACCTACTTTACGGCTTTATATAGGTTCACCGTACAAAGAGCTGACCTGCCTCCTTGCTGTACCTTTGAAGGATCCAAGAAAAATAAACAGTTTGGAAACACTGAAAATGTGTGCCTGATTATATGCAAAGGAAAAAAAAAATCTCCCAAGGAAACAAGCCTCGTTTGAATGTTTCAGACAGGAAGAGGAATTGCAGAGTGAAAAGAAATAGCAAAATGTAGTTTTTTTAAAACTTCATGTCATCTGCTTTTAGGAGCCCTGCACTCAAGGCTCCATCTCCTGAGACCCAGGGCTGCCAACTGTCCTGGCTCATCATCAGAATCACCAAGGGACTGACATGTTCTCTTTGGTATTTTTTCAGGTTAGAAAATTATACCTCCCGTGGAGGTCTTTTGACCACCAACCTCTAATCCATCTTTCTAAAGTCTTTCAGGATTTTACAAAATGGATGTCAGATTTCTGACAAGTTCTTTTCTGATAAGCTTTTCTCCCATGAAGCCCATCCTACCTGTTCTATAAAAGCCCTAATATGACCCAGTTACCACTCTTTATTCCATAAGCAGGGCTTTCCTGATAGCTCAGTTGGTAAAGAATCCGCCTGCAATGCAGGAGACCCTGGTTCGATTCTTGGGTCGGGATGATCCCCTGGAGAAGGGATAGGCTACCCACTCCGGTATTCATTGCAGGGATCTGTTCATTCTTTATTTACCACTCTCCTTCCCTTCCCGCCTCTATAAATTCATCTGAGTGGTGGTTTTTTTTAATACTTTCCTATCTCTTGCAAGGTTCTTTGATAAACTGGCAATAAAGACAATATCAATAATTTGTCTAGACAACAGTGGAGGCCATTCAGTCATTTTTCCAGAGGAAGAAGGCAAAGCCCAGAGAGGGGAAGGGAGCTGGCCATGGGCACACAGCTGGAACCCAGCACCGTCTCTGTGAACCTCTTATGGTTTCATACCATCGAGTGTCTAAGGTCGCTTTAGATTGTATTCTTAGAGAAACAAGCTCAACACAACGTTCCCTGCCCAGCACCTGACATCCCAACTTATGAAGCAATCTCTAGGCCTTTTCCTTTATCTTCTTATTAAAGTATAGTTGATTTACAACGTCATGCTAATTTTCTGCTGTACGGCAGTGACTCAGTTATACACCTACATGTATATTCTTTTTCATATTCCTTCCCGTTACGGTTTATCTCGGAAGACTGAATATGGTTCCCTGTGCTCTTCAGTAGGACCTTGTGCTTATCCTTTCTAAATGGAATAGTCTGCATCTACCCCCAACTCCGCTTCCATCCCTCCCTTCCCTCCCCGCTCCTGGCACCCACAAGTCTGTTTTGCGCCTGAGTCTGTTTCTGCAGCAACACGGGTGCAACTAGAGATGATCACCCTCCCTTTTGAAAGAAGAACAAGAAGCACAGCTCGAACTTCTGTCACGTTAAGGAGCCCAGGTCCTCGGTTCCTGGAAATGGATGGGCTGATCAAGGTGGCTGGAAGTTTCTATCCCAGGTGATGACTTTTCCTTACCTGGCCAAGTCAGCCCATGCAAACAAGAGAACTGGCTCAGGTTCCACTAAGAAGACCCTTGCCCAAAGCATTTAGGGTTGGCTAGCTGCCTCTCTGCAGAACCTGCAGGGAATTCAGTCACCACAGAAGCTTCCAGCAGGTGTGAGGGCCATTCAGCTATGGCCCCAGGTTCATTTAAAGTGACCCTCACCCCGACCCCTACCACCTAAACCGGGCTGGTGGGCAACTGAGTTAAAAAACCCATTGAGTGAAAACGGACGTGTTTAGCATGTTTCTGCTCTCTGCTCTGCTCAGTCTGAAATGGTCCACCACATTCTTCTTTTTTTTCTTACCCCCCCGCCCCTTCCTTGGTAAGCACTATTAGCATTTAGTACTAAAGGTATAGCTGTAGAGTTTAATTTTGTCCACCACATCATCGCCAATGTTAAAAGCTACAGGAAATACTGCCGCAAAAAGCGCAGGACAACTTCCTCATATGTAGTTGGGTCTAGGTACTAAATATGAAACACTGTTATCATCATTCAGGCTAAAGTCCAAGGCAAATGTGCCGGGTCAGGGACGCACATGAGAACATCATGGGGTTTTTAAAGTAAACCTTTGGCCACTGCCAGCTCCATATTTAGAATCTGTCTTCCTCCGAGTCTCCTCTCTCTGACTACAGAGAGAAGTGTCCCTCTTCCCAAGACCAAGCCCTCCACCTGGGCTTTGACCCCGCCTGTCCTGCCCTCTCGGGAAACCCCGCACTGCCAAGTAAACCGACCCTTCCTCTGAGACTTAACTGGGTTCTTGTAAATGAACTTCAGTCTCTACTGTTTAAAAAAGAAGGAGAAAAAGCCTCTCAGCCTCATCCCTCTTTCAGCTGCTCTTGTTTTTGTTGTTTAGTTGCTCAGTCGCATCCAACTCTTATTGCAACCTCGTGGACTGTAGCTTGCCAGGTTCTTCTGAACGTGGGGTTTCTCTGGCAAGAATATTGGTGTGGGTGGCCATTTCCTTCTCCAGGGGATCTTCCCGACCCAGGGATGGAACCTCTGTCTCCTGCATTGGCAGGTGGGTTCTCTACCACTGAGCCACCAGGGAAGCCCATTTCCCAAGGAAGCTGCCGATCTACTGCTGGTCTTCCCTTCATGGCCAAACTTTTAAAGAGATGGTTGCTCCCTGCCTCCTACTAATTCCTCAGCCCACTCCAGTCTGGACCATCTGTCCATCACAGCAGTCCTTGTGAAGGTCACCTCCGTACTACCCAAGGCGGCGATCCTTTTCAGCATGGCATTCAATTCTGCTGACCACCCCTTCTTCAAAACACTCTCCTCCCCGACTCCTGTCCCACGCCAGCCCCTCCCATCCTCCGCCTCCCTCTCTGCCACTTCTCAGTAACTGTGACATCCTCCCCAGCTCGACCTCTCAAATCCTAGAGGGCCTTGCCCTCATTTTAAACTTTCTCCCTAGATACATCACTACCTGAGAGACACAGGTGACTCACAGGTTAGACAAGAGCATCCCAAGCTCAACAAGTCCAAACACTCCCTCTCCATCTCTCGCCCGGCCCCCCGACCCCTCCCTATGCACCCAATGCTGCAAAGCAGGAACCTGGGAATCATTCATGACCCCCCACCCCCACATCCAATCTAAGCACAGCCCACTCTCCCTTCTCCAAGGGGTCCTCACCCCTTGCCATCTTCTCTGCCCCACCTGGTTCACGCCCCACCAGGTTTTCCTTGACAGCCTTCTAACTCTCTCCCTCGCCCACCCCTGCTCCTCTCAGCAACTCCCACACTCAGACCAGAGCCATCATTGCAAAGTGCCCCAAGAAGAGCTGCCTCCTCCCCAACTTTCCTAGTTAACTCCTCCAGATTCTTCAGACCTCAGCTCCCTGGGGAAGCCTGCCCTGGCCTGGTTCCCTTTCCCTAGCCCCCCTTCCCAACAGGTTAGACAGCCCCATGACACTCTCCTGACACTGTATGCTTGGCTTTTGTCGGAGTTCATTACGGCTCTAATGTTACATTTTTTTGTGTGTTTTTGCTAATATCTTTGCCCTTTCCACGGCAGCCTTGAGAAGGAGTGTCATGGACTAAGGAGAGCCTCAGCTGCTGCCCTTGGACATCCATTGCGGGGTGCGCATGCTGGGGCCACGGCTCCCAGGGACCGCCCCAATCAGTGACTGACAGCAGAGGAAATACTAAGACACACCATTTCCTGGGAGACCTGAGATCCCCTGTCTTCTGATTTTGACTCAAAGACTCTCCAGCAGCTTTGCCAAAGCTCTCTAGACCACACAGGATGCTTCTACACAAGTTTCTCTCCTTGTTGCCTTCACTGGGGTCAGACCTGCAGGTCCAAAGACTCTCCCACATTTCTGGCTTCTTCCCTGTTTCCTGCCCCTGCCCCCAATTAGGGCATTTCTCCTAATAAAATCAGGCACCGGTGATCCCTTTGCCTCCACTTCTCCAAGGACGCAGACTAACACAATATCGAACTGCAAGCCCCACGAGTATAAGAACCTTGCCTGTCTCAGTTGCTAGTTAATTTCCAATGCCTCATGTAATAACTGGAGAAGGAAATGGCAACCCACTCCAGCGTTCTTGCCTTGAGAATCCTGTGGACAGAGGAGTCCGTGGGGTTGCAAAGAGTCGGACACGACTGAGCAACTAACACATGCCATAATACATACTGCATGCGTAAAACACATATATGTGGGGGTTCCTAGAACACAAGCATCCAAAACCACTTGTTGACTGTATTCCCTTGACTTAGTGCCACATGTATCTACATAAAACACTGAATAAATCTGCAAGGCAGTCACTGGGGCAGGGCAAGTTCCCACATCACCTGGAATGGAACCCAGTCCGTCTGTCTCATGGCAATGGGAGTGGTGCATGAATCTCTACCAACAGTAGAGAAGCGCAGAAAGAAATGCATTGGGAAACCTCCACAGTGTCTTCCACGCTCTGGCACCCCTTCGCCTTTCCTGAGGGCAAGGCATACAATGGCATCTAATAGACAGAAAACTTATAACCCAGAGTGAGTGGACTGTCCGTAAGAAGCCACCACTGGTGGCACCCAGGATTCAGGCACATTTCTGGAGAAAGAAAAGAATGATTTCTGGGTAGAGAAGAGTTCTGAGGTTCCATGGAGACGTGCTTTAGCCAGAAAAGGACATTTTAGAAAATGTGGTGTAGAAGGCGCTCCATCACCCACACATCCTTCCCACTAAGTATCTGAATGTGAGAAGTTTTTTGGCTGTCTTCTGACTTTAAAGAAATGCTCCAAAAGAGAGATACCTTAAGAAGAATTTTTTTAAAAACATCATTCTGAAAGAACATTGCCCATTTCAGGTAATTTTAAAGCTATGAAATAAGAACTCTCCCTCCTCAGGCCAAGTGTCTAAGGCAGTGACTTCACACCAGTGAGTACTGCTGCTGCTGCTAAGTCACTTCAGTCGTATCCGACTCTGTGCGACCCCATAGACGGCAGCCTACCAGGCTCCCCCGTCCCTGGGATTCTCCTGGCAAGAACACTGGAGTGGGTTGCCACTTCCTTCTCCAATGCATGAGCGTGAAAAGTGAAAGTGAAGTCGCTCAGTCGTGTCCGACTCTTAGCGACCCCATGGACTGCAGCCTACCAAGCTCCTCCAACCATGGGATTTTCCAGGCAAAAGTACTGGAGTGGGGTGCCGTTACTGATAACATTGAATTAGAGAAACTGTAACTGCAAGCACCCACGTCAATCCTAAAGGAACTTGAATATTAATTGAAAGGACTGATGCTGAAGCTGGAGCTCCAATAATTTGGCCACCTTATGTGAAGAGCTGACTCACTGGAAAAGACCCTAATGCTGGGAAAGACTGAGGGCAGGAGAAGGGAGTGACAGAGGTTGAGATGGTTGGCTGGCATCACTGACTCAATGGACATGACTGTGAGCAAGCTCCAGGAGACAGTGAAGGACAGGGAAGCCTGGCGTGCTGCAGTCCATGGGATTGCAAAGAGTCAGACACGACTGAGCGACTTAACAATAGCAACAAAGCACCCATGAGACACAGGTGATGGGATATGAAGGGAAGGGTGTCCATCCATGCTCTCTCTGCACATACATCTTTGGCAGCTTCTCATCTCTGTATTTTAGAGAGGTGTCTCCCAGGTGTTAGATGTCGTGAGGACAAAGTCCTGACCTGACGGGCAGTTACCTGGCTGCCTCTCCCCTCCCAGTGGGATCCCATAGCCATCACTTCTACAAAGCCTTACTGAGTCTCACTCTATGCTGGATGCCACCCTTGGCATTTAAACGTTTTCACAGAAGGGGGTTCTCTCCCTCCCTCACGCACTCTCTCCCTCACTTCCAAGACTTTATTCCTGAAGCCACACTTCAATCTGTCGCTCAGAAGTGTCAACTAACCTTTTCACTTTACTGACAATCCCAAACAGCTAACCCGCTGGCGCTCTAAAGCACATAGATCTAGAAGCTGTCGTATCTGTAACCTCTGGGGCAAAAAAAAAAAAAAAAAAAAATCTCATTTTGGTACCTTTTTTCCAAGACCTTCCTTTCCAAGTCTTTATGCTCACTGCTGCTCTCCTTCAAACTGACTCCTAGAGCTTCATGATTCTGTTTAGATTCCAACCTGTGTTATGCACTGGACTCTTTCCCCTCACAGGTGATCTTGTTCTTATGACCCTTCATTCTCTAGTTGACCAAAATCACTTAGTTGTATCATCACTTTCACCTGAATTTCGAACACAATGATCACTTCAAGCTAAGACAATTCCCACTGCAAAGTGTATCCCATCAAGCAGCCATTGACAACACAGTCAACAAACTTCAGCTCCAAGGCTGATCTTCCTGCCCCCGTCACTTTCACCCGAATCCACCCACAGCCAACAACGGCACGCACATCCAATGACTGTGGGCCCTCAACCAGCGGTTGCACATCACAGGCACCTGGAAAGTTCTTAACTTCTGATTTTGAAATAGTTATAGACTCACAAGAGGTTGTAAAAATAGTGCAGAGTACTCAACCTCTTCATTTCTCTCCTTCCTCTTCTTGTTCTCCTAAGCTGCTTCTCTCAGATCATGTTTTCTATGTAAGAAAGTACCCATCACCCCACCTGCCCCGTTAGTGACATCTTACAGGGCTGAAGGAGGGTGGTGGGCACAGCACTGTGAACTGGAGTACAGCTCTACTCAGACTGCACCATTTTTGCATGCACTCATTTATTTGGTGTGTCTTTGCATATAATTTTATGACATTTTATCACATGTATAATATACCAAGATACAGAAGTGTCCTGGCAACACAAGGAAACCCCTGCTATGGCCTGTCTCAGTCACTGCCTCCCACCCCGTCCCTAACCCCCATCTCTACATGCTGTCATTTCAAGAATGTTATGGAAATGGCATCTTACACTATAAACAACCTCTTGAGACTTTGGAAATAATTCTTCTACCTACTGATAGCTTTGAATAAATAACATCTCCCGAGTTTTATCACTGTTCTCACTACATCAACCCAAGCCCTAGGACACTGATTCACTAGGTCTAAGACAAGAGGCAAAAGTTGGCATTTTAAAAGCTTCCCATATACACAATACTACATATAAAATTAGAGGAGGAAATGGCAACCCACTCCAGTAGTCTTGCCTGGAGAATCCCATGGACAGAAGAGCCTAGTGGGCCACAGTCCATGGGGTCACAAAGAGTTGGACAAGCCTGAGTAACTAACACACAAATATAAAATAGACAACTAATAAAGACCTACTGTATGGCACAGGGAACTCCATTCAATACTCTGTAATGATCTACATGGGAAAAGAATCTAAAAAAGAGCATATCTATGTATGAGCATGCGTCCTAAGTCACTTCAATCGAGTTTGACTCTGTGGACTGTAGCCCACCAGGCTCCTCTCTCCTACATATAACTAAATCACTTTGTTGTACACCTGAAACTAACATAACACTGTAAATCAACTATACTCCAATAAAAATTAATTTCTAAAAAAGAACAAACACTGCTCACATTCCCATGGTCAAAACAAGTCTTAAGTTCTGACTTCGGAGGTGTCACAAAATATAATCCTCTCCCAGGAGGGAAAACAGATTTTTAGTAGATAAAAATGAAATTCACCAGGATTCCCAAGTCAAAATCTAAGAGAAAATAAACATTTAAGTTTCTCCTGGATAAAGACTATCTCTGAAGAAAGCTGAAAAGGCGTGGTCAAAAATATAAGTGGAAAATACAGAAGAAAAAAAAGTTTCCCAGGAATTTTTATCAACTGTGGTTCCATGAGCCACAGGCCTGGGCCATTTCTCGCTGCTCATAGTGTTAAAGAAGGAGTCAAGTATCCTGCTAAGGCAGGTAACATTTCATCCATCGCTTCCTTCACTACGGCTTCCTTCACCTGTCACACTACACAGCGCTTCCAAGAGAACTGGACTCGTCTGATGGACTACTTCCTTAACTGTTTCTTCAGAGCCTGTTCTTTGTAAAGTGAAGTGAAAGTAAAAGTGTCTGACTCTTCGACCCCATGGACTGTTGAAAGTGAAAGTGTCTGACTCTTCGACCCCATGGACTGTTGCCCGCCAGGCTCCTCTGTCCACGGAATTCTCCAGGCTAGAATACTGGAGTGGGTTGCCATTTCCTTCTCCAGGGGATCGTCCTGACACAGGCATCGAACCTGGGTCTTCCACACTGAAGGCAGATTCTTTACCATCTGAGCCACCAGGGAAGCCTTTCTAAGGTGTCTCATAATTGAGTTTGCGATGAGATTTTTAAAATTATTTTTAGCTCCAAAGTCTGCAAACTTTAATACATAAATTCTTACTTTTTTACTCAGAAATCATTTTTTTTTAATACGCTGTAACAAAACCAGCCAGTTTCCCTAGACAAGTATTCCCCACGCCCGAATAACACTAAAATGACGTGGTACACTCTACCCTTAGAGTTTTCCCACCTTCAGTGGGAAGTGATTACACCGTAAGCACGACATATTTCCTGACTGCAGCTTGGCTGACCTTTGGGACCCAGAGGATCCCAAACTAGAAATGAAAACCAGATGCCATAGGGCTGGGCAGGCTCCCAGCCACAAACAGAAGCCGCTGGGGACATGCTGACAAGCCAGGCCTGCTCCCAGGAGGCACTGGCCACCTCTTAGGACAGCGGCCAAGCGAGGAGGAGAAAACCTGTCCACCGGGAGGCCACCACACCCGTGGAGGCATCAGGAACCACAGAACACTCTCCTAGGATGATAGTGGCAGTGAAGAGAAAGAAGAAACAAGCAGGCTGAGGGTAATTCACTTGTTTGACCACTTCCGTGGATTCTGGAGTCTCCCCACTAGCCAGAGGCATGGTGTCTTCTGTCACCTGCTGTGTTCTAGCGCTGGGCTTGTGTAGCTGCTCCATTAGCATCCATGGAGGAAGGCATTTACTAAAAGAGTGGCCGGGCCCCCCACGAACTCCTCGACGGAAGAGAGAAGGTCACCTGGGAGCACAGGACCTGCACTGTCCATGCTGGGAAGAGCGGAGGGCAGCCACAGGGGAGGGTGACCTGGCCCCCCGGAGGCAGCATCCAATCAGAGCTTCCAAAACCAGAAGGCTGAGGAGCTCCGGCATCAGTGCCCCGGAAGGCCCGCCTCCTGTCCCACCCAGTCTGGCCTCAGAAGGTGCCATCCACTGCCACCCTGTGAATTCAACACAGCCACTTCCCCAGACACAGAGGCAGGAAGAACAGTTTGCCCCTTCTTCCTCTGTCATAGAAGGTCAAGCAGGCACGCAGAAGCTCAGATCTGACTCATTTCCCAATCGCCTTTGCAGGTAGGTAGGACCTGATGATCGGGACATGGCAGATGGAATGCAAGGGGGGAGGCCATGCAGCAGCTCTAAAGGAGTCAGTTGGGGTCCCTCTTGGCCCCTTCTTCTGCTTCTCTTTTCCATCCTGGTGCTTGGAACTCAGATGCAATTGCTGGAGCCCTGGCTGCCATCTTGATCACAGGAACAAAGGTGACATCCCAGGAAATAAGGAAAGGATAAGAGGGAGGAGCCTGGGTCTCCGCAGACCTTGTGGGACAGAGCTGCCTGGCCTGCACTGCTGACCTCTAACATTTTATATGGGAGAAAAATAAACGTTTATCTCAAGTCAGTTACTTGGGGGGTGTTTTTTTTTATTATCCACAACAAGCCTAATCCTAGCTGAAAATGGATGTATAAAACAGACATATCCCCTTCATATCAGATCCAGCCAACAAAATGACCCCTTAAAGATTTATCATCATTAATATATCTGGCTCCTTCTTGGGCCCAGTTCTACCTTTGACCTTTATCATTTCTTGAGGAAAGACTCTCATATTTCCTAGCCACATGACAACAGTACTTACAAGAGCACAGAGCACTCACAGAAAAACAACCTGCTTCCTGATTATTTGATTTCTGAGAAGTAGATGGTGAGTTTACTTAGCCAAGCAATCCACCCAATCAAAATTTATTTACTTCCAAGTTCACATGCCATCCTAATCAACTCGAAATAAATACAGAACATGGAGCCAGGCAAACAAGAAGTGCTTGTCCCATCAGACTAATTAAATGAACACTTAGGCACCCAGGTCTGCCCTTTTTGAAAGTACACCAATTTTATTATAATCATGCGGCCAAAGCACCCGAGTTCTTTTTTTTTTTTTTTTGCTTTTACTTTGAGCCTGAGATAGCTTCTGTGTCCTCTCCAATGAAAAATAGCTTGGTCTAAGCAGTCTAAGACAATTATTTGGAGAATTTAATTTCATAATGGGAAGAACATTAAGAGTGTGTTTTCCTTCTAAGGGATAGATGGGAAGTTTTCTTGCAGCCAATAAATTTTTGCTGAACAAAGGGAAATCAGGCCAGCAAAACCTTGGGAGAATATGACATGCCTAGGACCTTCACCCAAATGACAACCGTACCGTGGGGTGGAGGGCTCCCCATCCAGACGTCACCTCTGGGATGCTGCTTGTACTCGACTTAGCAACTGAGCGTGCACACATCCAAATTCCTGGCCCATCATGGGTACCCCTTATATTTATGGAAATATTATTATATATCCAGGGCATTCCCAATCCAAGGTTTGAAAATGGTGCTGCTTAAATGAAAAGCCAATGCATACACTAATGGCGGATACCTGGATGTTCGACAAGCAGGACTCTATCTTCCTTTTCCCTGCCTCCTTTTCTGACCTGCAGATAGGCACAGGCTTTTCTGCACTTCAGGCTGGTAGGTCAGTGAGGACTCATCATTGCCGAAGAAATGGAAGAAGAGGAAGACTAGAGAAAAAGAAGGAGGGCTGCCTGTTCAGTTGTACAGCTTGGGCACTAAACAAAAGCATTACAATTAAGGGGCACTATTTACACTGTGGAGAAGGCAATGGCACCCCACTCCAGTACTGTTGCCCGGAAAATCCCATGGATGGAGGAGGCTGGTAGGCTGCAGTCCATGGGGTTGCTAAGAGGCAGACACGACTGAGCAACTTCACTTTCACTTTCCACTTTCACTTTCCACTTTCATGCATTGGAGAAGGAAATGGCAACCCACTCCAATGTTCTTGCCTGGAGAATCCCATGGACAGAGAAGCCTGGTAGGCTGCAGTCCATGGGGTCGCACAGAGTCAGACACGACTGAAGCGACTTAGCAGCAGCAGCAGCATTTACACTGTAGACATCACAGAGTTATAGCTTTAATAATTTTCCAGCATAGAAATGTCTTTGTTTTAATAAAAAATATTTACACAGTGATAATTTACTGACAGGTGGAAACAAACCACCTTGAAGGAATGACTTTCTCCAATTTACACAAAGGTACCATATAAGTGACGGAGCAATCAGGATGCTCTTTGGGAAACCTCGGGCTTAAACGGATATTCCTTCTGAGTCTAGGACTATGTCCTCTACTAACTCAACAAGCCAAATTCCATCCAATTTCTGGAGCTAAACTTTTCTGAAATCATACTCAACCAAAGGCATATCAATTCAATGTCCTGGTCTATCAGCATCATAAACTCAACATAATAATCATGACCCCACTTACAGCAAAACCTGTGAACCCATCACAGGGTCAGAATGGTCAGACACACGGGACCCTGTGACTCTGGCTGGAATCCTTTCAACCTACTTCCTCTTCCTTTGTGCTTCTCAGGGCCCCTCCCTTCTGAGTCAAACCACACCATCCCTACCATCCCCCAAAGTAGC
This sequence comes from Bos indicus x Bos taurus, assembly GCF_003369695.1. Lineage (NCBI taxonomy): Eukaryota > Metazoa > Chordata > Mammalia > Artiodactyla > Bovidae > Bos > Bos indicus x Bos taurus. The sequence goes on along the minus strand of NC_040084.1, from coordinate 94,369,622 downwards.
TTCCTATTCACAGCCCCAGGCCTGGTAAGAAAGAGACAAGTGAACACACACTCTGGAGGTGGCATAATACAAACTTAACGTATTACCTCTCCCCTTGGGAATTAATATTTAAAAGAGTGTTCCCTCAAAAGGACAAGACTTAATTCAACAAATGATGCCAAGGGTGGCATATTCCAAATAGAAAAGGGAACAAAGAGGAAAAGACAGGTCACAGCGGGGTGGGGCTGGGGAATAATTACCCAGAATTCTCAGCTGATACCCCATACTGAATTATTACAAAATCATGACAAAGTTTCTTTTAATAATGCTTTATTTTTTTTTCAGATCAATCAGTATGTCTAAACACTGAACCACAGCCTCACTTGTAAAGTGAAACCATTGCTAGGCTGTTATGATAAAAAAAAATATTTCTATTTGAGTAAATCATTGCTCCAAATTCAGTTCCTTATGCAAATATGTAGTGGAGTTATTAGAAACACAACATACTTTCTAAATCATCATCATACATACACTTGGTCAGGTTTATTGGTCAAATTTATTGGGCTGGAAGAAGCACAAGCTGGAATCAAGATTGCCGGGAGAAATATCAATAACGTCAGATATGCAGATGACACCACCCTTATGGCAGAAAATGAAGAGGAACTCAAAAGCCTTTTGATGAAAGTGGAAGTGGAGAGTGAAAAAGATGGCTTAAAGCTCAACATTCAGAAAACAAAGATCATGGCATCCGGTCCCATCACTTCATGGGAAATAGATGGGAAAACAGTGGAAACAGTCAGACTTTATTTTTTTAGGCTCCAAAATCACTGCAGATGGCGACTGCTGCCATGAAATTAAAAGACGCTTACTCCTCGGAAGGAAAGTTATGACCAACCTAGATAGCATATTCAAAAGCAGAAACATTACTTTGCCAACAAAGGTCCGTCTAGTCAAGGCTATGGTTTTTCCTGTGGTCATGTATGGATGTGAGAGTTGGACTGTGAAGAAAGCTGAGCACCGAAGAATTGATGCTTTTGAACTGTGGTGTTGGAGAAGACTCTTGAGAGTCCCTTGGACTGCAAGGAGATCCAACCAGTCCATTCTGAAGGAGATCAGCCCTGGGATTTCTTTGGAAGGACTGATGATGAAGCTGAAACTCCAGTACTTTGGCCACCTCATGCGAAGAGTTGGCTCATTGGAAAAGAGTCTGATGCTGGGAGGGATTGGGGGCAGGAGGAGAAGGGGACGACAGAGGATGAGATGGCTGGATGGCATCACCGAGTTGATGGACATGAGTCTGAGTGAACTCCAGGAGTTGGTGATGGACAGGGAGGCCTGGCATGCTGCGATTCATGGGGTCGCAAAGAGTTGGACACGACTGAGCGATTGAACTGAACTGATGAGGAAAGAATATTGAAAACCTTTTTTGAACCTACTTAGGTGTCGCACAGGATCTTGGAGATACAAAAATGTTCCCAGATGGGTGTCTCTCCTTGTTTCACATTTCCGGAGTCAGACCTTGAGATAAAATGTTCCTGAGCTACTTGGAATATATATGTATATTTTTAATTAACCAGGAAAATAAAGGAAACAGAGGAGAGAAAGCTTTGCTGCTCTTCACACACCAAAGTTGAACTCCACCACCTCTGAAGGCATGTAGGGAAGAATGTACAGCACAGGCTGACTTGGGAGAAATGTTTTTTTCACCCACTGTTTCTAATGTACTTGTGTATATCTTTTTTCCTGAAATGCCAGTAGTGCATAAAGAATTTACTCATGAGCTCTTAACACCCAAGGAGAAAAAATCTATCAATGGCTAAAGAGCATACGAGGAAGAGGCGAAATACGAACAAGCAAATTAAAAAGCTACCTATTTTCACAATTTTTCTGTAGGTCTAAAAACACACTAAAATTAAAAGTTTATTTTAAAACAAGTCATCTGTGGCAGTGAGTTAAGCACAGTGCTTAAAAGCTCCAGAAATGTTTTCTCCGCCAATCACCGCCAGAGGCTATTACTATATCACGTTTAGAGGAAAAACCTGAGGTTTCAGACAGCTGTGCCTTTTTTTTTTTTTCATCATTGGGCAGCACCTGTGGGATCTTAGTTCCACCACCAGGGATTGAACCCTCATCCCCTGTGCTGACAGTGCAGAGTCTTAACCACTGAACCACCAGGGAAGTCCCACACAGCTGCACTTTGGAGAGAAATGCAGAGAGAGACTCTCCATAAAGCAACTCACAGTATCTACTCACCGTCTACTGTCAGTAGCAGGATGTCTCCAGAGAGCAAAGAATATTGAATCATTGCTGGACTAAAGCAGAGTAGGACACAAACTCCCCGGCCCTACACCTCGGCCCAAAACAGGCATCTGCCACTTTTAGCAAACGCCGTTTTATGGACAACAGGCTCCAATGACCGGTGACTCAATCTGTTTTCTCATCTGTAAAATAGGACTGATAACAGCAGCAAGCGTCCGGGTCGTGTGAGGATCAAGCAAGATAAAGCACGAAAGCCCTTCACAGGCACCTGGCACTGACAGGCAGCGCCCCCGTGCCACACTGGGTACCAGTCTCGGGCTGTGCACCTGGCAGTGCCCCCTGCACCAGGCACCGTCTGGGCGCAGGTTGCCACTGGTCTAGCAGGAGCCCTGGGGCCCGCAGCCCCGCAGCGGGCCAGCTGCCTCCCTTGGCCGCCTCGCCTTCTCCCCGACCCACTGCGAGCATGTGTGTTATGATATCACGTTAGCTAATGAGATCATACTTGCTAAACTAAGCTAAGCTAATGAGCTCTGCTTAGCTAATCAGCTCCTGAGAAATGAGCTTTCTTTTCTGGTGAATAGGCAGCACCCAAAGCTAATTCCTACGTCGGGAGTTTGAAAGTGGGAATGTGTTCTCCCAGAGAAATAACATGATAAATGAAGGCAGGGTTCTCGGGCCATGCCTTTGGAATGCTTAAGGGAGCAATAGTGCAGGAGTTTGGGGTCCTAGAAGCCTTGAGTCCGTGGGTCAGGGAAGAAAGAAACTGGCTTCTTCACAGGCTGCGTGTGTGCCACATGGCTTCAGTCATGTCCGACTCTTTGAGACCCTAGAGTGTAGCTCGCCAGGCTCCTCTGTCCATGGGAATTCTCCAGGCAAGAATACTGGAGTGGGCTGCCATGCCCTGCTCCAGGGGATCTTCCTGACCCAGGGATCGCACCCACGTTTCCTGGGTCTCCTGCACTGGCAGGCGGGTTCTTTACCACTAGTGCCACCTGGAAGGCCCCTTCATAGGCTGCTGCTGCTAAGTCGCTTCAGTGGTATCTGACTCTGTGCAACTCCATAGACGGCAGCCCACCAGGCTCCTCTGTCCCTGGGATTCTCCAGGCAAGAATACTGGAGTGGGTTGCCATTTCTTTCTCCAGTGCATGAAAGTGAAAAGTGAAAGTGAAGTCGCTCAGTCGTGTCCGACTCGGTGCGACCCTACAGTTCCTCTGTCCACAGGATTCTCCAGGCAAGAATACTGGAGTGGGTTGCCATTTCCTTCACAGGCTGATAAGGTTTTAAAAAGTGGAAGAAAAAAATAAAGGAACGCCGGTGACTATTTCATTCTAATCCAATTAAATGACCACAAGTTTCACAAAATGTAGTCTTTTGTTCATTACCTAGAAGGTTATTTACTTTCATCATAGATGGTGAAACAGCAAAATGATATTTGCTGGAAGGGACAAGACAAAGAAATTTTGTTAAAAACCCCTCTCCCATCCAAGAGCGCTTATTAGGAACTGTATTTGCATTTTCTTGCATGTGCTTAGACTTTAATGAAAGCAGGTGCTATAAAATACAGCCAACTCTATGAACTCAGGTGAAGATGAACGTAATTCTTTATTGTGAAATGCAACAGATACAGTTCAGAATGCAATAGTATGTACCAGTCTGAGAATGAGGGATGAAATAGTGGCTCACTCATCACTTTTCCCAAGGAAGAAATACAAGCTTAAAGCAAGAAATTTTCAGGACTTCACTGGCGATCCAGTGGTTAAGACTTCTCCTTCCAATGCAGGGAGTGCAGGTTCGCACCCCAGTCAGGGAGCTAAGATTCCCACATGCCTCATGGCCAAAAACACCAGCGATATTGTAATAAATTAAATAAAGACTTTAAAAAATGGTCCACATAAAAAAAAATTGTTTTAATTTTCAAAAGGATTTCATCTTGAAGACAAGATCTGTTGACAGTTACAAGGATGGAGAAAAATCACACTTCCTCTCACTACCTCCCTTACCTCAAGAAGGGATGATGGGCAGGGGAGGCCTAGGTTGGCAATCAGAAGACATACATTCTCACCCTGCCTCTGCTGTTAGGCCTCTGTGTTACCTTGAATGAGTCATCTAGTCTCCCAGGCCTTAGTTTTCTCATCTGCAAAATGGGGAGATTAAAAAAAAAAAAACAAAAACAGTTCTACTATTACAAAATCAGAAGTAAAAGAAAAGGATTCCCAGATGCAGCGAGTAAAATTCTAGAACACGGTTTGCCAAGAGATTGACCAGAGTCAACATGAATCATGGGAAAAGCATTATTTTGATAACTACTTGTGTTTACATATTTCTGTGCTTCTAAAAATAGTTTTTAGAAGTCCATTACTTGAAACACCAGCTTTCTATCTTTGACCTCTACGTCTAAATGCTGGGTTATTGGTGTTCCTGCAGTGCCTCTTGCAGAAAGTCTTCAGCATCTGACACATCAATAATGAAGGCGTTTGACGCCAACACTCCACGCCTGGATGGGAACCTGGAAACAGATGTCAGAACCTTGGAAAGGCAGGTTTCAGCTGGCCCGTCACCCAAGGACATTATCGTTTTCATGCAGCTCCGGAGGCACTGACTTGGTGCCTGCCTGTGCCTCCCAGCAGTCCAGAGGCACGGGAACAGAGGGACTGCCATCGGGCCAGGTTGAGTGCTCATCCAGCCCACGGTCCTCGGAGAGGAAGGGAGCACCTTGCCTGCCAGACACGCGGGAAGAATCACCATCCGGGGCGTCGGGAAGGCCTGGGGAGGCACGTGGGCAGGAGTAAGAGCAGGAAAGATGGGTTGCGGGTGGCCTCACCCGGGCAAGGTTGCAAGTGGGAGGAGGTCAGATGGAGAGTACAGTTGGGGGTGAAGACAGGAGGCCTGGGGACAGCATGTGGAGGGTGCTAGGCTATGGGTCATGAAATCTATTCAGTGGCTCAAGAGGCATTTTTATGTGAAATATCCTAGAATAAAACAACAGGGTAGAATAGAATAAGGCTCCCTGCGCACGGTTAGAGAAGGGCAGCTTTGTACAATTTTCATCTCTTCTTGGGACTGTGTCCTGGATATCAGGGATGTAGTGTTCGGTGTAGGTCACCCTCCTAAAGACTGAAAAAGCCGCAGTTTGGAATGTTGGGTGCAGAGGGAACACTCAGGCCCCCCACCCCCACCACCGCGGTGGGTGGGCGCACGGCAGGGGGCAGCAGAACAGAAGACAAGGAGCTGGGGAGCCCAGGGAGGCCTGCAGGGCTGTGCTGTGTCGGGCTCCGCCCCACCACTCTCCAGGACGAGGCTCTCTCCAGAAAATCATACAGGTTCCTTAAGTGTCATTATGTTGATCAGTGTATTAGACCAGACACTTCAAGTAAAGCCATTTTTTTCTCTGGAGCCTGAATTAACCTGTGGATACTGAGAAAGTGAGCAGGCTATTTGTCAAACTTTATGTTAATCACACAGATATACAGGCAAAGCTCTGCCTCTCTTCCCTTGTGCTGGTCCATGGAGATGCAAACAGCGGCCTTATTGACAATGGAATCACTCTAACTACAAAATGCCTTTCTCTAAACAAATAGAAAAAAAATGGAAAATAAATAAGAATGGCGATATCTGTTCTAAAGAAGAAATAGTTTCACTGGATACAATGTACTGTGTTCCTATAAAATAATTCCAGTCTTCCTGACTCAGAACAGACAGTACTTCTTCCCAGTCTTTTTCTAGAGCATCACTAATTACTTCCATTATCCTGTCTTAGGTAGACCGAGGGGAGGAAAACAATGGAATATTTAAAAATCTTCTTTGGGGGAGACAGGTCTTTGATGCACTCAGAAAGAAACTGAGTTATAAGTTCAGCCTGGTTTCTAGCATCATTACTCTTTTCTATCCCCAAACCCAGGCTGGCCCTTAGATGCAAACCCAGAGAAGCCCCGCCTTTGGGGGTGCTTCCCTCTGCCAGGAGGCTGCGACTCTACTCTGACACCATGTCCAGTCCTAGAAACACATCCCCACCTTGGTCTTGTCAGGTTCTCTGTTCTCGAATCCTCAAGAACAAGAGCCTCTCCTGGCACTTAGAGCCCCATCCAGCCCCCCGGGCATCAAACTTCTCACTGAACCTCAGCCTTTCAGCCTAAGACCCTGCCCTCCACTGACACACCTCTCTGTCTCCAAACAAGATTGAATCTCTGGGCCACCCTGATCCTGCCTGCTGCCTGTTGGGCTGCTGCTGCTGCTAAGTCACTTCAGTTCTGTCCGACTCTGTGCAACCCAATAGACGGCAGCCCACCAGGCTCCCCGTCCCTGGGATTCTCCAGGCAAGAACACTGGAGTGGATTGCCATTTCCTTCCCCAGTGCATGAAAGTGAAAAGTGAAAGTGAAGTCACTCAGTTGTGTCCAACTCTTAGCGACCCCATGGACTGCAGCCTACCAGGTTCCTCTGTCCATGGGATTTTCCAGGCAAGAGTACTGGAGCAGGTTGCCATCGCCTTCTCCGCCTGTTAGGCTGGATTCCCTCTTTCTCCCTGCGGCTGGTTTGTCCACAAAGCCTGGGTCATCCCTCCGGGCGGCTGAGCTACCTGCAGGACTCAGTTGTGCCTAACTGTAGTGGATGCTGTCATCAGGCAGACAGATAATCGTCCTCCCCTCCTGCTCCCACCCCACCACCTATTCTTTCAGGAAAGAAGCACCCATGTCCCCAGCTGCTGGGGATGTTGGCATATGCCAGCTTCAAGACAGTCTATCTCAGAAACCACCAGAGGTCGTGTCCCCTTCCTGGGGCAGTCAACATCTAACACTGGTTAATTGTTGTTGTTCAGTCACTCAGTCGTGTCCAACTCTTTGAGACCCCATGGACTGCAGCAGGCCAGGCTTCCCTGTCCTTCACTATCTCCCAGAGTTTGCTCAAACTCATGTCCATTGAGTCAGTGATGCCATCCCACCATCTCATCCTCTGCCGTCCCCTTCTCCTCCTGCCTTCAATGCAGGGGTATAAAAGTCTGTTCCCTCGGCCAGAAAGATGGGCCACAGACTTGACAGTGACTTTGTCTACCCGGTGCAGCTCCCTTTGCCCCCTTACAGGTGCTGATCCGAGAGTGCTCCCTGCTAAATGCTCTACAGGCAAATCTGTCCTAGAGTCGGCTTCCCTGGGGACCCTACCTGTGATGTTAACCAGGTGAGTCAATTTCAGTCCGTCCCTGAGATACTCTGCCTCATCTCATTTGGAATTCTGTGGAATTCTGCAAATAAACAAGGGGCCCACTTTGTGTACCCATTTTATGATGTCTAATTAACAAGCCCTTCTTTGAGGCTGTATAAAAGTCTTCAGCATTTCAAGTCCAGTTTAATATGGAAATGATAAGGGTTGGGGGTGTAGCAGACAGAATTACAGCCACCCAAAGACCTTGCCTAGAGAATCCCATGGATGGAGAAGCCTGGTAGGCTGCAGTCCGTGGGGTCACACAGAGTCGGACACGACTGAAGCGACCTGGCAGCAGCAGCAGCAAAGACCTTCAAGTCTTAACCCTGGTACTTGTGAATGTGTTACCTAACATCACCAAAGAGACTGCTGCTGTGATTAAAGGCTTTGAGTTGGGGCATTATACTGGGTATGGGCCCAATCTAATCACATGAGTTCTTCTTTTTATTATTAATTAATTAATTAATTGGCTGTATCAGATCTTTACTGTGGTATGGGGGATCTTTTAGTTGCAGCACGTGAGATCTAGTTACCGGACCAGGGATCAAAGCCAGGTCTCCTGCATTGGGTGCACGGAGACTCAGCCACCGGACCACCAGGGAAGTCTGCTCGTAAGAGTGGAGGGCCTTTCCTGGCCGTGGTCAGAGGCAGGTGTGATTACAGAAGGAAAGCAGCCAGAGAGGGGACACTGATGGCTCTACAGGCAGAGAGGGGTTTGCACATTAGCTTCAGAAGCTGGAAAAGGCGCCAGCGTGGACACCACCCAAGGACTTCCAGAAGAGAATGTCCTGCGGACACTTAGGCTTCAGTCCAGGGGGACCCGTGTTGGACTTCTAACCTACAAAATTGTTGGATAATAAATCTGGGTCATTTTAAGCCACTGAGTGTCTGGTGATTTGCTGCGACAGCAAGAGAAAACTCATATGGGAGAAAGAGAGACTCAGGAGAAAGGAAAAGGCGTCTTCACTTGTTTCCAAGCTGCAGCTCTCCCCTGTGTGCTGATTCAGGCTCCCACTCAGGAACGTTTCGTATTTTTCTTGACAATAACTAGGGTCAACACTGGGTGGCAGGAACAAACCCATACAACAGTCTAGAATCAACAACTTCACACCTTCTTTAGAAAGGAGAATATTATTCTCACATTCTAGGAGACGACATTAGCCCGATCGATCAATCCTAACTATCCACAGCCAAGAGGCGGAAGAGTTTAGTTATAAATGAGTGGGACTCTGTTTGGCTGTCACTTCAACTTCTAAATGAAAATAGAATGCAGGGGGGGTATTTTCAGTCGCTTGGTGGAGGAGGTAAGGTCCCACATGCTTCAAGGTCAAAAAACCAGAACATAAACAACAGAAGCAATATTGTGACAAATTCAATAAAAACTTTAAAAATGGCCCACATTAAAAAAAATATATATATAAATATATAATATAATAGCTTCCTATTTCCATAAAGGCATAATTAATAATTCTAAGTAATAGTTTTTACCATTTTTTTATTTTGAGCCAAAAAGGTTCTTGTTACACAATGTTACTCAGTGTTAATCCTGACTAAATAATAATTTTGTGACAGAGTTGTCTTTCAGTATCTATTTATTTTTTAAAAGACAAGAGCATACCTTTTGAAATATTCTATGCAAAATATGCTTAAAGCTAATGGAATAGGTACATAAACATGAACTCAGCAGCTCTCCTGAACAGAGTAGAAATCATCATTTGAATGTGTGTGTTGGGACCATTCTGGAGTTTAATTTGCATGGCTCACTATCTTAAAAAGGAGCAGGGAAATTTATATCAAGTTGATAGGTGTGAGACAACCTGAGTACAGAATTCTTCTCCCTGGGTAGAAAGACCAACAGACTATATAGAGCTGCAGAATTTAACCTCACTTTGGCTTATATGTTCAAGTATGCCCTTATCTGCCATCAAGAAGGGATGGATGGGAAATTCACAGCATTAAAAACCCCAAAACAGTACCATTCAAGACAACAAGTGCCATTGATTATATAAGCTGAAAGATCAGATCACTGGGCTTCCCTGGTGGCTCAGTGGTAAAGAATTCGCCTGCCAATGCGGGAGACACGGATTCAATACCTGATCCGGGAAGATGCCACATGCCAACGGAGCCCTCACGCCATAACTATTGAGGCTGCTCTCCAGAGTCCAGGAGCTGCAACTGCTGAAGCCTGCACGCCCGAGACACGCCTGTGCTTCACAGTAAGAGAACTGCTGCAATGGGAAACCCACGTACCGCAGTTAGAGCAAAGCCCACGCAGCATGCAGACCCAGCCCAGCCAAAAATAAATAAATAAAAGTTTTTTTAAAAAAAAAAAGGAGAGAGAGAAAAAAAAAAATAGTCACACACTCTTATACCACTGAGAGAAAAAGAAAAAGAAAAACTGGCCGGCGGGGGAGGGGGGAGGGTGGCGCGGGGAGGAAGGACACTGGATTTTGTCAAGGAAATAGCCAGGAACACACACTGTGGGGACCCAACCTATTTCTGCTATCTGTACAAGGAGACGCAGTAATTTTCCATCACAGCAAGTGGAACTAACGCCTCTCACAGACTCCAGTGTTTTGTGTTAAAATAAGCTATTCCTCTGTTTTCATCAGAAGCACCTGAAAGCTACCAAAAGAGAGCAGACTCTAAAGCTTAAGCTCTTTCCCAAATGAGAGGGACAGCCAGCCACTCCCCCACTGATAAGACTATCTCCAGGCAGACCACATCCCCAGCCCCCGAGACCGTTGGCTACACCCTCCTCTATCAGCCACCCTACCCAGCCTGGTCACCTTCTGATGGTTCTCAGAAGAAAGACCAGGCAGTTGGCCTCTGAAGTCAGAAGTTCTGAAAGCCCAGTTTGAAGATGTATGGAAATTCACATTTCTTAATAGTTGGTTCTGGTCAAACATGTTTAAAATGTTCTAAAATAAAACAGTATCCCTTGAAAGCAAGTCGACTTCCAAACTCTCTAGGGGACGGGGAAGTCCATTTGAATGGCAGGACAGCTCTCAGAGGAAGGGTAAAGGAGGAAGGGATCAAAACAAGCCTAAATGAAGGAGAGGACAACCTCTACCGCCTGGAGAAATGGAGTCCAGAGAAAAGGAGACACACACACACACACACACACACACACAGCCATCACGTTTCCCTTCATTCTGGGCCGATCACGAAAGGGGAAAAGACTTTTCTCTTTCAAGTAGAGCAGGGAGACCAAAGAGTCTATAAGAGCAGGGAGGGCTGGCAGGTTCAGTCAGAAATCCTTCTATCAGGACTGTCAAAGAAAAGCAGCTACATGAGAAGAGGTCAATAACAGAATCTTAACTACAAGTCCTCTGAGGGGCTGTGTCTAAGTCAGGCATGAGATCAGGGAAGAGCTTCCAAACCTAGAGTGTTGTAAATGAGGGGGGAAAACCTAAAGCTTTCTCTTGAAATCTATTAAAAACTAGCATCAAACTATGATGATGAAGATAAAATCTGTGATTAAGTACCTCACTCATCATATACCTGTATACTCAATCATATCTGACTCTTTGCAACCCCATGGACTGCAGCCCACCAGGCTCCTCTGTCCATGGAATTTTCCAGGCAAAAATACTGGGTAGCCATCTCCTACAATAGGGGATCTTCCCAGCCCAGGGATTGAACCCACCTCTTTTGTGTCTCCTGCATTAGCAGGCAGATTCTTTACCACTGCACTACTTAGGTCAAATAGTAAGGATGTATATTTCTTTAAACCTTGCTCTTAATTGTATACAACTTCAATGGTTAATTGATAGTCATGATTTATCACTTTTATAAATATTTTATTAATATCATCATGTAGAAGCATAACAGAATGCATCCCATGCTAAACTCTCTGTTACCCAGACCTAAACATTTGGGTCTAGATATCACAGGCAGTGCCAGGACACCCTTCAGAAGAAATCAAAGCCTATGCGGAGGCAGTCTTGCATATTCTATAAAGTGAAAGTAAATGCCAAGAACCAGTGAGAAGTCAAAGAAATATTAGAAAGAGTATGATGAATAAATTGAGCATATGTATACAAACCAAATATTTAAGCAATAAAAACTAATTACATAGATGTACAACAACATAAATGAATCTGAGAAACACAACATTACGTTAAAAAAAAAATCACAAGTTGAAAGTTGTAAGAGCAATCACTCCCACTCTGTCAATGAGAGTAAGCCAGATTAGCTACAAAAGCACAGTTTTTAAAATATATCAGGGAGCTGAGGATGCAAAGAAGTATAAATGTGTCAAGCCCATCCCCAAAGAAAAAAAAGGCCAAGAGTAGATTTCATTCCTACCAAATGGCAGGGAGAACAGGAATCCACCATAAACAGGAGTTAAGGAAAAACCAGCAAAATTTTAACCAGGCTAATGGCCACATGTGGACTGCTATATGGATTCGAATTCCAAGGAGACTCAGCCACAGAGTAGGTCTGTACCACCAGCCAACTCTTCCCTGTGGATCATCACCGAATACAGGCAAGACTACACCAAAAGCTTGGGATGGGGCAGGACACTTACGAAAGATCTGCCCTGACACTTATGGGACCTTTCCCAAGGATAGGGCAGGGGTCAGAGCGTAGAAAAATGAGAAGAATTTCTCTCAGGCACTTCACGCCTTTACCCAGGGCACTGTAGCAGCCACTCAAAAGCTGAAAGCAAACAGCTGGGCAGAAAAAGATGTCCTAGGTACAGACGCAGGGACAGGACTACAAAGAAAGCTCTCCAGTAACCCAAAAAGCTGGCATTTTGCCTGAAAAACAAATCTCCCACAGCTCAGTAAGCTGGTGCTGAGCTGTGGAGCATTAAGAGTTTTTATCAGGATTCAGATCCCAGTCCCTGCTAAAGGGAAAGTTCTTATTCTTCCCTCAAAATATCTAGTCAGTGATTACATGAATGTAACTAAAGCTTCACCAAAGGTCACACCCATTTCAATTACAAATGAGACTGACTCAGCCCACACACTGCTGGCCTGAAAGAAGTCCATGCCCTTTTAAGTTACTGAAGCCTCTGCAATTCTTTTACACACAATATCTAGCATGCAATCAAAAATTATGAGGAACACAAAGAAGGGAGAAACTGTAAGCCCCAGTCAAGAGAAGAAACAGCCAAAAGAAGTGGATCCAGAGATGATATACTGCATCGTAAGGCAAGGACTCTAAAATAACTACCAAAAAACAAAAAATGTGTTAAAGGATCCAGTAGAAATTATGGACACAAACAGAAATTTTTAGCAGAAGAATGGAAACTGTTCTTCTTAACTCATGTTTAAAAACTAGTTTTTCAAACACAGGAATGCTCAGAACAAAAAGTAAGGTATCAAAGAGGGCTCATCATAGACAGGACACAGCAGAGAAAAACATCAGTAAACTTGAAGACAGACCAGCAGGAAGTATTCAAACTGAAACACAAAGAGAAAAAAAAAGTAAAACAATTATAAAAATCCAAGATGTATGGGACTATATAATATGGTATCATGCATAAATTAATGAAGATCCAAGCAAGGAGAGAGAATAGGACAAAAAATTTTTGAAGAAACAGTGGACGGAAAGTTACCAAAACTTCAAGATATCAATCTACAGATCCAAGAAACTTTAGTAAATCTAAAGCAGGATCCCTATAAGAAAAACCACACCTCAGTATGTCTTCATTCAACTGTTGAAAAAAGAAAAAAGAAAGTCAGCTGGAAAAAAAAAAATCACCCATTACATACAGGGGGAAATAGAAAATATAAAAACTAACTTATCTTAGAAATTAAAGAGGCCAGAAGACAATGGGCTAACATCTTCAAAGTCCTGGTAGGAAAAAAAGAAACTGTCAAACTAGAATTCTACATCCAGTGAAAACATCCTTTCAAAATGAAGGCAGAACCACCATCAAAACAAAAGCTAAGAGAACTTGTCACCAGCAGACCTGCACACAAGAACTGCTAAAACGCGCTTTGGCCCAAGAGAAATAATGCATTTAAAGAAATAAACAGTACCAGAAATGGTACATATGTGAGAATAAATACAAAATTCTACTTAAAAGTATCGCTTTTTCATATATGTACAAGTGTATGTGTCTTTTAGATTTTATATACGTGTACAGGTTTTGTTTTAAAGTCTATTCATTTTATATATATATATTTATTTACATTTATGTTTCTTTTAAATACTACTGACCGCTTTTAAATAATCACATTATTGGGTTTGTATCATACACAGATATAAACTATATGAGAATAAGAGTCAAAGGGTGAAAGAAGTGGAACTATAATAAGTTTCTCATATTAGTTTTGAAGTTCAACATTACTATTTGGAGGCAGACTATTAAAGAGTAAAGATGCATATTCTAATTTCTCAAACAACGACTAAAAAAAAATACAAAGAAATACAGCCCACATTTTTTAAAGGAAATAAAATAGAATGCTAAAAATAGGCAATTCATCTAAAAGGAGGCAAGAAGGAAGAAAAGAGAAAAAAACAGATAAATAGAAAACAAATATCACGATGATAAACTTTAACCACTGGTCCTAGGATAGAGGCAAAGTTTGAATGTAGACTATCGTACCCATATTAAATTTCCTGAAATGGATACTAATACTGTGTGTGTATAAGAGAATATCCTTTCTTGTAAGAATTACATGCAGAAAAATATGGATATAAAAAGCATGACATCTGAAACTTACTCTTCAACAGGTCAGAAAAGGGAAGGAGAGAGGAGGGAGGGAGAGTTTTTTTAAATAAAAGATTTTCATTACTTTTCTATATATAAGAAAATTTTATTTATATGCATTTTTTAAATATTTATGTTTATTTATTTGGCTGTGCCAGGTCTTAGTTGCAGCATTCAGGATCTTTAGTTGTAGCAGGCTAACTCTAAGTTGCAACATGCAAATCTAGTTCCCTATTCAGAGACTGAACCTGAGCCCGCTGCATTGGGACCATGGAGCCTTAGCCACCAGACCACCAGGGGAGTCCCTTCAAAATTTTTATATAGAAAAATAAGCCAAACTAAATGCAGGTCAGGAAGCAACAGTTAGAACTGGACATGGAACAACAGACTGGTTCCAAATAGGAAAAGGATTACGTCATGACTGTATATTGTCACCCTGCTTATTTAACTTATATGCAGAGTACATCATGAGAAATGCTGGGCTGGAAGAAGCACAAGCTGGAATCAAGATTGCCGGGAGAAATATCAATAACCTCAGATATGCAGATGACACCACCCTTATGGCAGAAAGTGAAGAGGAACTAAAAAGCCTCTTGATGAAGGTGAAAGAGGAGAGTGAAAAAGATGGCTTAAAGCTCAACATTCAGAAAATGAAGATCATGGCATCTGGTCCCATCACTTCATGGGAAATAAATGGGGAAACAGTGGAAACAGTCAGACTTTATTTTTTGGGGCTCCAAAATCACTGCAGATGGTGACTGCAGCCATGAAATTAAAACACGCTTACTCCTTGGAAGTAAAGTTATGACCAACCTAGGGAGCATATTCAAAAGCAGAGACATTACTTTGCCAACAAAGGTCCGTCTAGTCAAGGCTATGGTTTTTCCAGTAGTCATGTATGGATGTGAGAGTTGGACTGTGAAGAAAGCTGAGTGCTGAAGAATTGATGCTTTTGACCTGTGGTGTTGGAGAAGACTCTTGAGAGTCCCTTGGACTGCAAGGAGATCCAACCAGTCCATCCTAAAGGAAATCAGTCCTCGGTGTTATTTGGAAGGAATGATGCTAAAGCTGAAACTCCAGTACTTTGGCCACCTCATGCGAAGAGTTGACTCATTGGAAAAGACTCTGAGGCTGGGAGGGATTGGGGGCAGGAGGAGAAGGGGACGACAGAGGATGAGATGGCTGGATGGCATCACTGACTCGATGGACGTGGGTCTGGGTGAACTCCGGGAGTTGGTGATGGACAGGGAGGCCTGATGTGCTGCAATTCATGGGGTCACAAAGAGTCGGACACGACTGAGCGACTGAACTGAACTGAACTGAACTGAAACAATCTATTATTGGGGAATGCATACATTCAACAAGCTTGAGGGTAAAAAGGCAAGGCATTAATAATGACTAGCTCAGGTACTGATGACCTCAGGGAATTTATGGCCCTGGGCTGAAACCCAGAGGATGTAATACTCAGAAGCCCTGATATTAATGTGGTTCTTGAGTGAGTGGCAGTTTCATGGGTGCTCTTTATAATATTTTATTTCAAATTTGCAGGTGTGTTACATACAATCTTCTGTATCAATCTAATACTACATTTTTTAAACAGGGGGTAAACAGAAGAAAGACCATCCAGTTTATAAAAATTAGTTTGAATTGGGACCAACTTTTATATTTAGTGAAGAACTAAATAAAAGCATTAAGAAGGTCCCCAGCTCTTACTTGAACCAACTGACATTTTATCAGATTCAAATTTCTGGGTGTATCTAATTAAAGCATCTATTGATTTGGGGCTCAGTCATGTCCAACCCTTTGTAATGCGATGAACTATAACCCACGAGGCTCCTCTGTCCATAGGATTTTCCAGGCAAGAATTCTGGAATGGGTTGCCATTTCTTCCTCCAGTGCATCTTCCTGACCCAGGGATCAAACCCGAACCTCCTGTGTCTCCTGCATTGCCAGGTGGATTCTTTACCACTGAGCCACTGGGAAGACCATAAGCATCTATTGACCACCACCATTTTCCCTTTCCTAACAACCTCATCTACAAAACAAGGAGCACATTTCCTTGAAACCCTGAATTTAAGTTCCCTTGCTAAGAAATAATAACTCTGCTTTGAATAAATTATGAGCAGCATTGTACTGCAAAAGAAAAGTCTCCAGGTTATGTAGACACAGGCTTCCCTGATGACTCAGCGGAGTAAAGGATCCACTTGCAATGCAGGAGACACAGGAGATGCCGTGGGTTTGATCCCTGGGTTGGGAAGATCTCCTGAAGGAGGAAAACAACAACCCACTCCAGTATTCTTGCCTGGAGAATCCCATGGACAGAGGAGCCTGGTGGGCTACCGTCCACGGGGTCACAGGAGTCGTTCACAACTGAGCAAGCAAGCATGCATGTAGATACAGCCCATTAAATAACTGACGATCATCACCCTATCATAGGAACCTACAGGAGTCCTTTTTGCATAACGTGGTGTCACTAGCTAAGAGAAAACAGTGAAATATAAGGAGGCGATAGAATTCTTAAGAATCCTATTATATAAATTCAAGTATCCAAAGTCAAGACCCTGTAAAACGTAAAATTATTCTAGGTGCTGCTGGTTGTTGGGTAACCTTCATATATATCACAGAGTGCTTTGTTTGTTTAAAGCGTTTAGTTAAAACCTACAGAAAAAAAAAATAGAAATCTTGGTTAGTGAAGAGAACATCCCAACTCTGTCATTAGTTTCTAAGTAACCAAGAAAATCTTTGATTTCTTCTGTTTCAACTGATGCATTTGAAAAAGGATGATATTTGATTCTGAATTACATTATAATCAATGTTTCTGAGGCAAATGTTCTATAAGATATTATTAATTCTACATTTTATTAAAGTTCCCAACTTTACAAAATGAAAAACCAAAGCACACAGAAGTTGTTTTTCAGTGTGTTTCAATTTTACCATTATTTCATTAAATGATAAATATTTACTGAGAGCCTGCTATGCACAAGGTGCTACTATAAATTCTGGGGGAGTACGAGTGAACAAGACAGAGTCCCTATCCCCACGGAATTTATGTGTCGAGTGCGTGCTCAGTCACTTCAGTCGTGTCCGACTCTCTGCGACCCCACGGACCATGGCCCGCCAGGCTCCTCCGTCCATGGGATTCTCCAGGCAACAGTACTGGAGCGCGTTGCCATTTCCTTCTCCACGTGTTAATCACGCAAAATGAATGGGTTATCTTTAGATATTATAAGGCAGTACCCTCTACTAGATAATAAAGGATTTCCAATCTAAAAGGGAGACATTATTATTGGAAATCACACTTTTGTTTATGGGGGACAGTCTCTTGTTCCATCTTCAAGGCAAACAGGACTCCAGTTCCAATGACTACCAATTATTTACCAGTTATTTCAGAGGGGAGGAGCCAAAGAAAGAAAAAAAGGAGGAGAAGGAGGAAGAGGAAGTAACGAAGGGAAGGAAGGCAAGGGGACGACAAGAGAGAAGAAAACATGACTTTTTTTTAAAGAATCAACAACGGACTTCTCAGTGAGGAGAAATTTAAGAACGCTAACGCAACCTCAGCTTCAGCTCTAGTAACATCTCCAAACTGTCCGTGGTGACAGCACAGGAGCAGGGGACGGTCAACTCCAAGATCTGAGCATTGCTCCCCTGGTCTCAAGGGGTGCTCCTGGAAACAAGAACATCATGTGCACCCCAGTTCATCTCCTCCTTTCTGCCCTGGTGATCAAGAGACTATGAAAGGTCAATACTTTAGGACCAAAGACTTTTGCTTTTTTTCCCTTCAAATTTTCAAGTCTAAAGTGGGCTCTGTATGTGTATGTCAGAGAGAAAGAAATTGATAATGTTCACTGATCTTTTCAAATGACTATTCTGGGGGTGTGAGTCTGAGGACGCTGCAGAGAGTCTCTGATGAGCCAGCCCTCAATAAGTGCAAGGAATAGAGAGACATCTCAATAGCACTGCAACCAACCTCCTCCCTTCCCTCTTAAACACCCATGGAATGCTGTCACTTTGGACCAGCCCTCTATAAGTCAAATAAAAGATGCCCAAAGGTAAACAGCCCTGCCCTAACTGGCAAAGACTGGAGAGCTGCTTTAGGTGGACTTCTAGTTGCTTTCTTTCTGTCTTCTCCATTCTGAGATGGTAGCTCCAAAAATGGAAATGAAATCCAGTCCCTGCTTCTTGGAGGTTTCCCCTGTTCTTGCTCAGGGTCTGGATAAAAGGGGCGGGGGCAAAGCTGCTCCTCTGTTTCAACCGCAGGCTGCATGGTTCCACATTTTTTCAGCCCTAATATGCTATCCCTGTCATGCTTGCTTCATAACCCCCATACTTCTTCCTTCACAGGTTCTCAGAAAGGGGGACCAGTGTCCCTGGGAGGCTATTGCTCTAATAATGCATGCTAAGTTGCTTCAGTCATGTCAGACTCTTTCTGAATCTATGGACTATAGCCCACCAGGATCCTCTGTCCATGGGATTCTCCAGGCAAGAATACTGGAGTGGATTGCCATGTCTTCCTCCAGGGGATCTTCCCCAGGGATCAAACCAACATCTCTTACGTCTCCTGAATTGGCAGGTGGGTTCTTTACCACTAATGTCACCTGGGAAGCCCTTCTCTAATAATAGGTACCATCTAATGAGTAGATGGTACATATCAGATGCTGTACTAAATATACTTCTTTTAATCTTCACAACATTTAACAGTCGATATTATTAATCCCATTTAACAGACTGGGAAACTAAGGCTTAGGAGAGTCAAATTATGTGTCTAGGGTCATACTTCTGGGCAGAATCTTGGGATCTGTCTGGCCAATATGCACACACACCTGTAACCACTATTCTACACATGGAAGAGGAGCAGCCCAGACCATCAGAAGGGTCACAGGCTTTGCTGCCTGAAGCCCCACCACTACTTAGTGTGTGACCTTAGGCAGTTGCTTTCCAAGCCTCTGTCACTTCATCTTCAAGTTGGGAATAACATTCTACCCGGCCTTTCTTCCAGGGTTGAAGACAGTATCAATACCTATTGCTGCATTCCAGGAAGTCCACTTCCCTGTCCATCTGCTAAAGGTTAGAAAGGAGAGGTGGGGTGGAGAAGAGTTGCAGGAAAAGGAGGTCTAAAACTGAGTTTAGAAGTTATATGTCTTATTTTCAAATTTCATATTTGCCTTCGTGTGACAGAATGGAGAAGCACAGAGTCTAATGTTTAAAAATGGAACTCTGCTAATATTAAAGTTATCCAGACATGAAATTCACCAAAACAGGCAACCACATAGTATATGCTCAATAAATAACTGAGGAACGGCAGAAGGAGGGCAGACAATGAGCAAAACAAAACTGGCATTCTGTCTTGATCTCTGTTAGTCTACTGGCATTTCATTTCCCAAGCATGTGACTAATTGGTTCTCTGAGACTCTGTCAATTAATTTCACTCTGGCATTACCAACGGTAATGAACTTAAAAGCAATACAGGGACAAATATTCTTGCCAAAGCATAATATTCTATAGTTTGAATGGCCCTATGATTTTTCGCAACCGAGGTTTCGTGCTGCGATGAGCCTTCTTTCCTTGAAATCTGAAATCACCTAATTGAAGTGACGCTCATGGACACCAAAGATACACATACACGTAGAGCCAATCTAAAAATGAAGCTGCTGACAGTAGCTAACAAAATCCCAGTGCACATGTTTATTCCTACAGCCATCCATTAACACTGACGCAGAAAAAAAAATCCCTAACAACCTGCTAGTGAGGACTTTGGGGAACTCTTGGAAGAAACACACAGAGAGATGAAGAAGTAGAAATGAATTTATGATGGTTTAGTAAAAAGCAGTGTGTGAAAAGAAGAAAATAAAAGATGGTGAGTAATAACTGGAGGGGACCCCTAACCATCCTGTGGGGATTTGTGTTAGAGAAGATGAAATATTCATGATTCTACATGTAACACACTTGTGGCTGAAGCTGTGCAATGCAATCACAAAGTTCATCCACTTTCTGCACTCTTAACCTTACTAAAAAGAGCAAAGATGGCAATACAGATCCACTGAAAACTTTGTTAACATTAGGAACACAGTGAACACTGTCTAGGGGACCCCCTGTAATGAAAGCCGCCATTAGAAGAATGGCGTTTCTGTTCAGCCATATGGAATCATCAAGTCAGTGCCGAAATGTGTTACGACTCTGCTGCAAACTATGGCCCCTCGCTCCAGTTGCCCAGGTCTGTAAGGACCAGAGGATGACTCTGGATGAAGGCAAGGAGAACAGAAGCAGCAACAACAGGGCATTTCTCCGGTCATTCGGAAAGCCTCTCCACACCCTGACCTTCCAGCCCTCTGTCCCCTCGACAGACTCCACCAGCTAGTCTCAAAGGTGCACCAAAGTTAAAACCTCTGGGAGAGACCTGAGCATTTTGCATAGTCAGAAATGGAGGGGCTGTCTGAAAGAAAGGCTGGGGGAGGCGGAGGCTTACATCTGAGCTCTCTCTCCTCACCTGTTCTAACTCAATCCTGTTAAAATTGTTCATCGTGGCTCAATGTTCAGATGCAAAATGCTTCCCCTCAGAGTCAGAGGGCTTTAAGTGAATAGTATTACACTGTCATCCATTTCTGACTGAGACAGCATTTGGAATATCAAACATCAGGCAAAAAATCAGAGCCTATTAATACTTATCAGAGACAAAAGTAAATACACACAGAAAGTTTTAATGAACCCTACCCAACAGAAGCAGGAAGCATTATCATGCCCCATAATAACCAGGATACAGCAAAAGCAAAGAACCCCCAATAAATATATTGCTTTTTTTTAAATGGTGGTGGGGAGTAGTAGCTACAAGTTTCATTGAACATCAGATACCAAGAATTACATAAGAAGTTGCATTGCAAATGTTGGACCCAATAAGAGCAACTGAAATTGATTCTGGAATGTGGTTAAACTACTTTATCTAATACTATTAATAAGTAAGAAGATCCCTCATTAGTTGGCAGGAGGATAGTTGCTACCAGCCAATCTGATTTTCCTGAAAACAGAGAAGACATGCATGTACTTTTTTTTTTTTTTCCAGTTAAAGCTCTAAAGTCCCCAAGTGTTGTTTCTGGAGTCAGAAGTTACCATGCAGTGTCATACTCTTCCTGAAAACAGGCCTACAGTCTCCTTTTTAACCTGTTTGCAAATATCAGGAAGGGGTGGGAAAAATGTTTGCTTGGAACATTTTTTTATTGAAACTTTTTTAAAAACAGTGAAGCGTTTAGAAACCTGATAGTAAATCAGAAACTGTTGACCAAGAGTGAACATCTAAAGGGGAATGAAAAATGAAATTATCCTTCCAGGCCACATGGGGTGGCCTACACTCTGAGACCTCAACCAACCAAGATTTCTCGATATTCAGCAAAGACGTTTAGAAGATTTAGGAAGCCGAATTTAACATGATGCCCTTACAGCTCTTGAATAGGAACGGAAGCCAACTCTGTGGATCCCCTCTATGGATCTACCTCCTTCCCGCTTCCTACAGAAGGCTACATCTGGGCTGGACTGCTATTCCCCAAACTCCAGGAATCGGGCTAGCGCCAAGAATCAGCCACCTGCCAAAGTGCCACTCAACCCTCGGGAGCAACAAGGCAGATACACCTTCCAAGTGTCCCCCTCTGCCCTGTCCTCCACTTCTAGAGCCCGCGCCAGAGCTACATTATCTCTAGGGACGGACCAGCAAACAGACCTTTGAAAGAAAAGAAAAGAAAAAAAAAAAGGTGGTGGGGGGGGGGTGTCTGTATTATATAACGATATACAACAGATAAGGCTTCTAGAAAACGAAAGTATCGAGGGGAGGGTCAGGAATCGAGGGGGTGCAGGCGTCGGGGAAGCTTTCGCCGCCACTTACTCGAAGGCGAAGAAGAGTCCGCTAGTGACCAGGATGAGGACGAGGGTCAGGTAGAAGACGCCCGTCTGCCGGGCCATCATGATCCTCCCGTTGCAGAAGAACTTGTTTCTTCCCGGGAAAACCTCCCATTTCCTCCGGGCCGCGATTTTCTTCTTCTTGTGGGGCGACTCCATGGGGGAGGAGCTGTGGGTGCTGATCTGACTGTACTCGCAGTCTTTCATGGGCCCGCCGCCGCCGGGAGGCATCCACGAGGGCAGCCGGCTGGGGGCGCACACCCCCAGCAGCCCCCCGGCCGCGCGGGCCCCGCCGAGCCACGACCGCCGCCGGCCGCCCGGCCGCCCCCCGAGCCTTGGTGCCGCGGCCCCTACGCGGGCTCCCGGCTCGGCGACAACTTTGCCGAGGACACCCAGGTTAACCCTTTGGGGCGCCCAGCTGTCATAGCCCGATCCCCTGCCGAGAGGGACGGGGCTCGCCCGCAGCCCGCGGCGGCGGTCCTCGCTCGCGTCCAGCCCGCGTGCCGGGGCTCGGGGCCCCCGCGGGGTGCAGGGGGCTGCCCGGCCGCCCCCCGGTGGGCCGCGCGCCCGCCCCCTCGCGCGGCCGCTCGCTCGGTCCCGCTGCCCCCGGCCCGCGGGCCGCGCCTGGGCTCCGGCCCGCCGACCCCCGAGCGCTGCGCCCCGAGGGGACACGAGGCGGCGGCCCCGGCGCCGGCTTCCCCGGGAGCCACTTCTGCGCCGCGGTTCAGGTTTATTCTAATCCTTCCTCCCGGCGGCGGATCCTCCCCAGGAGAGAGCGATGGAAACTGGGAGGCCGCTCGCGGCCCCAGCAACCCCTCCCAGGGGTGGGTGGGGAAACCAAGCACGTTATTCTGTCGGGAGCGGGCTCGGCGACAGCCTGGGCGCCGCTGATCGCGCGGCGACCCCGCGCCGGCGCGCCTGGCAGCCGAGCGGAGTCCGCGGCCCCCGCTTGAAGCTGCCGGGGCCGCCCGGCCCGAGGGTCGCGGCGGCGGCGGCGGGTGGAGGACTGCGCGCCCAGGGGCTGGCTGGATCGGTCCTGCCCCATAGGAGCCAGGCCCGGCACAAGGAGGGCCGCCGGGGGGCGGCGAAGCGCTTGTGTCCGGGCCGCGGGGCGAGCGCCACAGACACTTGTTTGCAAGGCTGAGCCCCGGCGCGCGCGCCGAGCTCCGAACGGGTCCGCCTTCTCCTCCCCGCCCGGTGGGCGGTGGCCCGCGCCTCGCCCGCCGGGCTCCTCCTCCGGCCCCTCCTTCTCGCCCCGCGAAGTCCGCACGGGCACTGCCGCGCCCCCGCCCCGGTCCCCACCAGCGGGCCCGGCGAGGCCAGTGTCGGGGCAGGGGTGGGCACTGGGCTCCCTCCACCATCGCCCCAGGGCCGCTCCAGCCGGATACCCGCTGATCGCTCTCCCACAGATTTCTGTCCGCTTCCCCGCTTCTCCTCCCGGTTTATTCCCGCGGTCGCAGCCGCCTCGGGGACACACATTTACGCAGCAACACGCAAACCCATTCTTGCGAGTCCCGGGGGCCCGAGAAACCGGCGCGGAGGCGTGACCCTCCCCGGCGGGGCGCGTGGTCCGGTCGCGGTGTTGGGAAGCGGGGGAGGGGGGGTCTCTAATGCTGCCCGGGAAGGCGATGGGGGCGCCCGGGCGACAGGGTGGGTAGGGGCGTGCCAAGGCGGGCCAGAATCCAGGATGGGAGCTGAGGGCGGGGGGATCTCCGCCTCCCCGCCGGCTTCCAAGCAGGGTTTCCAGGTTTCCACGGGGAGGAGGGGGCAGCGAAATCGGTCTCGGTCCCCCTCCGGCCCTCGACTCCCTTCCGGAGGACGAGCCCCCGGTGGCAGCCGGTTCTGCGTGGGTTGCTGCCTCCCCTGCCCTTTCTCACTTCTTCTCCCCCATGGGCGCCCACAATTTGCTCGCTTTATTTCTCTCCCCCTGACCCCCGCGCGCTCCCACGGTGGCAGGGCCAGTTCTGGTCTCCCGCCCCAGCCGGGCGGTCCCCGCGGATCGGCGCCGGCGCTCGGCCCCAGGTTTGCCGCGGGGTCTGAGCCCTCCCGCCGCAGGCATAGCCGGTGGGCCGCAGGAGCGAAGCCTGCCGGGCGGGGACGCTCGGTTTTCCGCGCCCCACTTTCCTTTCACGGCCCAGTGGGACGTGTAGTTCTTCCTCTCGCGCCGCTGCTCCGAGAGAAACCGCAACTAGGGGACCAAAAAACTACAAATCCCTGCATGCTCCGCAACGAGGGCGGGAGAGGCGCGGTACAGAGCGTGCCGGTGCTCTCCGTTGGAGATGGAAACCAACAAAGGGAACGGTGTGGATGGCTGCCCCTTTCCTGTGCTGGGGCGCTTTCCGCATGACACACGTTCTTTATCTAATCTTCACGACAACCCTGCGAGACACTGTTGTATCCGGCTTAAGAGAACGCGCAGCTACTTGCCAGAAGTCTCGAAGCGCCGGGTGGCAGAGATGGGATCGAACCCAGAGCCCAGAGAATTTCCCTTAAACACTGCCTAGGTGAGCAGTTTTCAAAGGGAGATGAGATTTGGTTTAATCAAGAGAGAAAAAGAACTGGGGCCAGTTGGAAGAGCTTCCTGTAATGAGGAAAAAGTGGCGGGAATGGCAATTAGAATATGAAATGAAATTAGGAGTCATGAATAAAAAATATTTACAAGGGTCCATTCTGAAGCATATTGGAGGATGGGTAGGATCTTGGTTAGAAATAGGTTCGACTGGTTTGACCAATGAGCACATTAAAGAGAGAAGTACTCTGGCTGTACTATTTTAGAGAAACATGGCAAGCCTCAGACATTTCAAATGAAAACTCTCCCATGCTTTCCTTTCCTTTAGCTCATGGGATCAATGGGATGTTATCTGACTTATTGCAAACACATTTTCTCCAGGTGTCCAGTTAATATACTAAATCCATTGACTTTGTGGCTTTAAAAAAAGATGACTATTCTTGTTCTCAATTAAGATCTAATTTTTTTTGGAGTCTTGGTTATACTTTTATTTTTTATTTTAGTTATTTTTTAGTTGGAGGATAACAAACTCTCTCTTTAAAAATTATCTCTAAATTTCCCATTGCAAGCAAGTTTCTAGATAAGTTGATATGATTGTTTGCAGTTGTCTTCCTAGGAATTCCTTGCTTCTTCCTATTCCATATTTGCTCAAACTTACGGGATAGATTGAAGGCAGGAAAAGAAGGGGACCCAGAGGATGAGATGGTTGGATGGTATCGGGGTTTCAATGGACATGAGTTTGAGCAAACTCCAGGAGACAGTAAAGGATAGAGAAGCCTTGTGTGCTGCAGTCCATGGGGTCGCAAAGAATCAGACACAACTGAGTGACTGAATAACAACAATGGCGGCTAAACCACCACCATGGCTATTAACTGGTCTTCCCAGGTGGCATTGGTGCTAACGAACCCTCCTGCCAATGCAGGTGACAGGAGCCTTGGGTTCCATCCCTGGAGGAGGGCATGACAGTCCACTCCAGTAGTCTTGCCTGGAGAATCCCATGGACAGAAGAGCCTGGCAGGCTGCATACAGTCTGTGGGGTCACAAAGAATTGGACATGACTGAAGCAACCTAACACTCACAGCACACCCTTTCCTTTCACATGATGGGGGACCCCAAATTCCCCACCTTTGCTGCAAAGCCAGGTCAGGGTCGGGGCTGAGGGTGGGGCAGGGAGGTAGGCAGGCACGTGGAGAGGCCCCTGTCCAGGAGCCTAGCTACTAAGGTGGGTTGGGGGAAGGGGAGGGAGGCTCAAAAAGTAGGTGATGTATGTATAATTATGGTTAATTTGCATTGTTGTATGGCAGAAACCAACACAACATTGTAAAGCAGTTTTCCCCCAATTAATAAATAAAAAATATGAAAAAGAATGTATAACTGAATCACTTTGCTGTACAGTAGAAATTACTACAGCATTGTATATCAATTATCTTCCCAGGTGGCGCTAGTGGTAAAGAACTCCTGCCAATGCAGGAGACACAGAAAAGAGGGTTCCAACCCTGGGTCAGGAAGATTCCCTGGAGAAGGGCATGGCAACCCCTTCCAATACTCTTGCCTGGAGAATCCCATGGACAAAGGAGCCTGATGAGCTACAGTCCATAGGGTCAGAAAGAGTCCAACATGACTGAAGCTGCTTAGCACCCACACACAAATGTAACATCTTACGGTTCTGAAGGCTAAATCAACTATGCTTCAATATAATAAATTTTAAAAAATATAGATTCCATATTTTAATGCTATAAAGACCCAGTACGTCTGGAATTAGAGACCAAACATTTGTTTTGTGTGTGAGAAGATTGAGGTCCAGAAAAGGTGTTACCTGCAAAAAATTCCTTGAAAATGCCTCAGAATAGCAATTTATAAACGAACCTTGAATTGAAAGAGTGTGTTATTTGATTTAAAGCTTTAGAAAACTGATAACTAGTGATTATTTAGTGCCTGTCACTTGCAAGCAGTATGATAAAAGAAGCTGAATAGGGCAGAGAAGCTATAGTCTGGTTGGGAAAACAAGATGGAGACACATGAGAAAGTAAATAATGAAAGAAAATTACATAATAAGATCACTATTATTTCTGGAATACCTTCTTGTATTAGGCAGTGTCCTGGTTCGCTATACATTTAGCTTATCAAATCAAGAGGCAATTCCCTCAGCTCAGTTGGTAAAGAATCCGCCTGCAATGCAGGAGACCCCGGTTTGATTTCTGGGTCAGGAAGACCTGCTGGAGAAGGGATAGGCTACCCACTCCAGGGTTCTTGGGCTTCCCTGGTGGTTCAGCTGGTAAAGAATCTGCCCGCAATGTGGCAGACCTGGGTTCGATCCCTGGATTGGGAAGA
Source organism: Bos indicus x Bos taurus (assembly GCF_003369695.1). Taxonomy (NCBI): domain Eukaryota; kingdom Metazoa; phylum Chordata; class Mammalia; order Artiodactyla; family Bovidae; genus Bos; species Bos indicus x Bos taurus. The sequence goes on along the minus strand of NC_040084.1, from coordinate 94,342,798 downwards.
TCCTCTGGAGAAGGGAAAGGCTACCCTCTCCAGTATTCTGGCCTGGATAATTCCATGGACTGTATAATCCATAGGGTCGCAAAGAGTCGGACACGACTGAGCGAGTTTCACTTTCAACCTGATGAGGTAAGGATTATTATCTTCTTTCCCGGAGGATAATACCAAAGATCAGAGAAGTTAGGTCATTGGTCCAAGGTTTCACAGCTGGTAAGTAACAGAGTCAGGATTGGTGGCTAGGTTTGCATGTCTGATTCCACTGCACAATGGAAGAGTATACGTGGCTGACTGCCAACTGAGGAGGGAAGAATATCTTGATTTCAGCCTAAAGAGAGATCTCTGAGACCTAGACTGTAGCAAAGTGGGACTCCGGGACTCAGAATTTGATAGGACTAAAGGGGTTAGGAGAAGTAGATGGGGAAACAGCGGAAACAGTGTCAGACTTTATTTTTCTGGGCTCCAAAATCACTGCAGATGGTGACTGCAGCCATGAAATTAAAAGACGCTTACTCCTTGGAAGGAAAGTTATGACCAACCTAGATAGCATATTCAAAAGCAGAGACATTGCTTTGCCAACGAAGTTTCGTCCAGTCAAGGCTATGGTTTTTCCTGTGGTCATGTATGGATGTGAGAGTTGGACTGTGAAGAAGGCTGAGCGCCAAAGAATTGATGCTTTTGAACTGTGGTGTTGGAGAAGACTCTTGAGAGTCCCTTGGACTGCAAGGAGATCCAAGCAGTCCATTCTGAAGGAGATCAGCCCTGGGATTTCTTTGGAGGGAATGATGCTGAAGCTGAAACTCCAGTACTTTGGCCACCTCATTCGAAGAGTTGACTCATTGGAAAAGACTCTGATGCTGGGAGGGATTGGGGGCAAGAGGAAAAGGGGACGACAGAGGATGAGATGGCTTGATGGCATCACTGACTTGATGGACGTGAGTCTCAGTGAACTCCGGGAGTTGGTGATGGACAGGGAAGCCTGGTGTGCTTCGATTCATGGGGTCACAAAGAGTCTGATCTGAAAGGGGTTAGGCTCTCAAGGAAATGGGAAGGGTGGGAAAACACACGATGTTTCCAATTAGAGTGAAATCGACAAGGATTCAAGGGCAAGTAGTTTACTTGGGAGAAGATTCCAGAAAACACTGCTGAGATAATCGGGAAGTGAGCTAGGGAAGGAGGAGCCTGTGAGGCTCGCCCCGAGAAGCTCCCACTGTGGGCAGCTGGAGCTCAGACCCTCCAAGCCACTGTGGGAAGTGGCACAGAACCTGCCCTTCTGTTTCCCCTCCTGAGGGGAGAGGAAGCTGAGCTTTGTTATTAGCTGAGAACTCCCGGGGACATTCACTCTTCATCTTGGTTACACGGGACCGCCCTCCTAGAGCTACCATGGCCATCACCACCCTGAGCCCCGAGAGCTCCAAGCTGGCCCTCCCTGGAATGCTGGTGCATCTTTAATTCCGGCAGGTCTTTCCCTTGTCTCATCTGCCTCAGTGAGTCTACTGACAACACAGGTTATGTTACTCACAAAATTAGAGCTTTGTTACTTTCATCTGAGCAGCTCAAAGTGTGTTAGTTGCTCAGTCGTGTCCGGCTCTTGGCAACCCCATGCACTGTAGCCTGCCCAGCTCCTCTATTCGTGGAACTTTCCAGGCAAGCATACTGGAGTGGGTGGCCAGTCCTGTTCAAAGCAGTCCACAAACCCACGTCAGTCATTCTTAGAATCCCTCCAGTCAGGAGAAGGTGTGGTCTCCACAGTGAAGAGGGAGGACATTGGGATCCCCCAGCAATGATTTGTATACCTTTGGAGGACAGGAGGAGTGCACCTGGGTGGTGAAAGTGCCCAAGTCAAAGGGACCAGGTCCTTGAAGAACTTTGAGAATGCCAGAGGATTTCTTCCGAGAGTTCAGGGATGGCAGGAAGTAATTGGTGGCTCAGATGGTAAAGAATCTGCCTGCAGTGCAGGAGATCTGGGTTCGAGAAGATCTCTCCCCTGGGTCAGGAAGATCCCCTGGAGAAGAAAATAGCAACCCACTCCAACATTCTTGCCTGGAGAATCCCATGGACAGAGGAGCCTGGCAGGCTACAGTCCATGGGGTCACAAAGAGTCAGACACAACTGAGCAACTGATATTTAGCTTAGGAAGTGATTGCTGAAGCTCCTATACCAAACAAAATTCCTCAGAACATCAATCAGGCAACCTATTTCCTTCCAAGCCAGAGAGTTTGCTCGGATTTTTACATGTACTCCACACATCTGGGAACATCTTATGTCAAAACATGTAAGATGTTTAAAGTAATAAACTCAGCACTGCAAGAGAAAATTGGATGAGGCAGAAAAAATTTAATCCAAAATGTTCTTATAATTTCCCCAGTGACTGTTTCTTGGCTCTTCGAATGCTAAGAAAATTACTTTTTCAGATTTTAATAAAAGCAATAAACATGCATTGGAAACCATTGTGTTAAAAAACATTATCTTACACATAAATATGAAAAATGTAAAAGTTGCTCAAATTCTGATCACCTTAAGATAACAGTCATTAAGGCTTTGTTGACCATCCTCATGAAATTCATTTTATGCACACACATACACATATCTATTACTTAACAAAAATGGAATCAAGTCACGCGTGCTATTCATCCTTTCTGCTTTTTTGAAGTGTGGTATTTTTCCCTTTCATCCTCAATCCCCACTCTTTCCCAAGTAACCAATGTTAACAACTTAGTATATATCTTTCCTGAGGTTCATATAATTATAGGCAAACATATATGGGGCTTCCCAAGTGGCTCTAGTGGTAAAGAACCTGCCTGCCAATGCAGGTAGGCGTTAAGAGATGTGGGTTCAATCCCTGGGTCAGGAAGATCTGGAGGAGGGCATGGCAACCCACTCCTGTAATCTTGCCTGGAGAATCCCATGGACAGAGGAGCCTGGCGGGCTGCAGTCCATAGAGTCTCACAGAGTCGGACACGACCGAATCGACATAGCATGCACACATGCATGCACATGTATATGCAGACCATAATCCAATTTCATCAAATGTCTGAATGATGCTCTTTATAGTTGATCTTCCCTAGTTCGAGATCCAGCCCAGGTTCATATCTAGCAGTTACTCCTTCAATATGAAACAATTTCACCTCCTTTTAATTTCTTGATCTTGACGTTTTGGGATTCCCTCGTAGCTCAGTCGGTAAAGAATTTGCCTGCAATGTAGGTAGACCTGGGTTCAATTCCTGGGTCGGGAAGCTCCCCTGGAGAAGTAAATGGCAACCCACTCCAGTATTCTTGCCTGAGAAATACCATGGACGTAGGAGCCTGGTGGGCTACAGTCCATAGGATCGCAAAGAGTCAGACATGACTTAGCAACTAAACCACAACCAGACCACTAATTTTGTACGATGTCAGTCCATTTGGGGTTTGTCTGGTGTTTCTTCACAGTATAATCCACGTCGGGGCTCTCATCAGATTTCAGCCATGGGCATGAAGGTGATGTTGCAGAAACTACAAGATATCTGTCTGGGTGACACCTGCTGCTGCTTCTGGGCCTGCAGTTCCTCACAGAATTTCAAAGAAACATGTTCATGCTGCTTTCAGCTGCAGGTGCAGGATAAAGCCAGATGTGCCTCCAGCCCAAGGCTAAACTGACACCCCAAAGTACAGGCACTTATGAACTGAGAAGCAAAAATGTATGGGCTCAGCATTTTAAAGAAGCAAAAAAATTATGAAGTACAAAGGTTCCAAAACAATTTTGTTGGTTACTTATAAAATATGCAAAAGAACAGTAACCAGTAATAAAATGGGGAAAAAAGAAGCTTCCTCAGGGCAATGAGAAACAGTTCTACCACGCCTCAGATTTAACCCTTGCAGGAAGACACGGATGACTAAAGCTCTTGAGTTCTGCAACTCTGGTTACAATGGTGAGAGCACAGCCTGGTTTTCAAAACACCTACATCTGGACAGTCGATACCCATTTGCTCCTCAAAGGATGTGAGCAGAACAAAGAAACACTCTCTTAACTAGAAATGCTACTTAGAAAGAATTTCAAAAGAATCCAAAGTGGATTTCAAAAATGTCTTGTCTCCTCTGTAAAGAATGGCTTTTGAGAAATGTTTAATGCTATTTCTGAACTAAAGCTAGTCAGTAAAACGGCTTGTTTGACTTCTATTTATTTTCTGAATACATGGAAACCAAGTCCAAGAACAAACTTTTCTTGGCATCCTTGGCATTTGTGGGAAATAAAAACCTCATCGGAATGAATAACTGAACTCAGCCCACCTCAAGTGTTGGTTGTGAGATCAAACAAACATGTGAAAGTGCTCATCAATAGTGAGTTCACAAGCAGGTATTACTTGTATTCTTATTATTTTTCCTTCTCTCATTAGTTTTCACTATTTCTATCATTTTCTTTCAAAAGGAAGTTGAGAATTATATACACATGTCCGCTCACTCGGAAGGATTTCTTTGGGGGGTCATTAACCTGATTGCTAATTCAGAAAACCAGTGGGTCCTTATTCTTCTACAGACACGTGCATAACTGTACACTAATGAAATCTAAAGGTTATCCCTGCTTTGGGTATAAAATATCCAGAATATTCTTACTTATGCTAAGTCGCTTCAGTCGTGTCCGACTCTGTGTGACCCCAGAGACGGCAGCCCACCAGGCTCCCCAGTCCCTGGGATTCTCCAGGCAAGAACACTGGAGTGGGTTGCCATTTCCTTCTCCAATTCTTACTTATAGCTGTTCTAATATATTTTCAGGAAGTTTTCATTTTTATAACTTTATATTGTTCCTATAGTTATATTTCACCTTCAGAAACAGTTTAATTTATTCTAGTACAGGCTTATTTCTGGGTTTAAAATTATTTCAAACTGTTAAGTTTATCTTACATCCTCTCTGGAATGACATAGGTTCCAAGGTTTTTGTGTTTGTGTGTGTGTGTGTTTTAATAAACTAGGATTGTTTTTCACCTTTTATTTCCTCACCAGCATTGTCCTGTTTCACTGAAACGTTGTTGTTGCTGTTAATAGTAAAAAAAAAATTAAAACTTAGAAGAACTGTACGTCCACTAGTAGAAAGTCAAAGTGTTCGTTGCTCAGTCCTGTCTGACTCCTTGCAACCCCATGGACTGTAGCCCCCCAGGCTCCTCTGTCCATGGAATTTCCCCGTCAAGAATACTGGAAAGGGTTGCCATTTCCTCCTTCAGGGAATCTTCCCAATGCATCGACAGAACCCACGTCTCCTGCATTGTATGTGGATTCTTTTCCACTGAGCCACCTAGGAAACCTGTATGATTATAAGAGGGAGTTTTTATATCTTTAATATATTATTATCTAACCTTTTTGTATTCCTGCAGTATTTCTTAATATTTTTTGGAAGAACAGAGATTACCTTTGTATTTCTATACCCCAATTTGTTTTGCAATGAATACAAGAATTTGCAAACAATATGTTTTTCAGTTAAAAATCTATCCTCCAGAAACCACCAAAGGTAAGGGACTTTCTCTTTTGACATTTCCTATTCTGTTATTAGTGAGTCTCTTTCTGGCTTTGTCCTCTACTGATGAGGGACACCCAGATACTCAGATACAGAGCAACGCTTTATTAGCAAGGTTGATTGCTGATGTTTAGGCAAAATATGGGCATTTTGTAAGAAGGAATACCTGAAACAGAAGAAAGATATGTTTCAGATCAGATCAGTCGCTCAGTCGTGTCCGACTCTTTGCGACCCCATGAATCGCAGCACGCCAGGCCTCTCTGTCCATCACCAACTCCCGGAGTTCACTGAGACTCACGTCCATCGAGTCAGTGATGCCATCCAGCCATCTCATCCTCTGTTGTCCCCTTCTCCTCTTGCCCCCAATCCCTCCCAGCATCAGAGTCTTTTCCAGATATGTTTAGTTTAGTAGAAAAATGGAAATAGGTTAAAGTGCTAAGTTGAACGTGAATATTGTCAAGCCCCCATGATAACTCTGTCCACGTGTAAATCCATCAGCACAAGAAAAGCTTACCATGATCTCAACAAGCTTTTGTCTGATAAACATTTATCATCCTTCTGGCAAATGGGAAAGTAGGTAACAAAAGTTCCATTTTGTTAAGCTTTGATATCTCGCAGATGTTCAGTGAGCTTATAGCAACGCTTTGAAAAATCTCTTGTAGGCTAAAAAAAGAAAAAAAGACTATAGAAGAGGAGAATGGAGAAGAAAAAGGAGACAAGAGGAGTCTAACTGATATGAAGAATTTAAGGCCTGAACTTTAAAAACTTTGGGTTCCCAAGATAAATTTGAGTGATGTTGTTGAACTGTGTCTTACCCATCAGAGTCCCAAGCATGTGCTGCAGACTATGGGACTGCAGAGACAGGTGAGAACGAGTTTCTGGCATTAAATGTCGCATCCGGAAGGCAACTCAGGACACTCTCAACAGTGATGGTGCACACAATGGAGCGAGGGGCCACAGGTGGATACCGTGACTCACACGGGATCTGACATTCGATCTGGACCTGTACTCACCCTGAATCAAAGGCAAGAAAAGAAAATTCCAAAATCAAGGAAGAAAGACAACTCTCCTTGCGCTACACGTGCCGTCACCACAAACCCACCTTCTCCTGCGTGACCTCAGGTGCCCTTAAATTAATGCTGTGAAGGGCACAGGAAAGGCACAGCTACACCACTTGCAGAAAGAGCTCAGTCACAGGGAGCTCCGGGAGATACTGAAGTTGGGGCAGGGGGACCCAGAATCCAGGACTCTTCCCTTCCTGGTTGGGGAAAAGGACTGGTTCTGAGATTAAAACCAGCATTTCCTGTTTGTGAAGAGGTATCAGGTGTACATCTTCAATTAAGATGTAAATTCTGGAGATCTCTTCCACACCACTATGATTATACTATAAGCTAACAATACTGTGTTAATACTTGAAATTTACTCAGAGATCATTATCAACCCTAAAATGGCAAGTATATGAAGTCATGGATGGTTTAATTAGGTTGGTTTTGGTAATCATCTTACAGTGTATACATTTATCAAATCATCACATTGTTCACTTTAAATATATGCAATTTTATTTATCAATAAAATAAAAAAGTGGAAGCAGTGACATATTTCACTTTCTTGTGCTTCAAGATCACTGCAGACAGTGGCTGTAGCCACAGAATTCCAAGACACTTGCTCCATGGAAGGAAAGCTATTAATATGAAAAAACTAGACAGTGTATTAAAAAGCAGGGATATCACTTTGCTGACAAAGGTGCATATAGTCAAAGCTGTGGCTTGGTTTCCAGTGGTCATGTATGGATGTGAACCATAAGGAAGACTGAGCACCAAAGAATTGATGTTCTTGAACTGCGGTGCTGGGGAAGACTCTTGAGAGTCCCTTGGACTGCAAGGAATTTCAACCAGTCAATCCTAAAGGAAACCAACCCTGAATATTCATTGGAAGGACTGATGTTGAAGCTGAAGATCCAATATTTTGGCCACCTGATGCGAAGAGCCAGCTCATTGGAAAAGACCCTGATGCTGGCAAAAATTGAAGGCAAGAGGAGAAGTGGGCAGCAGAGGATAAGATGGTTAGATAGATTCACCAGCTCAACCAAATGACACAAATTTGAGCAAACTCTTGGAGTAGAGGTGGACAAAGGAGCCTGCTGTGCTGCAGCCCGTGGGGTTGCAAAGAGTCAACATACTTAGCAACTGAACAGCAATGACAAAAAAGAGACAACTCTCATTGTTTAAATACTTGGGGAAAACAATGGTATGAATGAAGAATTATTTTCAAAAAACTGTTATGTGCTCTGGTCTGAAGTGTGTCCCCTCCCACCCAAATTCATAGTTGAAACCCTCCTCAGCAGTTCCTCAAAACATGACTGTATTTGGAGATGCAGACTTTAAAGATGCTGGGCCCTGATCCTTCTTCAGAAACACACACAGAAGAGGATCACGGGATGGCACAGAGAGAAGATGCATCTGCAAGCCAAGGAGAGAGCCCTCAGAAGAAACCAACCCTGCTGACACCTTGACCTCAGGCTTCTAAGAAACCAACCCTGCTGACACCTTGACCTCAGGCTTCTAGCTTCCAGGTTTGTGGGGAAGTAAATGTCTATTGTTTAAGTCCCCTGGTCTGTGATACTTTGTCATGTCCGCCCTACCAAACAACTGATACAATATGGTACACTTAAAATTATGGCAAAAATCCTGTGTTGACCAATGATATCAAACCACAGTATCTAGTTTGAAAAAGCAGGCTATGGAACACATGCATAGAGTGATCCAATTCTGATAAAAATACTGCACTATAATGCTTAAATATAGTTTGACAGGTGACAAATGTTGTCTCTAAAGTTTTGTGTGATTTTTTTTTTTTTACTTTCTCCATTAGGCTTTTCTGCACTGGTTCATTATTTTAATAAGCATGTGAGTGATGGATTCATGTGGGAATAAATATATAGAGCAAGGAGAGAATGTAGCACAGGGCAGAACCTTGGGGAATGCTGATATTTAAGGGACAGAAGATGAGAGCGAGCAAGGCAACAAAGAAAGCTTGTCCAGAGAGGAAAAAGTCTTGGAGGATAATTCTGAAGAAGCCAATGAAGGGCAGACTTCTAGAAGGAACAGGGCACTACCCCGTGTGAAATGTCACAGAGAAAGGCTGCCCAGTCTAGCAGGAGGATGTTGCACGTGGAAATTAGGACGTCACTCTGGCTTCTGAGAACGCTTTGAAGAAGTGGTGGGGCCAGTTTGTGGAAAGAATGGGCAGTGAGGAAGGAACACAGCAAAGTTGTGAAGAGGTATTAAAAATTACAGATCTTCAGGTACTGCAGCAGACTGTCATCATCATCATACTAGGAACAGCCTGAATCCAAACCTGGGGATGTTGAGATGCCTGTTACCCTAGAAACCCAGAGAAGAGTACCTTAGCAACATGTACCAAACCTCTCTATCCTGCATGGCACCTGAGATGTTTAGGGACCCATTCTCGTGTGTATTGTCAGTTAGCCTGTACTCTCTGATGAATGGGAAAGGTGTTTCTATAACCCAAAGGCCTTGACAATGAGATCACTTTGTAGCCTCTCTAGAATGGCACGGGGGCTGACAGCAAGCAGCAAGGTCTGTTATTAGAAAGGCTCCATGATGTCACAGGAAAGTGTTTATAAGCTTACGTGACTACCAAGGGACATGCTTTCTTGTCTAGTTTCCCTACCTATTAGCCAGGTTCCCTTGGGATGAAGACACAATTAAACTCAATAGACCGGGGTTTCCCTGATGGCTCAGTGGTGATGAATCCACCTGCCAGTGCAGGAGATACAGGTTTGATCCGTGTTCTGGGAAGATCCTACATGCTCTGCAGCCACTAAGCCCTTGAACCACAACTATTGGGCCTGTGCCTGGAGCCCACATACCGAAACTGCTGAAGTCCTCGAGCCCATGCTCTGCAACAAGAGAAGCCACTACAATGAGAAGCCCGAGCACCACAACTCGAGAGAGGCCCCTGCTCGCTGCAACTAGAGAAAAATCCTTACGGTGGTGAAGGCCCAGCACAGCCAAAACTAATAAATATAGAAATAAAATTATTTTTTAAAGTAAAGCTTATTAATTAAAAAAACAGCTAAATAGACTAAAAGAGAAAGAGAGAGATAGAGGGAGAGGGTATGTGTTTAGAAAGTGTGTGAGGCACGGCTCTTTCTCCTTTCATTCCAGGTGGCCCTGGAATGGCATATCATCAATGCATGGCAATCATATATGTTTGATTACATATATAACATAATACATATAAAACAATACATGTATCTGAGAATCATGCGCCAAGAAGCATATTACACACATTACTTAATTTTTTATTTAATTTTTATGCAATCCCCAAATTTCAGTCAGGTGAGTACTTAATTTCCCTTTTTATTAGGGATAACTAATATCAGAGAAAACTGAGATGAAGAAAAGCTATGTTATTTGCTTGAGATTACACAGATTACTTGATTTAAGGTCATTTCTGGATCTCCAAAGGGCACAAAGTGAGCTCATTTATTATTTTTTTTAATTTAATTAAATTTTATTTGGCTGCACCACATCCCAGTTGCAGCATACAGGATCTTTCTTCAGTTGCATGCTAACTCTTAGTGGCGGCATGTGGGATCTAGTTCCCCAATCAGGAACTGAACCTGAGCTCCATGTACTAGGAGCACAGAGTCTTAGCCGCTGGACTACCAAGGAAGTCTCAAAGAGTGCACGAAGATTTTCTTTTTTTTCTGGCCAAGCTGCAGGGTGTGCAGGATCTTAGTTCCCTGACCCCTTGATTCTAGGGTCAGTTTTATATTTTCGACCTGCAGGAAAGGCTGAAGATGTTTCAATACCTCTTTCAAGCATATTCCTTGTTATAAGGATGACCTCTTCTCCATCTCTTCAGAGGAATTTAATTTTGAAAACAGTGAAGATTACATAATTTGAAAAAAATCCTTATTTCTAAATTATGATTATAAAATAAGACATTAAAATGATTGCAACTTTAATTGTCCCTAAGAGTGGGGTAGACCACCACCCCCTCACGACCCTCATTTCCAGCATCCCCAGAATTCATTACATGACTCCTGGATTACCATCCAATTTGTGGTTCCAGGTAATGTAATCTAAAGAGTACAGCAAGGATGCTGTAAAACCAAAATAGCTTAATCTTCAAACATTTCCTCTGTTTTTCTGTGTTATTTTAAAATCTGGATGCCAAAGTGTCATTTCTTCTCAGTTTAAAAATAATGCTATTTTTATTATTGTTTCCTATGGAAACCGTTTCCCTCAACACAGCAACAGCCATATCTTAATAGGGAATTATTTATTTAAGCCAGTTGCCCTTGTTAAATTTTGGGTGACATGAACCCATATTTTATCCCCATAGATTTTGCAAGGACCACCCCTACCCACTCTTGAAGAAACGTCTAACTTTCCAGAGTCACTCTCCCAGCCACGGAAGCCAGTCTGCTCCCTGGAGATCAGTTTGGGGAACTTCAGGTCCCCAGCGGCTAATGGAAATTTACAAAAGCTGTGACCAAATTGTCAGAACTCTTCCAGATCTGCTTGAGGCCAAATGTCAAATAATGCAATCAGGCTCAGAAGACACAGAAGCATGTCAAGAAGGCTCACACGGGAGCGAAAGAACTGAGTGATGTTTGCACAAGGGCAACATAAGTTTCCCTTTGCATAATACTCTTTTTTAAACATTAAGAAATGAGAAGCTTATCACATCTATAAATGAGTAGCTTGTAACAAGCTAGCTCTCCATTGTGTGTGTGTGTGTGTGTGTGTGTACGCACACACGCTTGCTCAGTAGCTCAGTCCTATCCAACTCTTGCGACCCCATGGCCTGTAGCCCGATAGGCTCCTCTGTGCATGGGATCTTCCAACAAGAATACTGGAGTGGATTGCCATTTCCTTCTGCAGGGGATCTTCCTAGTCCAGAAATCGAACCCACGTCTTCTGCACTGGCAGGTAGATTCTTTACCACTGTGCCCCCTGGAAAGTCCAACTCTCTCATTAAAGCAGCTATAAAAAACACACCCTCCAAATAAAAACAAACTTAAAACAACAGAGAATAACCAAAGCTTGCCAGAACTGAAGAGGTCAATATCTTCAGTTCAGTTCAGTCTCTCAGTCGTGTCCAACTCTTCCCAATCCCATGGACCACAGCATGCCAGGCCTCTCTGTCCATCACCAACTCCCGGAGCCTACTCAAACTCATTTTCATTGAATCAGTGATGCCATCCAACCATCTCATCCTCTGTCGTCCCCTTCTCCTGCCCTCAATCTTTCCCAGCATCAGGGTCTTTTCCAGTGAGTCAGCTCTTCACATCAGGTAGCCAAAGTATTGGAGCTTCAGCTTCAGCATCAGTCCTTCCAATAAATATTCAGGATTGATTCCTTTCGGATTGACTGGTTTGATCTCCTTGCAGTCCAAGGGACTCTCTAGAGTCTTCTCCAACACCACAGTTCAAAAGCATCAAGTGACTTAGCAGCAGCAGCAGCAGCTTTCTTTATGGTCCAACTCTCACATCCATACATGACCACTGGAAAAACCATAGCTTTGACTAGACGGACCTTTGTTGGCAAAGTAATGTCTCTGCTTTTTAATATGCTGTCTAGGTTGGTCATAACATTCCTTCCAAGGAATAAGCGTCATCTTGGAGAGAGAAAAAAAAAGAACATTGTGGTGAGTCAGATGGTTGTCACTATGCTTTTCCTCAGGGAATTTGCTGAGGTGTGGAAAAGGCAATGGCACACCACTCCAGTACTCTTGCCTGGAAAATCCCATGGATAGAGGAGCCTGGTGGGCTGCAGTCCATGGGGTCGCTAAGAGTCGGACACGACCGAGCGACTTCACTTTCACTTTTCACTTTCATGCACTGGAGAAGGAAATGGCAACCCACTCCAGTGTTCTTGCCTGGAGAATCCCAGGGACGGGGGAGCCTGGTGGGCTGCCGTCTATGGGGTCACACAGAGTCGGACACAACTGAAGTGACTTAGCAGCAGCAGCAGAGAATAGATAGATAATCTCGTGCTGCAGGAGCCTCACTGGGCTGGGGAGACAAAAAGTGAAAGTCAGGGCTATCAAACTAAAAGGATCTGAGGAGACAGCATTCTAGAGAAATGCTCTCCTCCTTCCCTTTGCATTTTCCCTCAGGCTTTGACCTATTCCCAAACAAAGCAGGCACAGTCCAAGAAGGAAAAACCCAAGCAACCACCCAACAGGCAGCTTCTCAGGCTAAAAGAATCATCATGGTCTAAGTGGTTTGCTGGTGCTAGGAAGACAAGACTTGCAGTTCAGAACCTTCCAAAAACGAAGGCACATACTCTATAAACTTTCAGTTCAGACCCCTGAAGAGTCCTACCCGGAGAGGAAGGGTATGGTAACTCAGAGATGAAAACAGCTCTTACAAAACCTAAAACTCACCTCTGGTCAGCTCAGACCAGACCAAGGTGATGTGCTTGTCAACTTAAAGTAAATCTTCTCTGTGGGAAGGTAATCCGCATCTTGAGTCTCTATGTTGTTTATACAAAATGTTCATCATTCAATCCAAATGACCAGGCATGCCAGAAAATATGATGAATAAGCAAAATTCAAGAGAAAAAAGAAAAAAACAATAGAGAATCACGTGTGATCCAGACATTGAGGTTCTCAGACCCAGGCTTGAAAATAACTATGATTGAAATAGTCATGGAAACTTATTAAAAATACAGAGTTTCACCAAGAACTGGAGTCTATTAAAAAAGTATTAAATGGCAGTTCTAGAATTGAAAAATACAGTAACTTAATTGAGAATTCAAAAATTAGATTTAATTATAGATTAAAAGCAGAAGAAAGAATTCACAAACTGGCAGATAGGTCAGTTCAAAAATCCAGACTGAAGCACAGAGAAGGGAAAAAAAGACAGGAAAATAGTGAATAGAGTGTGAGAGATGCATGGGACATGGTGGAAAATTCTGACATACATGTAATTAAAATTCCAGGAGAGGGGAAGGAATGGGGCAGAAACTATTTCCCTTAACTGACAAAAGACATCAAGCCACAGATTCAAGAAGTTCTGTGACCTCTAAGCCAGAAAATACAAAAGCAAACCACACTTAGGCATGTCATAGTAAGATTGCTGGAGTTGAAAGAGAAAAAATCCTAAATAGAGAAAATAGAGGGAAAAAATACAAAGAAGCAGCAATAAAACAGCTTTGAGGAAACACTATTTCTTTATGACAGAAAAAAAAAAAGGACTTTAACAAACAATGCCCTTTTAACAGCAAAATCATCAAATTGATAGAAATAAATCAAATGCACAAGGTTTCTTCACTGAACACTACAAAACATTCCTAAGAGAATTGTAAATAGACCTAAATAAATGAAAGAATATACCAAATTCAAAGATTAGAAGACTCATTTTTAAGGGTTAATTCTATCCAAAGCAATCAGTATTGCAATCAATCATTGCAACCCACCCCCCCCTCCCCCGCCCACCCAAAAAAATGCCTGTAGGTGACTGAGAAGTTGGAAATTGACAAATTGATTTTAAAATTTATGTGGAAATGCAAAGGACCAAGAAAAGTGGAAACAATGTTGATGAAGAAAGAAAACTTGGAAACCTTCCACTACCAGACATCAAGATTTATTAGAAAGCTGAATTCAATAACTGTGGTATTGGTGAAAGGAAATAAAATAGGTCACTGGAATAAACCAGAGAGCTCAGAAAAAAATAAGGTAGTCTTTTCAACAAATGGTGGTGGATCAATATGGGAAAAGATTAACCCTAATCCTCTGCATGTACCCCCAAATCAATTCCAGATGGATCATAGATCTAACTGGGAAAGGCAAAACAATACAGCTTCTAGAAAATAACAATATCCTCATCGCTTGGTTAGGCAAAGAGTTCTTAAATAGGAATCCCAAACACTAAATGTAAAGTAGGAGATGAAAATTGGAAAGAACTATTTATCAGAAGTACCATTAAAATAATGAAAAGGCAAGCAACAAGCTGTGAGAATACATAAATCATGAATATATATGTCTGTATATGTGTGAGTCCTATAAATAGTTGAGAAGACAGATAATTCCATTAAAAATGGACCAAAGACTTGAATAGGCTCTTCCCAAAAAAGTATATTCAAGTAGATAATCAGCACATGAAAAGTGTTTGATAGCCTTTGTCACCAGGAAAGTGGAAATTAAAAACACAATAAGGTGCTACCACCCACCCAGCAGAATGGCTAAAATGAAAAAGATTGGTAAAACCCAGGATTGGTGAGGACATGGGTAATTGACCTCTCATCACTGCTGGTTAGGGGTGTAAATTGGAACAAATCCTTTCGCAGATTTTTAAATGGCCACAAATCCTTCCCATCTGTGTGTGCATTTGCAATCGACACATACAATTTGCAACTGACTTTGCTGTTTATGCCTCCAAAAGGTCTATGAAGGTTCCTTGAAATGGGGCCTGGCTGTGGGACATGCTTTGGCTGATGGGACATTACCAAATGTGATACCTGGAGAGGCTTGAAAAGAGCTAGTGTGTTGGAGTTTGCTCTCTTCTGCTGCTCTTGGCAACTCTGCTACTGCTGCTGCTGCTGCTAAGTCACTTCAGTCGTGTCCGACTCTGTGTGACCCCATAGACGGCAGCCCACCAGGCTCCCCCGTCCCTGGGATTCTCCAGGCAAGAACACTAGAGTGGGTTGCCATTTCCTTCTCCAATGCAGGAAAGTGAAAAGTGAAAGTGAAGTTGCTCAGTCGTATCCGACTCGCAGCAACCCCATGGACTACAGCCTACTAGGCTCCTCCGTCCATGGGATTTTCCAGGCAGGAGTACTGGAGTGGGGTGCCATTGCCTTCTCCGGCAACTCTGCTACCACCCGCCAATGAATGAGCCCAGGGTGGCTTGCTGTATGACGGGTGACTCACTGTCCAGTTAGCTCCGCCCCTCCCACAGACAACCAGCCAACTGCCAGAGAGGGGTCTGAGGCCACCAGCTGACTGCTAATGCAGTACCGTGTCCAGAAGACACACACAGAACAAGCTATCTCGGATGAGTTCATTCCATTACACTGATGGAAAAGAACAATGAGCTATTAAGTCATTACATTTCCAGGTGGTCTGTGATGCAGTAAAAGTTAACTAAAAAAGCCATATTGGAAAATCGTTTGGCAGAATACCCTGCTCCTCAACATTTCCACTCCTAGTTACATACCCAACAGAAATGCATCAAAAGACGTGTACAAGAAGAATGTTTTTTGTAACACTATTCACAATAGCCCAAACTGAAAATAACACAAACATCCAGCAAGAGTAGAATGCATAACTATATTATGGGATAGGCATGCAATGGAATACAACATGGCAACAAAAATTAACAGACTATTGGTAAATGTTCAGCATGGATGAATCCCACAAATATTATGTTGAGTTAAAACAAAAACAAAAACAAATGCAGATACAAGAGAATACACACTATATGAAAGTGTTAGTCACAGTCATGTTCGACTCCTTGCAATCGACCCCATGGACTGTAGTCCACCAGGCTCCTCCATCTCCTTGGGATTTTTCCAGGCAAGAATACTGAAGTGGGTTGCTATTTCCTTCTCCAAGGGATCTTCCCAACCCAGAGATCGAATCCGGTCTCCTGGTTTGCAGGAAGATTCTTTACGCCTGAGCCACCAGGGAAGCTACATACTGCATGATTTCATTTATAAAACTCAGAAGCTAGGAAAAAATATGCAGTGATAGCAATCAGAATAACGATTACCTTTGGAAGGATTTTGGGCTGGCAGGAAGCACAAGGGAGGTTTCTGGGTGACAGTAATGGTTTATATCTTTATTTGCTCAATTTTGTTTACTCTGTGAAAATTCCTTGAATTGAGTACCCAAGATGTGTGCTTTTTTGTTATACTTCTATGTTAAGCAAACTTTTTTTTTTGACCATGCCACACACCGTGCAGGGTCTTAGTTCCCTGACCAAAGATTGAACTAAGGATCGAACCTGTGCTGTAGCAGTGAAAGCGTCAAGTCCTGCTCACTGGACCACCAAGGGATGCCCTATTTTAAAAGTATGAAAATATAAAACTATAAAGAATTATTCTTGGTTCTTTTCTCTACAATGTTTTCTGCAAAGAGTTTCGTTACACACTTTCAGTTACTGGATTTTTGCTGATAACTTAAATCTCTGTCCCCAGGGCCTGTCACTCTCCAGTCCTTCTGTAGCCATCTGTCCTTCCTGGTCCATTAACGTGACAAATGCAGAGTCTAAGATGGAACGAGCCTCACCTCCCCCATATATGTGGGTTCACAGTGCTCCTCATTTCCAAGTACCTTCTCAGGCACCTCTCTTTGCCTTGTCTCCACTTCTCGTCAAGTCCCATCAATAATTTCTTTGGATTTTCCTCCAATTGTCTCCTTTTCTCCTTTCCACTGTGTCGGAGTTCAGAGCCAGGAGACAGAAACCACTCCAGTTATCTTCGGCAGAAAAGGATGCGATACAAGGAACTCAGACTTAAAGAGTTGTTGAGAGGTAAGGCTTCCTTGGTGGTGCAGTGCTTAAAACTCTACACTTTCAATGCAGGAGATACGGGTTTGATCCCGGGTCAGGGAACTAAGATCCCACATGCCCCACAGTGTGGCCAAATAATTTTAAAAAACAAAAGAATTATTGAAAGGATGGAGGAGCTTTCTTCAGGCTGACCTCCAGGAATGACCCTCCAGGAATGACCCTCCCCACAGCAAGACCAACAAAGTGGGTCTCCTGGAGAGTTCTACTTCAGCCACGATCAGGCAAGTAGGCTGCAGGAGGCCATCAAGAAAGTGCTGAGTTCAGAAATATCCCATCACAGTGGCAGTCCAGATATCCGGAAGCCAGCCAGCCATCTCACAAAAACACTCAAAACTTGTAACACTAGTGACTGGACATTTCAGAATAAACTAAATCTATGCATAACTTTGTTTGCCAGCAGCAACAGCCAACATGGAAGAGATGGCCCCCATTTCACTTTCTGATCAAGGAAAATGCATCTAACTGATAGATGGAAAAGCTGGTCTTACCAATAGATTCTTTTTTTTTTTTTACTGTCAGTACATTTTTAAGAAAGTAAGCTAACAACTGGAAATCCTTTGATTGCCTTGGAAAATTACAGATATGTTCTATATCAGTTACAGCAAGGTGGTGCTTCTAAAGGATGTTAGCATGTCTTAGTAAGTCTATGCAGATGCATATTAATTATACCACTTCAATTTGGGGTCTGAAATAAACTATCAGTGTTGGAGGAGAAAAGTACCTTTACTGTTGGTGGAGAAACGTATCTTTTACTAAGTCCCTGTCCCATTTAACTGGAATCCACGTAATTTAGATTTTATCTTAACCGAAACTTGCTTTATCATAACCAGCTATGAGACCCTAGATGTAACCCCTGTGTGTCCAGCCTTGTCAATAGGTGTTTATCTGGTACCCGTCACATTGACGTCATCCTTGTCCTTCTGTGACTCATGGTGTATATTTGGGGATGATGCTGTATATTTATGCACCCAGGTGTGAGTGTTAGCTGGAGATTCCAGTGAATGACTCAGATATAACTGGTGTGTCAGTCTTACAGTACCAACTCTTTCCTTTGGGGGCTGTTTAATTTCTTGGCTCAAAATACGTCACTCCATTTCTAATTCGCGCCAGTTAGATGAGTGTACCTTCTGCTATATCGTGTCAGGCCACAGATCCATGCCTTATTAAAAGCTGAGTAGTATTCATTGTCTTTAAAATACAAATTATAATTCCTTTAGACCAGCTACCAAATGAACTTGAGGCAGAGGTAAGCGGCGACAGTGTCTGGACAAATAGTAGTAGCTAATATTTCTCGAGGACTAGAGTTCTGATCTAGGCAAAAGTGTAAAGTATGGACTTCCCTGGTGGACCAGTGACTAAGGCTCCAGGCTCCCAATGCAGGGAGCCTGGGTTCGATCCCTGGTTAGGGAACTAGATCCCACATGCTGCAGCTAAGACCCGCCACAGTCAAATAAATATATATTTTTTAAAAGTGTAAAGTGGGTACGTGTTGGGTGGGTGAGGTGTCCTGAGCTCTCTCAGGGGTAGTCTGGCTGTATCCCGTGCTGGCCCCTGTCTCTGAGATTTCTTTTAGGAACAGTAACTGGGCTTTCCCCAGAGACAAAGCCAGAGCTCCTTCTGACGTTGTAAGCAGTTTAAGTCCCCCGTCCCTTCAGGAGAGGTGACTGCACATTTCCCTGCCTGGGCAGCCTCTCCACTAATCTCATAAAGCTTCATAAAGCCACAGGGACCCCGAGCCTCTTGGACAAAGATGTAAGGGGCTTGGAAAGGAGGAAGCCATGCCCGAATTTCACACTGAGTTTTCCTTGCACCTCCAAGTTCAAATTACAACTCGGGCTATTTATACATCTGGTAAAACAAGAATAATTAATTTCACTTTTTCTTTCACTGATGACCAATTATATTAAGTTAAAGAGACTAAACTTTTAGAAATCACTCTCATCTACATCTTGGTTAATTAAATTCCTTCAAATATGTAAAACTGCAGTTATAAATTTAATGTATTCCATTTTCTTTTGAACTGCTTCAAATGCCTATCCTAAACAGCAAAGCCTTTCCAAGTACTTAAAACAACTGTAATAAATCTAATAAATTAAACCTATAAATAGTGTGATTCTCAGTTCACTTAAACATTCCAATACTGTTTATAAATTTAATCAAATTTTTGTACTTAATTTAAATCACAAGTCTAAAGTCAATTACTTAATTACACATTTAAAATTGAAGTCACAAGGCTAGCCTGTCTTTGTGCTCACACATCCAATCCCCTCATTACAGTCAAAGCCAGGCACAAGGAGAGTTCCTCAGGGATTTTAAATGTATTCCTAAACTACAAAAAAAGTATGAATATGATGTTTTGATTGACTTTAACAACTCCATGCTTAATTCTAAACTTTCCTAGGACTAGAAATACAGTTTACCCATTGAGGGAACAATTTCATCATTCCCCAAAACCTGGGTTGTCTTCTCAAGGTGTTGAAATCACTTATTATCTTTCCTGGTGGCTCAGCAGTAAAAAAAAAAAAAAATTCACCTGCCAGTGCAGGAGACGTGGGTTCAATCCCTGGGTCAGGAAGATCCACTGGAGAAGGAAACAGCAACTCATTCCAGTACTCTTGCCTGGAGAATTCCATGAACAGAGGAGCCTGTTGGGCTACAGTCCATAGGGTCACAAAGAGTCAGATACGACTGAGCAACTAACTACACAGCAGCTATTGTCCTGGCAGCGAGTCCCAGAGGAGCCTACATTTGTCAGAGCCTGCATTTAACCGAGACAATCATACCTGCAGCCATGGTGGACCTGTGAGCTTTTGTAGTCAGACACTGAGGGACTTCAAGTCCTTTATTCACAGGCGATGTTGATCTTGAAGATCTGGCCAGCCTGGGCTTGAGGGGTAGCATGACCTAATCTTCCAAATCTTCGTTCAGCACGACTGCCTGATGGGGTGATGGAAACCTGCGTCTGCGTTAAGGTTTCAGTTAACCTTCTCTAACTCCTCACTGCCTGTTAGAATTTGAATTCTTTTGATTCCCCGCTGTGGCCAGGCCACACCTCTTCCAGACATTGAAATTACGTCTGGTTGGTTTTGCTGAAGTCCTGCCGCCACCTGACTCTGTTATCAGGCTAACGATACTGGCCCAGCTGCACCTTGTTCTGGTGGGGCCATCTAGTGGGCTACTGACCTGAGTAATCCAGACCCAAAGTGGCAACCTTTCTCTGTGTTCAGACACACCTCCAAACCACTGATCTAAAAACATTTAGGTAGACTTCCTGTTGATTAAAGGGACCACGAGGTGACTGAGTGAAAGAATGTCACGATTCATTCAGGTGCTGGTCATGTATTAAATTCATTAGAGCAGCTATTGTGTGCTCGAGGGCTTCCCTGGTGGCTCAGTCGGTAACGAATCTGTCTGTAAGGAAGGAGACCCAGGTTCATTCCCTGGGTCAGGAAGATCCCCTGGAGACAGAAATGCCAACCCACTCCAGTATTCTTGCTTGGGAAATCCCATGGGCAGAGGAGTCTGGTGGGCTACAGTCCATGGGGTCGAAAGGAGTCAGACACCACTGAGCGACTAAACCACCCACCACGGTGTGCTGGGGAGCGTGCAGCTGGTGATGGACCGACCCTACCAGAACTCCCCAGTGGTCCCTCAGACGCACACAGCTTCCTGTGGCTGAGAACCACTACACCCATCCCTGCACCCTGGGCACTTTGGCACCTCCTGTCTGCTGTTTTTTGGCAGCACCTGCTCTGGTTCCAACAAGTCTGCCCTCCAGTGATAGAAGCTTCCACTCTGGCTAGCTGCGTGATCTGGAGCAAGAGAGGAGAAATTCCTTAGACAACAGTTTCCTCCTATGTCAAATGGGGATTAAAGGAGCTCATTCAGGCAAAGCACTTGGCAGTGCCTGGCACTGAGCATGTGCTTGATAAACGATAGCTATCACTATCTTCAGTGCTTGCCTGGTGGCTCAGCAGTAAAGAATCTGCCTGCCAATGTAAGAGACGTGGGTTCAGTCCCCGGGTTGGGAAGATCCCGTGGAGGAGGAAATGGCAACTCACTCTGGTATTCTTGCTAGGAAACCCCAAGGACAGAGGAGTTTGTCTGGTGGGGGCAGTCCATGGGGTCACAAAAGAGTTCAACACGATTGAACAAGCAACCACCATCTTCAATAGTTGTGTTTTTCATTTTAGATATGTGTCTTCCTTAGCTCAGGTTGCTATGATAGAATGCCATGGTTTAACATCAGAAACTTAACTCTCATGGTTCTGCGGATCTGGAGGTCTCAGATCAAAGTGCCAGCCTGGTTGGGTTCTGATGTGGACTCTCTCCCTGGCTTGCAGACAGCCACCCTCTCCCCACGTGGAGAGAGAGAGAGAGTGAGTTTAGGTCTCCACCTCTTCTTACAAGGACATTAGTCCCATGAGTCCCGTTCTCATGATCTCTTCCAAACCTAATGACCTCCCAGAAGCTTCACCTCTAAGTAGCCTCACGCAGGAGGTTAGGATTCCAAGCTATGAATTTGAGCGGTGGGGAGGGAAGGGGGATACAAACTTACAGTCCATAACAGTGTATTTGTCTGAGACTCTGGTGGGCTGGATTATTTTTTAAGAATCTCTTGCAAATGACACATTTTTTAAAACATACCTAGATAAAACTTGAGGAAGCATAGCTGAGCATGGCCAAAGTTGTCCTTGAAGCGTTATCTCCTGCAAAGAACAGAATGTCCTTTAAGGTGGGAGAGGGTCCTTCTCTACTTGTGCCCTCTGATCCCTTCCTCACCCTCCCTGCCTTTCTCCATGCTCCGAGGAGCTCTCATGGGATCCCTTTTGGTGGGTTTCTGACAGGATGGCTTCACCGACTCGATGGACATGAATTTGGGTAGACTCCGGGAGTTAGTGATGGACAGGGAGGCCTGGCGTGCTGTGGTTCATGGGGTTGCAAAGATTCGGACACGAGTGATCGACTGAACTGAACTGAACTGATAGGATCTGGCAGCAGAGGGCAATGGAGGCAGGAAGCAGGCAGTGTTCCCCTGTTCCCTTCACGCTTCATTGTCTGGCTCAGCAAGTGGCAACGTGTCCCCGTGACACACCTTCTGCCAGCGCGAGCACCTCCTCTCTGAGTCCAGCTCTCACCGGGCCCTCCACTTCCTACCAGGCCAGCGTCTATCACAGCTTCCCGCTGTTTTCATTTCTGGTGCTCCGAACTCTCTTACCCTGCCCACTCCACTGTCCAGTCCCTTCGTTAAGGAATCTTCTGTTGAACCACCTGAGAAGTTTTCTATCTCCTCTGGGACCCTGGTTGATATATGCAATTATAATACATTTCAATATTTTCCCATGCAACCTACTTCCCTATCAGTCATGCTCTTAGTTTAATAAAATATTTTCCATCATTAAAAAAGAAATTCTGGAGAATCTCCAACTGGCACATGCAGCTTTTGCAAGGTCATAATAATAATTGCCTTAAGGGAAATAGTCATTTTTAGTATTGCTTGGAAACGAGATTGAGAAATGCAGTCAAGGAAATACCATCTATGCTCATGGCTTGATGTCTTAAGAAATGTGATAAATGGGAAATTAGATGTCGGAACAGGAATTCACAGAATTGAGTTATCAAAAGATCATTTGATCATTTCTCATTTGCGTTCCCACTTTAAGGCAAAGTACTAATTATCTTTGTATAGGATTCCAATATCTGCCCCTCAGATAATATTTAGGGGCTACCCCATGAAGCTTACCCTCATTTCCCTTCCCCCAAATCTTGAAAACCAGGGAAATAAGATTACTTTCAGAGAGTTCAATTTAAAAAAAAAAAGTTTAATTTTATATTGGGGTACAGCTGATTAACAATGTGGTGATAGTTCCAGATGGAGAACAAAGGGACTCAGTCATAAACATACATGTATCCACCCTCCCATCCAGGCTGCCACATAACACTGAGCAGAGTTCCGTGTGCTACACAGTAGGTCCTTGTTGGTTATCCATTTTAAATATAGCAGTGTGTACCTGTTGATGCAAAACTCCCTATCTAACCTCCAACCTTCCCCCAAGACAACCACAAGTTCACTCTCTAAGTCTGTTTCTGTTTTGTAAATAAGTTCATTTGTATCATTTCTTTTTAGACTCTGCATATCAAAGAATTCAACTTTAACTCCCTTGGATTGGGTCAGAACAGAGAAATGAAGTTCCTTTAAAAGCAGAAAGACCCTTAGGCTCTTCTTTCACAAATACTTTTTTTTTCAATTATTTGCTTTTGGCTGCTCTGGGTCTTCGCTGATGCACGGGCTTTTCTCTATTACGGTGAGCAGGAGCTCCTCTCTATTGCGGTGAGCGGGAGCTCCTCTCTATTGTGGTGAGCAGGAGCTCCTCTCTATTGCGGTGAGCGGGGAGCTCCTCTCTAGTTGTGGTGCGTGGGCTTCTCATCGTAGTGGCTTCTGCTGTTGAGGAGCACAGGCTGTAGTGTCCACGGGCTTCAGTAGTTACAGCACGTGGGCTCAGTAATTGTGGCTCCAATAGTTATGGGGCATGGGCTTAGTTGTTCTGTGGCCTGTGGGATCTGCCTAGACCAGGGATCGAACCCAAGTCTCCTGCATTGGCAGGCAGATTCTTTCTCCACTGAGCCACCAGAGAAGCCCTACAAATTCATTTTGCTTATGTGACATGGTGAACAACATATTAGCTACTAAGATATATAGGTAGCTGCTTTAATAGCAATTAAATATAACTCCCACACTAAGGGTGAGGGGTCCCCAGAGTAGGGAGAAACATCCTGGTGCAGAGTGATAATGAGAGAGAAAAATAAAAAATAAAAAAATAAAAGCAGAAGGACCCTTAGACCTATACGGCTTAGCTTAGCTGGCCTGGAAACATTAAACGATCTAAAGCCAGCATATGGTCAGTCAAAGGAGAATCACAGAAACAAACATCAGTTCAGTTCAGTCACTCAGTCGTGTTCGACTCTTTGCGACCCCATGAATCGCAGCTTTTCAGGCCTCCCTGTCCATCACCAACTCCTGGAGTTTATCTAAACTCGTGCATCGAGTTGGTGATGCCATCCAACCATCTCATCCTCTGTCGTCCCCTTCTCCTCCTGCCCTCAATCTTCCCCAGCATCAGGATCTTTTCCATTGAGTCAGCTCTTCGAATCAGGTGGCCAAAGTATTGGAGTTTCAGCCTCAACATCAGTCTTTCCAATGAACACCCAGGACTGATCTCCTTTAGGATGGACTGGTTGGATCTCCTTACAGTTCAAGGGACTTTCAAGAGTCTTCTCCAACACCACAGTTCAAAAGCTTCAGCTGTGTCCAACGAATTACTTTGCAGGGGAAAAAGCTTGAATAACTCAAAATGTTCTGATAGCCTTATAATGAGACAAACACCTCAGTTAATCTCAGCCAGATACCATTAAATAATCAATCCTAATTCCCTGTGTTTCAACTCTGCACTCACCAAGAAATATTCTTACAGTAATGATTTTCTTATTTCAAAAGCAATACATGTTTATTAGGGAAATAATCTGAAAATGTGGGCCAAGCCCAGGGATAATGCTAATGTCTCAATACATTTTCCTCCATGCCGTTTTCACACACATAAATACACAAACATACATATTGATAAACTTAGAAATCTTTCATCCTTATTGAGGTGTTTTTCATCTTGCTCTTCACTTAATAATGAATAGTGAACATTTTTGTGTGTCAACAAATATACCTCTAATACAGCAGATTATATGGATACATAATTTTTAAGATGGGCAATTCTATAATTTACTTATCCAGAGCTGTGTTATTGCACAGTTTTGCCATTTCCATCATTTTGCAATTAGCAACAGAACTGCAGCAAACACAGCACATCTTTGGGCCTCTTGAGCCATTTCTCTGCAGTTTCCCAAAGGGCATGGACACTCCAAGACATTTGATATATTTTGCCAGATTGCTTTCCAAAAAATATTATAATTGTTCCAGTGTTCACCAATTTTTATAGATTAGGTTACTATTTTAACATATTTTTCTGATTACTAGTGAAGTTGAATTTTTCATTCATTTATTAGACATTTGAACTTTTTAACGCCCCTTTTCATATTCTTTCCCATTTTTCATTTATCTCATTTATTATAGAGCTCTTTATAGCAATAGGAATATTAACTTTTAGACATATATTACAGATACTTTTCCCAGTTTGTTATTTGACTTTTACTGAAATATGATATTTTGCCTTAAGCTCAGACTCAGGAATGAATTTTAAGTAGCAAAGAAACCAACTCCACTGGCTTAAACAAAGACTTATTCTCTCACACAACAAGCACCGTATAGACAGCAAGCTGTTGGAACTGGTTCAAAGGGTTGACAATGTGACGGCTCACATCTTTGCCCTCTTTTGGCCTCCTCCTGCTTGTCATCTTATGGTCACTAAATGGCTGCTGCAGCTGCTGCTGCTGCTGCTGAGTTGCTTCAGTTGTGTCCGACTCTGTGCGATACCATAGACGGCAGCCCACCAGGCTCCCCTGTCCCTGGGATTCTCCAGGAAAGAACACTGGAGTGGGTTGCCATTTCCTTCTCCTATGCATGAAAGTGAAAAGTGAAAGTGAAGTCGCTCAGTCCTGTCTGACTCTTAGCGACCCCATGGACTGCAGCCTTCCAGGCTCCTCCATCCATGGGGTTTTCCAGGCAAGAGTACTGGAGTGGGGTGTCATTGTCGTCAAGTTTCTGTTTCAAGCAGAGGAAAAAGAGTAGAGGAAGAGACAATACCAGCTGACTCTTACTTATGCCTGTTGGACAGAAGTGGTCCCATGGGTACTGCCAGCAGCAAAAACAAAGAGGAGATGGGATTAAGCAGGCACGTTTGCACTCTCTACTACAGAGCAGTTTTAAGACACAAATAGTCAAATTGGTCTATATCTATTTCTTTGGTTTCACACTTAGAAAGTTCTTCTCCAACTCAAGGCTGCATTCCAGTAGATAGTCATCTATATTTTCTTTCCTTACTTTTATAGTTTCATTGTAACATGCAATAGAAATTAAACTTTTTTTTTCCCCCCAGATAATCAGACAGTTGTCCCAAAACCATTTTTTGGACTTTCTCCACTGATGTGAAATATCTTCATTGTTTAGTAAGCTATTAATACACTCTATTCAGTTCCACAGATCTAGTTAGTCTCCCCTGTATTGTTGGTAGTTTAATTAAATTTATTACCATGCATTCTAACATTTCAGGGAAAGTTCCCTGGTGATATTGCTTTTTCAAAAATTTCTTGGCCCTTCTTGAATGTTTATTATTCAGATGAATTTTGAATCATTTTGTCAAGTTTTAAGAATTGACAGCTTGTTACAGGTTAAGTTTTTTGAACCAGAGCTATGGTATATTCCAAGTTTCTCGTGTGTTAGTAAAGTTTTGTGATCAACACAGAGTGGGATCTTTTTTCTCTGGCTTGTATTTTAATCAGCTGTACCTAATATATAGGAAAGATGAAAGATTTTTCTAAGATTGATTTTACAGCCGTCCACCTTACTGAACCCTCATTTCTTTCTAAAAGTTTTCCTTACCTTGTTTTTTGGCTCCTTGATCTGCCACAGCCTGAAAAAGTCGGCTGGGTGGTGGGGGCGGGGGGGTGGCGGTGTCAACACAAGCTTCTGATTGTTATCTGCCTTCCTGTTATGGTTCTTACTATATTTCTCATTATACAGTATTAAGTTGGCATTTGGACTCATGAGCCTGATTAATGTGATTCTTCCCTGAGAGACAAATCTGTTCTTGCTCTGCTGACAAAACCAAGTTGCAGAGACGAGCAGAGCTGAGCTGGCCCGTGTCCTGTGACATAAGCCTTCTGGGATATTCTAACCTGTCACGAGGGCAAGAATTTCTTCTAGCTCGTTGCCATCAGATATTAATCCTACTTCTGCTCAGAAAGCCCTAGGGACAAGGAAACAGTAAAATTCAAGGCTCTTAAATCCATTTAGGGGACGTTTCACATTTTCAGAAGGTTCTTACTTACAGTGATGAAACCTAATCTACGTGCTCACCCTTTTCCCCGTGTTTTCTGGGATAGTCCCCTTCCTCCTTTAGCACTTTCCCTGAACTCTTTTCTTAGATGACATGGTTAAGCTTTCCCTTCATCCCAGTTACATCCCCTGCATCTGCCCTACTCTCTGAGGATGTTCCCATAGACATGGACCAGAGATGCCAGAGCTGACTGGCAGACCCCTCGCAAGCAGGTGCACCCCTGTTGTGTGCCTTCTGTAAAATGTAACAAGCATGCCCTTTAGGTCGAGGCTCAAGTTATCTACAAATACATTGAAACAGCCAGAGCTGAGGAGAGAGATCCACAGCATGGCTTCAGGTGTTTCCTTCCAGGAAAAGGAAAGGAAAGTTAGTCGCATAGTGTCTGACTCTTTGCGATCCCATGGACTGTAGCACACCAAGTCCTCTGTCCATGGAATTCTCCAAGCGAGAGTACTGCAGTGGGTTGCCATTCCCTTCTCCAGGGGATCTTCCTGACCCAGGAAACAAACCCAGGTCTCCTGCATTGTAGGCAGATTCTTTACCAACTGAGCTACTAGGGAAGCCCTGTTTCCTTCCAAGTGGGACATAAATCAGTACTCTCTGGGAATCGGTGCTCACCAGCTTCAAATATGACCAACCTGACTGGGACTTCCCTAGTGGTCAGTGGCTAAGACTCCATGCTCCCAATGCAGAGGGCCCCAGGTTCGACCCCTGGTCAGGGAACTAGATCCCACCTGCCGCAACTGAAGATCCCACATGCTGCAACGAAGCCTGAAGGTCCTAAGTGGCACAACTGAGATCAACGCAGCCAAGTAAAATACAAACACAAAAAAATTTAAAAATACAAGCCATCTTATTGATAGAGTTATGAAAGAAAGGACTTTGTCAAAAGTCTACAGAAATAAAACAGTATACTAGTAATCCACAGTGATTAATGATCCCCTTTGACCCATCCGTGATGTGCTTCAGTGGAACACAGCACACAAGGAGAAAGCCAGCGCCTGGAATAAGATGTGACTCCTGGAGGGACACGCATGATGGACTGAAGGTGGAGTGTGGGGTACGAGAACCCACTGCTGGTAATAATCGGAAACACAGCAAGCCGCTCAGCTCCTGGCAGCTGTGTGGGCCCTGGCTTCCAGAGGGTGTGTTGAGTGGGGAAGTGTGGGGCACAGGTGTGCAGCTCTTCAATGATCTACTGATGCAAAAGAATTTTATGTTAGAGAGGAGTTCGTTTTCCCAATTTTAGCCACGAGGCCATAAGGGCTAGGGACAGCATCACACATAAGCATGCCAGCACATGGTGGATGCCAGAGGAAGAGGAGCTGAATAGGAGACCTTGGGGGACAGCTTCAGGACTTGAGGACAGAGACCCGCAGGGTTTCAGGAGTGGGGAGTAGTCGGATCACGGCTTTCGTATGTGTTGCAGATCCAGGGAACCATGCAATAAACGGGGCTCCTGTGGGGCAGAGTTGCTGGCCTACAGATGACGTGGTCTTTGGGTCTGGTGGTGATCCTGGCCCAGTTTGCTTTGGCCAGGGCAACTGGGTCACATGATTGTGCGACAGGAAACCTATAAACCTCTGCAAGTGTCCCCCAGAAGCTGAGGCTGTGATCAGCCTATAACAACACACCATTGGATTTTTCCAGTATGTGCCACTCCTATAACTGCAGCACATGGTAATCCTTTAAGAGAAATTATGTAGAATGTAGAATGGGTCTGAGCCAACTGGTTGCTCTACAACCAGGAGTCAAGATGGACCTGCAGCTGTAATTAGGAGAATTTCAGTAAAATCCTTCCTGGATATAAGATAGTCCACCCCATGATCTCATAAGGTCACTCTTATTTTCATAGTCATGAAACTCCATGAAATGCAACCAAATAAGGATAAATATATAGCAGGGCTTGAAATAGTAAATCTAATTCTACTGTAAGTCAATCTATTTTGGTTTCTCAACTGTACGAATTCAGAATGTGCTTTGGGGACTGCATTTTTCTTCCTAATTGATTGGAATGATAGATTATTCATGACCTTTTTGGATTTCCCCTTCCCCTGACCCCTCCAACAAACAGGTCTATTTCTTCTCTCTTAGAATGTGAAGCATAGCCCTAAACTTGACATGGGAAAGTGAGATATTATTTTTGGCTCAAGTAGAATTAAAACTTCCACTCCTGAGTGAAATCTGGTCTTTACTAACCCAACCACCCTTTGGGTTCAGACTAATTGAAGGGTGGACACATTACATTTTAGATCTGACCTTGAGCTGTAAGAAGGGGAAGCATTGCTCTCTGCTCCCTAAATGGAATAGCCTCATGTCTCCAAACCTTACTACAATCATAAAGTTCGGAGGGAGACAGCAGAAACAATCCTAGTGATCAATTAGTTCACAGTTTCTCAAACTATAGTGTACATGATGCTCCCAAACAAAGGGTTCTGTGGTCAGGCTCCCTACACAATGTCTGCCTACTGCCTTCTCTACTTGGAGACTCTCAGTTCAGATCAGATTAGTCACTCAGTCGTATCTGACTCTTTGCGATCCCATGAATTTCAGCATGCCAGGCCTTCCTGTCCATCACCAACTCCCGGAGTTCACTCAGACTCATGTCCATCAAGTCGGTGATGCCATCCAGCCATCTCATCCTCTGTCGTCCCTTTCTCCTCCAGCCCCCAATTCCTCCCAGCATCAGAGTCTTTTCCAATGAGCCAACTCTTCGCATGAGGTGGCCAAAGTATTGGAGTTGCAGCTTTAGCATCAGTGCTTCCAATGAACACCCAGGACTGATTTCCTTTAGAATGGACTGGTTGGATCTCCTTGCAGTCCAAGGGACTCTCAAGAGTCTTCTCCAACACCACAGTTGCTGCTGCTGCTGCTAAGTCGCTCCAGTCGTGTCCGACTCTGTTAGACCCCATAGACAGCAGCCCATTAGGCTCCTCTGTCCCTGGGATTCTCCAGGCAAGAACACTGGAGTGGGTTGCCATTTCCTTCTCCAATGCATGAAAGTAAAAAGTGAAAGTGAAGTCGCTCAGTCGTGTCCGACTCTTAGCAACCCCATGGACTGCAGCCTACCAGGCTCCTCCGTCCGTGGATTTTCCAGGCAAGAGTACCAACACCACAGTTCAAAAGCATCAATTCTTGAAGACTTGGAGACTCTGGGAATCCCTAAAGCAAAGCAATCGGTTACATTTTGTTTGCCAGTCTTATCTGAACACATTCCCCCTTTTTGTCTAGATAGAAAGTAACAGCTTTGGGAACTGACATGACATGGAACACACTTTAAATAGTGCTGATCTATTCACTCCTTTCCTCATTTTACAGAGGACAATGAGGCCCGAATGAAGAGACATAGAGACAGTCATCCCCCATGCCTGGCAGGGATGGGAAATTGACCTGGCTTCCAGACAACTAGTCCAGGCTCTTTCTCTCACCTTGAAAGAGGTGTCATTAATGGTGGTAGCTTTGATGTATCCCCTAGTACATTTTCATTGTCTGGAATTTGAGGCGGTATTTATTTATAGTGCACTCAGCAATGAATCCATCAAATGTGCTGAATGTTTCTAAAAGGGCATTGGGCCTTGTACAGCTGACCTGGATAAAACATTCTCTTTTAAATTGCATATAATTTACTATATAGTGAAATATTTTATCATGCTATATAATCCCATTCTAGAAGGTTATTAATTTAAATAAAAGAGTAAATCAGAAAGACATCTCAATAAAATATGTCACGAAAATGAAAACATATGGCCCAGTGAGAAGTAATCATAGACTGTTCTTTTAAATACAGAGTGCAATAGTTGGTGAACCAAAATTATAAAAAGTTGTCCAAAGGTCACATGTATATTTTTTCAAATTGTGCAAATTCAAGTAGTTTGAGCATTCTTTGGAAGCAACATTTTTCTGACTTACTTTCTGAAAATGCATTTTGAATTTATATGCATTTTTTTTACAATACTTATTTCCTATTTATTTGTGATTTTTGCAGGGGTTCAAACCAGTGAATAAAAATCAGTTTTCTTTTCACAGAGAACTTGATATTCTACTATTATTTTCAGAATCATTGTGATGAAAACCTTACCTGGCAAGAGTAATACAAAAGAGAACTCGAAGGTCTCAAAAGATCGTACAAAATCGATAGCAATCCTCATTAAAATCAAACAACCCACCGAAGGTTCTGATATTTGGCTTCTGATCTCTCTTAAGACAGTGGTTTTCAAAGTTTGGTGTTTGTCAAAATCATCTGGAGAACTAACAGAGATGACAGAAGCCCAGAATTGTTTCATAGGGAAGGAATGGGTCTCTGCATCTTCACCTCATTCTCCAGCAATGGTCTCCAAACCAGGCTGATCAGAGTTATCTGGGAAGTTTTGAAAAACAAGAACAACACCCCCCCCCCCTAGACTTCACCTCTGGACATTTTGTGAATCTATATGCATTTTAGCAATTCTCGAGTCATGAAATTATTTATGCGATCTAGTTCTAGATACTTTGAAATCTTTCTTAAGATTTTTTTTTTTATTCTGCCTAAATACACTTAAGGCATTTGTCATTTCTGGCATGCATGTTAGTCACTTAGTCATGTCCAACTCTTTGGGACCCCATGGAGTGTAGCCCACCAGGCTTCTCTTCTTTACCAACAAAAGTCGATCTAGTCAAAGCTATGGTTTTTCCAGTAGTCATGTATGGATGTGAGAGCTGGACTATAAAGAAAGCTGAGCACCGAAGAACTGATACTTTTGAACTGTAGTGTTGGAGAAGACTCTTGAGAGTCCCTTGGACTGCAAGGAGATCCAACCAGTCCATTCTAAAGGAGATCAGTCCTGAATATTCATTGAAAGGGCTGATGCTAAAGCTGAAACTCCAATACTTTGGCCACCTGATGCAAAGAACTGACTCATTGGAAAAGACCCTGATGCTGGGAAAGACTGAAGGCAGAAGGGGATGACAGAGGATGAGATGGTTGGATGGCATTACCGACTCGATGGACGTGAGTTTGAGTAAGCTCTGGGAGTTGGTGATGGACAGGGAGGCCTGGCGTGCTGCAGTCCATGGGGTCAAAAGAGTCAGACACGACTGAGAGACTGAACTGACACTTAAGGTAGAGCTTCCCAACTGGCACTAGTGGTAAAGAACACACCTGCCAATGCAGAGACACAGATTCCATCCCTGGGTCAGGAAGATCCACTAGAGAAGTAAATGGCAACCCACTCCAGTATTCTTGTTCGGGAAATCCCATGGACAGAGAAGCCTGGAAGGCTACAGTGCATGGGGTTGCAAAGAGTCTGACATGACTGAAATGACTTACCTCGAACACACACACTTCAGGTAAGGGATATACCCCAATCAGGAGGGATATTTTAAATTGGTTCCTAGCTTCTGAAAATCAAGTTTTCAAATATGTTTCCAAAGCCAGTCCTGACTCCTGTGATACTGTTTCATGAACCAGAGAAAGCGCCCCTTCCCGAGAGCAACTGTGCCCCTGCACGAGGGCACCAGTCTTGGTGAGTGAACTGCAGACTGAACTCCAGTCTCACCTGACCCCTGGATGGAGGCCCTCCTGAAAATGAACAAGTTGAACAAAGCAAAGGTCTTTTCTGCTTCCCTTCCTCTCCTCCAGCCCTCCACGCCTGATCTGACCTGACCTGAGTACCCAGGCCTTCACCCTGACCTGATCAGGTTCTGTCTACACACTATGGGCCTCTCAACTCATCCTGTGACTTACAGAGTCCTGCTGATGCTCAGGGCTCAGGATCTGACAACAGGGCTCCTGACCACGGGCTCTTTTTAAAAATGCCCTTGCTCTTTTAACTGGATCTGTGCCTTGCAATGATCAGTCACCATCTCTGGGTCTTTCGTTCTGCCCAAGGTCAGGACTTCTCCATGAGCAGGTGTCTTGTTGATGCCAACCTTCCTGTCTGAACTTCTGACTCTCTCCCCTGCCCTGCATCTCATGATGCCATACTAATGACTTAGAATTCCTCCTGCTTCATCTCACAACTAGACCACCTGGAGTGAAGGCCTTTCTTCCTATGACTCCTTAGGCATGTGCTTTGTCCCCCAGAACAAGCCTGCTTGCTACTGAATCATTTGTTGGGGTCTTAGTTGCTGAGCATATTTCTAGGAGGCAGCCCATTCTCCACAAGCCCTGCTCTGAATTCCAAGATCCCAGCACAGGCTTAGTAGCAAAACCTGCCTGCCAATGCGGAAGACATAAGAGACACAGGTTCAGTCCCTGAGTAGGGAAGATACCCTGGAGGAGAGCATGCAACCAGTATTTAATCCAGTATTCTTGCCTGGAGAATCCCATGGACAGAGGAGCCTGGCGGGCTACAGTTCACAGGGTCACAAAGAGCTGGACACGACTGAAGTGACTTAGGATGCACGCTCGCACAGTCCAGGACAGATGGTGACCGATCTTCTAGGCTCTCTACAACCACGTGTGCAATGATAGTTACTATTTAGAGGGGTGATTTTGAGCAGTGTGGATTTCAAAAGCAAGAAATAAAAATTTCCCTTCAGTCCATATTTTACTTTTTGAGGCATAACATAGAAAAAATACAGCTAGAAAGAAAATCAATCACAAAGGTTGAAGCAAAAAAGTGCTTTGATGAAATTCTCACTTAGAAAAGTGAGGGCCAGGGAACTACAAGCTCCAATAAACCAAAGGTTGTGCCTTTTGACTCCACCACAGTAAAGCCAGGGCCATAATAGGTGCTCATAATACTTGCTGAATGAGTGAAACTAAAATCAATCTAAACATCTCACTTAGTCCAGAAAGTTTTCTTGTTCTAGTTCATATAGTCACTCTTTTATCATACATGTGAGAACTTGTTTTTCAGTCATTTTGTAGTTAATTATCTTTAATACATCAGAATAAGAGGGATAGTTAATAAAAATAAACACAATACACATAATAAGCACAAATGATACTAGTTGGGCTGCCCAGGTGGCTCCGTGGTAAAGAATCCATCTACCAATGCAGGAAACGCAGGTCGGATCCTTGGGTCACAAAGTTCCCCTGGAGGAGGAAGTGGAAACCCACTCCAGTATTCTTGCCTGGAAAATTCCATGGACATAGGAGCCTGGGGGGCTATAGTCCATGGGGTTGCAAAGAGTCAGAGACCACTGAGTGACTGAGCTGCTGCTGCTGCTAAGTCGCTTCAGTCGTGTCCAACTCTGTGCGACCCCATAGACGGCAGCCTACCAGGCTCCCCCATCCCTGGGATTCTCCAGGCAAGAATACTGGAGTGGGTTGCCATTTCCTTCTCCAATGTATGAAAGTGAAAAGTGAAAGTGAAGTCACTCAGTTGTGTCTGACTCTTAAGGACCCCATGGACTGCAGCCCACCAGGCTCCTCCGTGCGTGGGATTTTCCAGGCAAGAGTATTGGAGTGGGGTGCCATCGCCTTCTCTGCAGGGACTGAGCACAGCACAGCAATTGGTTGTCAACAAGCCCTTCCAGGTGATTCCAGTTATCAGCCTCAAGCTTGAGAATCCCTCCGCAGTGGATAAGGACTTGATGAAGCTGCTTTAAAATCCTGGCTCTGTCACTTAACAGCTGTGTGCGTTGAGAAACTTAGTTTCTCAGTGTTTATGGTGTCAACTGAAAAAACGCCTAACCTAAAAGTTGAATTCTGTCTTATTTGAGGACCTTACAATGACACCAGTGGTTGATATCATGGATCTTAGTAAACATGAAGGAAACATGGGGCCGTATGTGAAATATTAGGTTGGTGCAAAAGTAATTGCCGTTTGGCATTGCTGAACTTTGCGTTTGATACTGGAACACATTCTGCTGCACATTTCTCACTTTATTTATTTATTTTTTTGCTAATGACGTTACTTGCTGTTTACATTTGTCTTCAACTATGGAAATGATGTTAGACAAAAAGCAAATTCGAGCGTTTTTCTTATTCTAGTTCAAAATGGGTTGTGAAGCAGTGAATAATGCTGGCATAAATGGAAAGCTATTTTACTTTTGGCAATGTTAGAGGGTTTTCTATGACTGGGATACACACACGGGACTAAAAATAATCCTGCTTCATGTTGCCAGACTACTTGACAATTTACAAAATGCTTGAACAAATGTGATCATATTTGATCCTCACAAGGAAGTCGAGGAACATAGTTAAAGAAATCATGCGCATGACTCTTTCATAGGAAAATATCTAGTGGAGAGTGAAATATAAGAGCTTTCAAAAAGATTTCTGGTCTATCATTAACAGTAACAACTCAACTGATAGCATAGAGAAAAGATAGATAGGATACTCTCTGTAATAAAGAAACAATGAAAGGAAAGAACCTATAATGGCAACTTTCATTTATCCTGATGAAGACAGACATATTATTCAACAGTTACGAACTGTGGTTATAGACTACAATTCTGAGACGAAGGAATGAGATGCCCAAAGTGAGTAATGAGACTCAAACTTTGGAAGTCTAGTTTCAGCTCATTGAAGAGGAATTATTACCATACTTACCATTTAGATTGCATGATATTGATTGCCGTGCCCTTCCAAATAGCTGTAACTTTGGGAATCCAGAGCAGGTACTGGGAAGAGTTTAAGAGGCTCTGGTAGTTTATTGTAGGATGCAGATTCTAGGCAGGGTTCCCAACTAGCCTAGAGTCTCCTTCTGACACATGCTTCTCACTCTTGCTTCCATGATTTCCAAGAGTTGTCACTTGATAGCCCACTGCAGAGTCTGGTGAGTTATTCTGGAAACCTACATAATATTTCTACTTAAATAGAAAATTCGTCTTTTAAATAGGTGATCTGTTTTAAAACATTTTTACTGTTTTCTTTCCTTTTTCCCCCTTTACATAAAAGTAACAAGTCCCTTGTTGAAAATGATTTAACATTATAGAAATACGTAAAAATGTTGATTCCCTGGGGCTTCCCTGGTGGCTCAGACGGTAAAGAATCCGCCTGCAAAATGGGAGACCTGGGTTCAATCCCTGGGTTGGGAAGATCCCCTGGAGAAGAGAATGGCTTCCCACTCCAGTATTCTTGCCCAGAGAATTCCATGGATAGAAAAGCCTGGCAGGCTATAGTGCTTGGGGTTGCAAAGAATCGAACATGACTGAGCGACTTTCACTTTTACTTTAGTCATTTTACTTATTAAGGTAGAAAGTAAAAGACATACAATTAAAAAATTTTCACCCCGCCCTTTCCTCAAGGTGACCTCCATTAATAGATTTGTGTAAGATCCAATGGATCTTTTCTTCTGTGTGCTGTGTTCAGTCACTCGGTTGTGCCTGAGAGACTTTGTGACCTCATAGACTGTAGTCTACCAGACTGCTCTGACCATGAAATTTTCCAGGCAAGAATACTGGAGTAGATGGCCATTTCCTACTTCAGGGGATCTTCCCCATGCAGGGATTAAACCTGCATCTCTTGTATCTTCTGCATTGGCAGGCAGGTTCTTTACCACTGTGCCACCTGGGAATGCAGACCACTTACTTAGGCAATAATTTTTAAAGATCTCTGCACCACATTTTTGACAGCTACCTTAAATCAAGAAGCAGCAAGAAGCATGGCCAATATGTGATCCTTATCAGATTTTAAAAAGAATTCAACCTCATACTTTAAATAGGGCGAAACTGAAGTTCTCAAGAAATATTTTTTTAAAATAGCTGGAGGGGAAAGCCCATCAGTGTTTGGAACTAGCTGGAGCTAGGGCTACCCAAATTCTGGGAACTGCAATGCTAACAGGTTCCTAGATGTCAAAATTTGAAATAGAACCTACAGGGGCCAAGAGGTTTGAAATAAGAATGTGATGAGAGGCATCACTGGTATGGACTCTGAGCTGACTAAAAACTAACACCAAAATAGCAACAGAGTCTGTCTTGGATGAACTTGTTTTCCCAGCAGCCTCTTTTGCTTGCCAGACCGTTCTATTACATTTTTCTGAAAGGGACTCATACTTCCGTTGAAAAGGCAGCCCCGCTTGAATTGCATGGTGCACCATTTAGGAACTTTCTGATCACTGGTTTCCACTTGGAAATGCTCTGTCTGGCTCTTTTAGAACTAGAGTCCCTGTCTTATAAACACACTATGCTCCAGATGTTTGCAAGTCTCCTGTTTGGAGCTTGTATCCAGCATTTCCATAGAAACCAGTCTAAATGAGATTTCAGGGATCCTAGAACAGACCAATTATTCAGATTGCACCTGAAATACCCAATTGTGGGCCCTGTAGAAATATGAGACCTTGGGTAACAGTCTTTAAGCTTTCTAACTTGTGGTGCCTGGGATGCCTAATCTCCGGGCCAGGGACTCTCCATCCTTGTATCAGGCATGTTTGCCAGGCCTGGGAGAGAACAAGGCACAGGAAGCTGGGGCCAATGAGGAATGGGGTTGTAATTCCCTCGAAAGCTCGCCTTGTCCAAGTAGGTCTCGGTCCCTCCTCTCCAAAGTGTGTGTCTGACAAGAATCCTCAAAATGCAAATTGCTCTCTAAGGCAGAGTATCTGGCTGTTTGCTTGAATTGCCCCTCCGCCTTCTCTTTACCAGGAAAACGAGCTTTCATGTAGGAAGGAGGAAAGTTGTCCTTTACGTTTAGGAGTTAGAAAGAAGGGAGGAGTTTGTGAACCGCGTCCTCAGGAATCAGGACAGACAGATGCCCACAGGGTCTGAGGTTGCCATCTCAAAATAGACACAGGCTCCAGAGCCCCGGACGCTGTAACTTTTAAAGATGTTTTACCTCTCTTCTGTTTCTTATGGTAAATAGTAATATAATCCTTAAAATAAAAAAATGTCTATGCTTTTGGTCAGGGGACATCAAAGAATGGGGAGAGTTGAGGAACCAGCATTTTTCCTCTCTAGTCTTTCAAGAAGAGAATTTCAAGTGTTAAAGCAGTCCTGCATCTTTGTTTTTTGGGAGTTTTAAAATTTCTGAATCAATTTCAGTACTGTTCAATGGTCTGTTCATATGGATTTTAAAGATGTGAACTGTAAGTAAGGCAGAGATAGGGCTTCCTAGGTGAGGCCAGTGGTGAAGAATCCACCTGCCAATGCAAGAGATGAAAGAGACGCAGGTTTGAAAATCCCTAGATTAGGAAGATCCCCTAATGCAGGAAATGACAGCCTATTCCAGTATTCTTGCCTGGAAAATTCCATGGACAGAGGAACCTGGTGGGCTACATTCCATGGGGTCGCAAAGAGTCCAATGCAACTGAGCGACTGAGTGCAGCCCAGCAAGCCCTTCCAGGTGCTTCCAGTTATCAACCCCAAGCTTGAGGGCCCCTCGGCAGTGGATAAAGACTTGATGGGGCTGCTTTAAAATCCTGGCTCTGCCGCTTAACAGCTATATGTGTTGAGCAAGTTAGTTTTTCAAAGTTTATGGTGTTGACTGAAAACACATAACCGAAAAGTTGAATTATGTCTTAAGGACCTTGCTGCTACTGCTGCTACTAAGTCGCTTCAGTCGTGTTCGACTCTGTGCGACCCCATAGACGGCAGCCCACCAGGCCCCGCCGTCCCTGGGATTCTCCAGGCAAGAACACCGGAGCGGGTTGCCATTTCCTCCTCCAATGCATTAAAGTGAAAAGTGAAAGTGAAGTCGCTCAGTCGTGTCCGACTCTTAGTGACCACATGGACTGCAGCCTACCAGGCTCCTCTGTCCATTGGATTTTCCAGGCAAGAGTACTGGAGTGGGTTTCCATTGCCTTCTCTTAAGGACCTTACTAAGGACTAAATAGCCTGGAAGTCAGCCTTTTAGATAGCTCTGAGGAACTGTTACAAAAGAAGTAAGGGAGGAGCCAGGATATTGAGGAGCTTTTGCTGAAAAACAAATAAGTAGTGGAACATCAAAAGATTACTGGTAATCACAAAAAAACAAGACATCTCAAGTTGATTTTAGTGCTTTTCTTTGTATGAGAAGACGCAAGAGACTGGCTCATTGAAATCATTCCTTTGATATGCACCTTAACTATCTCGGGCTAGTATCCTGTTTTTCTCCATCCGAATTCACCTCAGGGTGCACCGTTGGGGCAGTTGCAGTGGCTGATGGCTGGATGGAGGGCAATATTCTTTGTTTACTGAAACACCAGGCAATATTTTTTGGGGGGTCCACAATGGAGAAGATCAAATGAGATAATTCATTTGAGGCACTTAGGGCAATGTCAGAGGCACAGAAAACACTAAAGAAATGTTATTAGTAGCTGCTATGGTCACTGTGTATAAGGGGAAGCCCTTCTTCTGTGTGGGTTTGTTGACAGCCAATTGCTAGTCCCCAATCCCAGAGTTTTTGACCTTAAACAAATTAGCTTAGCATTTGCCAACTTAAAGAGCTCTTTCAGATGCTGACGCTGTGCTTCCAAAGAATCCAAAGTTTAAATTCTTTGAGATTTCTCCCAGTCAGAAACTTAAACAGAGCAGGAGTGCTCAACCTGGCTCGTTGTCAGAAGCCCTGTTGAGCTTGTAATCTGTCCTGCTTGGACCTTCAGAGCCGCCATCTTCAGTGATAGGACCTGGGCATCAATGCTGCAAACAGCTACTGGAATTGAGGGGGATAATAATTAGACCTGAGATATGCTGAGTGTCTGGGCCAGGCACTTTACTTACCTTGCTTCATCTAATTCTTACAGCAATACTGTGAGGTGGGTACTATCGGTTTCTGTATTTTGCAGGTGGGGAAACTGAAGTACCTGAGACTCAATCAAGTTCACAGAGCTTAGAAGCAATTGAGGACCTAAGCCCAGGTTTGGGCTATTAGTTGCATTTTAACTGATGCATTCCCTTACTCATTCACCCCAAATTTATTTTACATGACCAGGTAATACCCTAAGACCCAGGGCATGTAAAAATGAACAGAGATCTCCATTCCCATCCTCAAGAAGTTCATGGCTTTTGTTGTTGCTCAGAACTAACAAGAATGACAGATTGCCTCATTTTTCCAAGGATGACGTCAGGTGTCTGTGTTTGAGAGGTTGAAAAGATTTTCCTTGGCTACCAGCTTCCTCCTCTCAGTGGCCATTTAATGAATCCACCAGTGTCTGCAAACGAGCCCCGGAGTCTGAAGATCAGGTCTGTCTGCTGGCCGCAGATGGTGAGCGTTCTAGGGCTGCCTTGAAGTTCCGAGTTAGCAACTCCTTAGGGTGGTCCTTTGCTCTTCCCGCGGGGGTTATGCCATTCACTTCAGTTAGCATCCAATCCCCTCGGATGGCCGATCAATCAAACCTTGGGGGTAGGAAGCGCA
Source organism: Bos indicus x Bos taurus (assembly GCF_003369695.1). Lineage (NCBI taxonomy): Eukaryota > Metazoa > Chordata > Mammalia > Artiodactyla > Bovidae > Bos > Bos indicus x Bos taurus. The sequence goes on along the minus strand of NC_040084.1, from coordinate 94,302,566 downwards.
TCTCTACCGGGCTGGCTGGCAGTCTTACAAGCATAAAACCTATCAGTTCAGTTGCTCAGCCATGTCCGACTCTTTGCGACCCCATGGACTGCAGCACGCCAGGCCTCCCTGTCCATCACCAACTTCCGGAGTTTATTCAAACTCATGTCAATTGAGTCGTTGATGCCATCCAGCCATCTCATCCTCTGTCGTCCCCTTCTCCTTCTGCCCTCAACCTTTCCCAGCATCAGGGTCTTTTCAAATGAGTCAGTTCTTATAAAACTAAGTATATGTCTGTTCTCTGACTCAGCAATTCCACCTCTAGTATTTCCCCCAAAGAAATGAAAGCATATATTCACCCTGTCACTTACATCTAAAGTGACAGCTTTACGGTTACGAAATTTCCCAGCAAAGTACGGAGGAAAGACTGAGCCAACTCCCTGGATACAGTGTGAAGCCGATCGGGAAACCGAGCTGCGGGGTCTCTAACCAGGCTGAGACTAGGCTCCTGGCGCAATCTGCGACCCCTCACTGCCTCCTAGAGTCAGAGCCTAACAGTGTTTCAAGTAGGTATGGTATTGAAGCGCAGCGATCATCACCTTGGAGCGGGCAAATGATCCTCCCGGGTTAGACAGTCGTGGAAGACACTGCCCCCCAGGGTGCAAGCTACAGCATCTTCGCCCGGGCCCCGAGGGCAGCAGAGAAGGTTTGCGTGCAGAGGTCGTTCTCCGGACCGGTATTCGGGTTGCACAGAGGGAGGTGGCAGCGGAACCTTTCTTTTCGATCTCGCGCTCGTTTCTACCCGGGTCCAGTTGGCGGCGGACGCAGTAGCGAAAGCTCAGAAACATGGAGGCGAGGGACGCAGGGTCGGCTGAACCGTCCTCTCAGCCGGAGGCCTCGGTGTCTGCCGATGACCGGCTTTTCCTGGTTAAAGGTGTGGTGTGGCGAGGTGCGGGTGTCAGGTCAGGCTCACCCGGGGCGCTAGCCTGCGCTGGAGCGGGCGTTCCCACGCACACGCTGCCGGGGGAGACCTTGGTTTGAGTGCCCTGAGTTTAGTGGCTGTTCTGTATAGGCTGCATTTACCCCGTTCCCTCTGTAGTTTCTCTCATGTCTCCCCCCCGCCCACAGCACCTCCCCTTTCTAACTCCCAATGTCTCTTTTTTCGTCCTCGGGAGAAAGAGGGTAAGAGACCCTGTGCCTATTCTGTACTCTTGGGACACTTACACTAGAATGGCCTCAGGAACCAGGGGTCGTGCGGCCACGCAGGTTTCACAGCCGCTATCATTTACCTTTGCCAGGAGCTTCTTAGCTATCGTTTCTCGAATTTCGAAATTGATTTTTAAATAGTATCTGAAACTTATTTGTGTCCATCTTTTTAACTTCAGGTTTTTTGTTTTTTCTTCCTGCCGCCGAAACTCCTGACAGGTGGAATTTTCCTTGGTTCTGTTGCTGCAGCAGGAATGCTAGCTGGATTTGCCACAACATTGTCTTTGGCTAAAAAGAAAAGTCCTGAGTGGTTCAATAAGGTTTGTGACATAAAAATCCGTTGGTAGCACAATTACTGTTTACAAATCAGTGGCAGCTGTTGTGAATAGAAAGTGTTGATGGCCTTTCGTATTACTCTAAGAAGTAAACCAGTGTGGACTTCGTAGATTCAAGAAGGGTACAGATTAATCAACTGTCTTTATTTTCATTTAAAAGAAGTAATTATGTGCTTTTTAAACTGTTAGCAGAACAAGACTTTGAAAGCTCGTCCAATACATTTCCTATTCACAACATGACCTTAAAGCTAAATCTAGGTAAATTGTTCTCGGTTGTAAGAGGCCCCATATTGTGTGTAGCACACACAGCCAAAAAAGCGCCAATATTATTCTTGAGACAGCACTACAGTAGCCATTTCTGGCTCAGAGATGTTAAAATGTTGGAATATAGTGCATCTTGGTATAGGTGAGAAACAGGCCGGCTCTTTGAACCTGGACACCATGCACGTTTGTGCAGTACAGCAGCCCCGCTCCCTAGAAAGTTGTCTGTTGTGTAGTTGTTGTTTAGTCACTTAAGTTGTGTGCAGCTCTTTTGCCACCCCGTGGACTGTAGCCCATCAGGCTCCTCTATCCATTGGATTTCCCAGGCAAGAATACTAGAGTGCATTGCCATTTCTTCCTTCACAGATCTGCCCCGCCCAGGGATCGAACCCACTTCTGCGTTGGCAGGTGGATTCTTTACCACTGAGCCACCAGGGAAGCCCTTAGCCCGTAGTATGTGTTCAATAAATTTTGGTTGAATGAGTATAACCAACTGAGGGCAGAAGACCCTAATTCCGTGAGCGAATTTGAGCAGTCACCTGTCATGGACAAGTTGAGTAATTTTCTTCCCATTGTGGTTGTTTTTCTGCATTGTCCTGTCTCTACCCTACCTACATCTTATGGTTTATTTATCCATTAACTTATTTCTTCAATAAATTTAAATGTTTAATAAATAAAATAAATGTTTATTTGGGATCTTTTATGTGCAGGCACTGTGCTAGCTAGGTATAAGAGATACAAAAATGAACAGAACATGTACCCCTCAGGAAGCTAGGTCTGGTGTGGGAGACAGATGTTATATAAATAATCACACAAGTAACAATATAATTACAATTTGATATTTTCTTTGGAAAAAGTGCTATGTGAAAAATCATAAACCAGTTGAATTCCTTTTTGACTTGTATTTATCTTTAATAATCTTATAATTATATTTAAGCCCTAAGAATGGTGGGAGACCACATTATAAGTGCATTTGGTTTCTCCTCTGAATATTCTCAGGGTTCATAGGGAGTTTTCCAAATCACTGTTAGGAACTTCATGGTCATTTCCTCCCTATGTTACAGAATATTTTCCGAGCAGAAATACGTATCTTGAGGCAGAAATCAGTGAAACCTGAGTGATAATGATGCTTTAATAGTGGAGTTTTGGTTGATTTCTAAATCCAAGTTAACATGATAACCTTTGGTTCACAGATCTTTTGAGAATCTGATGAAAGCTAGCAATTCTCTCTCTCAAAAAAAAAAAAACAAAAAAAACAACACATGTTCACAACTTTGCATTCTGTTTTGCAGTTCTAAGATTTAATACCTTTGATATCAAATATCTTGATATGGCCTTTATGATCTAACACAGTGATTTTCAAACTGAGGCCCACAGCACCCTGGGGATTCTTGAGACCCTTTGCGGGGTCTGTAAAGTCAGTTACTGTTGTGGTCCTGTTAAGACACTTGCGCCAATGGTACAGAAGCAGTAAAGGATAGAAGTGCTGTGCTGTGCTGTGCTGTAGTTGAGGCAGTGGCCCCAGGTGTACTGGCAGGCAGTGTGGTCTTCCTTTTGTGCACCTGTGGTTAATGCCATCTTTGCAGAAGAATATCCTTGTTGAAGCAGTAAAATTATTTTTACTATCTTGACCCTTGAACATAACCTCTTTGTAAGGTCTGTGTGAAGAAATGGGAAGTACACATAAAGCACTTTGCATTATACCAAAGTAATATGTTTTTCTCAAGATAAAGCACTTGTGTGATTGAGTTACAGTCTGAACTAGCCACTTTTTTTCATGATATATTGTTTTCACTTGAAAGAGCAACTGACAAACTATAGTTATTCAGAAGTAGGTAGACATTTCTTCAAAATGAACCTTCTCTTCAAGCGAGCAATTGTTAGTATGTATCACCACTAATATAATTCTACCCTTTATAGGTAAAAATTGTATTTAGAAAACTTATATCTGCCATTGTGAACTTGCCAGCTGCTTAAACACTTGAAGCTTTTTTCTGAGATTGGTAGTGATATTAATGATGTGATTTTAATATTTAATAAATGATGTCAGGAGTTTGAAAGATAACTTCTTCTGGCAAGTCAGTTATTTTCTCAGTGATCATGATGCGTGAATGAAAGTTCCATTCAAAATGCAAAATAGACCAATGGATTTTAATGTAACAAAGTACAACAATTTATTGATACGATTTTTTATTCCATATTGCAGATCATTTTTAAGAAACTATTTGTCAAGTTTGGGTATATATCAAAGAAAGGCTATTAAGATGCTCCTTTTTCCGACCACATACTTGTGTGAGGATAGATTTTATTTGTATAAAAAAAAAGTGAAAGTGTTAGTCGCTCAGTTGTGTCCAACTCTTTGTGACCCCATGGACTGTACCCGACCAAGCTCCTCTGTCCGTGGAATTCTCCAGGCAAGAAGATTGGAGGGGGTAGCCATTCCCTTCTCCAGGGGATCTTCCCAACCTGAGGATTGAACCTGGGTCTCCTAGATTGCAGGCGGATTCTTTACCACCTTGAGTATTTGTGTACTTCAACCAAAAAACATTTCAACAGATTGAATATAGATAGATGCATGTGTGAAAATAAAGCTCTTTTGTTAAACCAGACATTTAAAAGATTAGCAAAAATGTAAAACATTGCCTCTTTTTGTGCTAAATGTTTTGTAGGATGGTTATTTTAATTCACATAATCAGAAATCTTTGGAATCCAAGTATAAATGGATCCTGAGATCAGGATATTTGAGCACATCCTCTTTTGGAAGTTAAATATTCTTCAAATAACTGAGTTATTTCAAGACCCATTTAGGTAATGAACAGACAGAAAGGGTGAGTCATCATCTTTCTGATACAGCTATAACTTCTGAGAAATTGTAAGAACAAATGTTTACTTTGGTATAATGCAACACAGCTCTTTCTATGATGTAAAGAATATAGCAAAATATATCAGCTAAGAATGCTCTGTGGGAGAAATAGCTAGATTGAACATTCTTTTTAAATATCAGAATTTGATTTATATCAGATTCATCCCAAGATTAAACTGAAAAAGAAAAAAACCAAAAACATGAACCTTATTCTTAGGGAAGCAGTTGACTTTCTGACCAACTGAACGATTTGTTCTTGATAGTTTCTGTATCTGTGAATAATAGATTAAATCTTCCTAAGAATACATAGAATATAAAAGGCACCGTGCATTTAAGCATAAGAGGTATTATAAATATACAAAATAATAGAAAACAGTTCTTCTATTTCAGGTTTTAAGGATCATAACTGCATTGTGATTTGCTAAAATCAACTTCCATGCGCACACGCCTTCATTTTAATTTAAATGAAAAGAATAAACAATGTGGCACTGAAGAAAAATACAGCTTTGATTTATACATATGTGACTAGCGCATGTAGTTATATCTAAAGAGCAACATCATTTTTTGGCAAGTCAGTCTTTGCTGCTGCCAGTCAGTGAGTGATCATTTTTAAAACTCTGAGCAGGCTGTATGAAGGCCATGTGACATGTAACTCCAGTGGGTAAAGCTTGGTGACTAGAGCTTTAAAAACTTAAGAACAAATCAATTTTTAACATCACTTCGACTAAAATTAGTTTTAGAGTATATAGACAGTAGCTGATAATAATTCACTTCCCTCACAGTCAGTTTCTGAGACTGACAGACAAATAGAGCATGTACCTTTTAAAAAATCTGAAAGTTTAGCAAACCTAAGATTTTGTTGGAAGTATTGCTGTGTTATTAAGGGTTGTGTTTATAACCCATCGTTACCTTTTTTACTTAGCAAAACATGTGGATTTATGTAGACTTTAAAAAAGATTTATGTATATCTATAACATATATAGTTTTTGTCCTCAGGGAAATACAAAATTTTTAATTTAAGTTTCAAAAATAAAACTTAAGCCAGAGCACCTAAACTGAGCCTGGTGTAATAATATTTGGTTAATGATACTGCTTCTGGATGGAAATAAGCCAGTTAGAAGTTGGTGTATTTATGTGAGGTCTGTAGTGTCTAGGGAACCACTGAAATTAGAGCAGCCTGAGAAAAGGAATAAGATAAGAGAGTATATTGTTTTCATCATAGAAAATGGCTAAGGAAAATCTCTTGAGAATCTGGTTGGGACACGGCTATTTCTGCAAAAAGTATGTCTTTAGATAGAATCTGTTAGGTTTTAGGCATAGGGATACAGATAAACAAAATGTTTCTATGTACTGTGAATAGCATTCTCAATCATAAATAGATGCCTAAAAAAAATACAAAACCTTTAAGAATGGATTGAATAAAAAATAAATGGGTTGAGCAATATAAAGACAATTTTCTAAAAAAAAAAGACTTGAATAAATGAAAATATATTTCCAGATGAAAGGATGTTACAGATTTTCTCTTACCAGTTAGCTAATGTTTGATGTCATTCTAATGAAAATGTCAGTGAATGAGGTGAGTGGGAGTTGGAAGGACTCTTGACAAAATGTTCTAGGGTTTTTCTGGAAGAATGAATAGGTAAAAACTTAAGAAATACTTGACAAAAAGTAATGTACATGATGTAAACACTTTCTGAATATTCAGACTTTTTCTGATTCTGTAATTACATCTGTGTGATTCTGGTATAAAATTCATAGTATGAAAATAGCTTAGAAACAAACCTCTGTATGTAATTTTCTCAAAAAAGTTTAAGAGGAGAAGGATTAATTCATAGAATGGTGCTGGGGTAGTTGCTAAACTGTTGGGGAAGTGAACTCCCTTTAGTTACCAGCTTCCAACAGGACTAAAGTAAATATCAGATGAACGAAAAAGCTGGGGGTAAAGAAGTTTTTTAAACAAAAGTATAGCTAGAAGGAAAGAGAAATGACTGTGACTTGGATGAGGCCAGTTAGCTTAAAATCTTTAGAATGCATCTTTGACCAAAAACAAACAAGCAAAATAAAAAGATTAAACTAACCCGGGACTTCCCTGATAGTCCAGTGGTTAAGACTGTGCTTCCACTGCAGGGGGTGTGGGTTCCATCCTTGGTCAAGAAAGTAAGAGCCCATCATTAAAAAAAACAAACTAGGGAAATATTACAGCACATATGATAGGGCTTCTGAGTACATTAATATAGAAAGAATATACAAATTAGAAGACTTTAAGTATATAACATGAATATACAATTCATAAGGCATAAACGTTGGCTCATAACTTGGACAAATACTCATTCTCAGTAACAATAGAAATATAAATAGTCTTTCTTTTTTGTGTTTTTAGTTTTCCTGAGACCATCTGATGCTGGCTAGCTTGAAATGGTCCTCGTGAAATAGCATTGTAACTTAGTACAACCTTTTGAAAAATACTTTGTATGTCTATCAGCTTATAAAATATTCATGCTTCCCCCACTTAGTAATTCTGTTTTGAGGAATTTTCCCCAAGGACTTTATCAGAAATGTAGATAAGTGTTTAGGCACAAGGAAGTTTTTAATACAAAAAAATTAATATAAAAACCTGAAACTAGTATATATTAATAATTGATGGCTAAGTAAATTATGGTGTCAGTGCGGTGTAACCTTTAAAAATATTTGAGTTCTTGACACTATGAGAAGATGAAAGTTGAAGATTAAAAACATTTTAGTGGTGTTAAGTTGTTTTTAAAATGTCAAAATATTTACCATAGTTTACTGGATAATAAGATGGAAGTTTTTTTTATTCATCCTATTTTTTATACCTACCAAATTTTCCTCAGTGATTATATAATCAGAAAAAAGTAAGATTCAGCTTTTGAGGAAGTTAAAATTTTTATTTTTGTTTGTTGACGTTTAATGTGTTTTAGCAGACAGGCGCATGGAGAAAAATAATAAATTCTTAATATTTCCTAAATTCTACCGTTTCCTTTAAGATTTTTTCAAAGGATAAATTGTATTTCATATTCAGTTCAAACTGTGGGAATGTCCCATAGTTGGTTTCAAGTAGACCCATAAGTATCATCACATCTTTGTCTATTTCAGCAGTGTGAATATTTAAATTACCCTAAGTAATGATAGTTTTTATTCTAATTTACACTGTGGATTTGTTTCCACTTAAAAAGATACTTTCATTTACATTTTGTGTTGTGTTGTATTTAGAATCAGAAGTGAGAAATGACTGAATGGCAAATTCCTGTTAGTCTATAAAGCCAGACTGCTGAAGTGCTCTAGCTTTTATAAGCTGTGAAACCTTGAACAAGTTATGTAATCTCTCTCTGCCTTAGTTTGGTCTTTAGTGAAATGAGGATCATAGTAAGTGAGGCTGAGTGAATTAATACATGCAAAATGCTTTAAACAGTGCTTGTCATATAGTAAGGGAGCAATATAAGCCATATATACATATATCTACCTGTCTATATATATATATATAAAGCTATATATAATTGTTGGGGCTTTCCTGGTGGCTCAGATGGCAAAGAATCTGATGCAGTGCAAGAGACCTGGGTTCGATCCCTGAGTCAGCAAGATCCCCTGGAGAAGGGAATGGCAACCCATTCCAACATTCTTGCCTGGAGAATTCCATGGACAGGACTGTGGCGGGCTATAGTCCATGAAGTTGCAAAGAGTCAGAGACAACTGAGCAACTAACACTTTTCACTTTTCTTTTCATATATAATTGTTAACTGTTATGTAGTATTTGGAAATACAGGATCCCTGGGAGATTGCAGTCCTGCAATCTTATAAAAAATTAATCTCATTTAGAAATAGGATTCACGGTCATTTAACGGTATAAGGAAAAATGTGGCTTTGGTCCTTCTGATCAGTCTGATTTAATCATTGGTATCAGTAGTGAAAAGAAACGTTTAGTGTATGAATACCACTTGTGCAGCTTATTCATAAAACAGGAGATCTGGGAGTAGCTAACCACACTCAGTAGGACTTCCCTTTCCCACAGGTGGATTGGTGGCCGCAGCCTCTGGATCCGTAGCGCCCTGCTCGTACACGCAGTGCTGCTGTTGCCCTCTCCGTTTCGGTCATAACTTCTAGGTGGCTGCTCCCCCAGCCCCACCCGGGACCGAAGTGTTTCGTCAGAGAGAAGTTGCTCTGTGTACCTAGCTTGACTTCTGGCACGGTGCCTTGCACACTCAGATGTTTGTCAGAGAAATTGTGATTTAAGTTATGCAGTTATTAAGTAGCAGAGCTGGAATTTGAACTTGGATTGGTCCAGTGTCCCAGTGATCATGGTGCTTACCAGAGAGTCATTAATTTCAAACACTCTCCAAATATTTATTCTTTCAAAGTGATGATTTTTACCTCAGCCTTTCTGTCTTCATTGCAGGGAAGTATGGCCACAGCTGCCTTACCAGAGAGTGGGTCTTCCCTGGCCTTGCGAGCCCTGGGATGGGGCTCACTTTATGCCTGGTGTGGGGTCGGTGTGATCAGCTTCGCAGTCTGGAAGGCTTTAGGAGTGCACAGTGTAAGTAACTACAATCTTATAGTTGGTATCTGGAATGTTGATTCTATTTTGTCCTGCCTAAATCATCCAGATTTTCAAATTTATATATAGTTTATTTACTGTCTTGGGAAGTGATGACAGAATTGCCTCAATTCTTGCTAATAACTAGGCAGCTTGTCATTACTAGTAAATCATATAAATAATTTAAATATTTGAAGGTGGTAAAGCTTCAAATATAATTAAAGTAATGACTAATTCATAGCAAATGGTCGTTCTGTATAAATTGGCGAGAGCTACTTGTTCAGGAAAATTATTTAATTTGGAATAGCTTTCTATGCTGTTTGACATCCATATTTATAAACATCGTTGTAGAATAGTTAAAGCATTTTAAAATTGTTATTTCAATTATTAATGTGTTTACACATTATTGGAAAAAGACTTAGTGCCTGTGTGTGTGTAATTTATACTCCAAGCTAAAGAGCTGTACATTCAGAATAATGGGAAGTTCTATGGACCAGGCTCTTTATGACAGATGAGAGTTGGTTGTGGTTTAGAATGGGTGCCCGCAGCAGAGTTAATGAAAAGAAGTTCCAGATATATCAGTGTTTCAAAGGTAGGGGCAACACGGATTTGTTATAAATTGAATGTTGGAGGTGAAAGTCAAGTCAAGGATGTCTCCAGGGTTTGGTCTGAGCAACTAGGAAATGGACGGGACCAGTGTGAGTGGAACAGATGCTAGAGGATAGTGTGAGGAGCCCAGTCTGGAGCTTGTGAGTTTGGGAGAGCTTTTAGATAGCCAGGAGCCAGGTGGAGAGTCAAGTAAGCAGTTAGATATAGAAGGGTGGAATTCAGGGGAGAGGTCAAGGTGAAGGTATAAATTAAAGACTCATCAGTATGTGGCTAGTATTGAGTTGGCCAAAAAGTCCGTTGGGATTTTTCTGTAACAAGAGATCAGATAAGCTCACAAAGGCAGTGAATGCAGAGCAGAAAGAGAAAAGGTCTGAGGAAGGAGCTCCTGGGCGTTTCTAAGGTTTAGCGGTTGAGGAATATTGAGGAGGTTTCCCTACCAAAGAGGTAGAGAAACCCAGGAGAATGGCGACCTGGATCCAGGTGAAAAAAGGTGGATGCCGGGTACACATCACATTAGATGAGAACTGATCATTTGCTGAGTTGGCGATGTGGCGTCATTGGTGGATAAACCTGAGTGGAGTGGATGCGAAGGAGAATGGAGGAGAGAGATTGGAGGCCGAGTATGGGCAAGTCTTGAGTTTGGCTCTAAAGGGAAAGGAAGAAATGGAGTCGTAGCTATAAGGGGGGATGGGATCAAGAGAGTGTTTGTTTTTTAAATTGGTTGAATTAACAGCATGTGTGTGTGCTGATAAAGTGAAGTCACTCAGTCGTGTCTGACTCTCTGTGACCCCATGGACTGTAGCCTACCAGGCTCCTCCATCCATGGAATTTTCTAGGCAAGAGTACTGGAGTGGGTTGCCATTTCCTTCTCCAGGGGATCTTTCCGACCCAGGGATCGAACCCAGGTCTCCCGGATTGCGGGTTGACAATAGTGTGTGCTGATAGGCATGGAGAAATTAATGCAAGGGTTGTGGGGGAGTTGTTGGAGTAACAGGTGTTATTGTTAAATTGTTCACATTTGGTTTAATCATAACTACATAGGCATTAGTGTACTTTTGACTTAAAATATACTGATAGACAAATAGACGTTAGCAAATAGACGTTGCTTTTTTCCTAGGCTAATCTTTATATTTAAAGTAACTGCCCAATCAGTAGTCATTATACCAATAAAATAGGGATTGATTGAAAAAGTTAGAGAACTTGTGATGGAAGATTTTTTGATGATTTTTAGACACCTCAGTTTTCCTTTTGATCAATATAAAATCTCTTCATTTCAGGCATTGTACCAGACATTTCAGACATAGCAGATTATTTAATCCTCTCAGTAACTATGAAGCAGGTATTAATATCTCCCATGTTATAAATTAGGAAATGAGGACTCAGGTCAGTCACTTGCCCAAGATTACACAGCTTGTAATTGGCAGAGTCAAGATTTGAAGGCGTATCCGATGGTCTGCAGAACCTAGCCCGTTTCCAGTTTTACCTCCCTTAGCTAAGATGGACAATAAAGGAGGAGGTCAGAGGGGCCAGGGCAGGGGACGGAGGGAGTGAATTTGGTTTTTGATTGTGGCGTGATCCACAGTCTTGATAACTTGACAGATTTTACTGGGTATCTTCAATGTGAACCTCATCTCCTAACATTATAATTGACCTCAGTCTGGTATAGGACGGGCCGTTCTTTCCTCCTATAATATGAGAGCCGTTATTTGAAAACAAATGGAAAAGTTTGGGAGGAAATATGTCTGGTGATAATATGTGAATGAATTATGGGTGTGTGGGTCAATTTCTTATTTTACTTTTCTTTGTAACTCTTAAATATGTATTGCTTTAACAGTAATACTGCTTTTAAAAAATAGTCCTAGGTTTTATTTTTATTAATTTATGCTGACTATAAAGCACAACTGCTGGGGAGTTCACAAAGCCTCCTTGACCACACATGAACTCTGTGTGTGTGGCGGGGGGGATGCAAATAAGAGTCGTTATTAAGTTTTTGATTTCTACGAAAATGGCAGTCTGTTAGCCATCACATTGAGTGCATGGAACTGATAATGTTTCTAGAGTGCAGCGTAAGTCATAAATCAAGTAGTGAAGTTTTAAGGTATTTAAAAATATGAACAGTCTGGTTTAGAAGAGTCATAAAGAATCAATCCAGATTTTCATAGACCAACAAAATTAGGCTCTACATTATATGCTTGAGAACTTGGGCTTTATGGGCTAGACTGTGCTATTTTTAAAAATTTATTTACTTATTTTAATTGGAGGCTAATTACAGTATTGTGTTGCTTTGCCATACATTGACATGACTCAGCCGCAGGGGCACACGTGTCCCCCAGCTGTGCTATTTAGTGTCTAGAATGTGAACTTTGTTTTATGGCACTGATGAGAGATTATTACCCAAATAAAATATCTGAGGGGCAGAATTCTTTTCTGATTGGCACTATTGATTCTTTAGATGGGCACTTTTGCCGTGTCTGAGAAGTCTCACAGAAAAGTGAACCCACTGGTAATTTTTTAGGATACATCTCTTAAAAGCCACGGTGTTTATTAATTTGTTTATTCAAAAGACAAATGTGGGCCTTCCCTCAGCCTGGCACTGAGCTAAGACAGAGCTCCCCTGTAGACAGTATTGGTGATTTTCCAAGGAAATTCTTGTTGGATGGCTCTGCTCTGAGGCTTACGGAGAGCAGTATGGTATATTTCAGTTCTGCATTTAGAGAGTTTTGATGGTAACTGTGAGGTTGCCCTGATTCCAGGGATGAACTTTTATTACTATTTACTGCCTCTTACTAGGAAATTATGACCAACCTAGATAGCATATTAAAAAGCAGAGACATTACTTTGCCAACAAAGGTCCGTCTAGTCAAGGCTATGGCTTTTCCAGTGGTCATGTATGGATGTGAGAGTTGGACTGTGAAGAAAGCTGAGCACCGAAGAATCAATGCTTTTGAACTGTGGTGTTGGAGAAGACTCTTGAGAGTCCCTCGGACTGCAAGGAGATTCAACCAGTCCATTCTAAAGGAGATCAGCCCTGGGATTTCTTTGGAAGGAATGATGCTGAGGCTGAAACTCCAGTACTTTGGCCACCTGATGTGAAGAGTTGACTCATCGGAAAAGACCCTGATGCTGGGAGGGATTGGGGGCAAGAGGAGAAGGGGACGACAGAGGATGAGATGGCTGGATGGCATCACCGACTTGATGGACATGAGTTTGGGTGAACTCCAGGAGTTGGTTATGGACAGGGAGGCCTGGGGTGTTGCAATTCATGGGGTCACAAAGAGTCGGACACGACTGAGTGATTGAACTGAACTAGGAAATATCATTCTTCTGTGAGGAAGGAAAAGTTTTAGTCAAAAAATGTTGAGCAAAAATGGTCCCAGCCTTTGCATTTACTTAGTATTGAGATGGTCATTCTAGATAAACACATATAAATCAGAATCAATTCCTGCTTCAGATAGTTGAATTGTAAATAAATCTCTGGTATAAACCAGTTCCATAAAAAAAGGGTGCCCTCTAGTGGCTGACCTAGAGTAGCTCGCGTTCCCTGTTTTAATTCACAGCTCCATCTGCTGGCCTTAAAGGGACCATGTTGAAAATGCTTAAAGCAAAGCTTTTTTAAAATTTTTATTTACTGATTTTTATTTTTGGCTGTGCTGGTCTTGGTTGCTGCGTGGGCCTTTCTGTGGTTTCGGTGAGCGGGTGCTACTCTCTGTGGTGCACTGCCTTCCCAGCACAGAGGCTTCTCATTGTGGTGGCTTCTCTAGTGGGGAGCTCGGCCTCTAGGACATGAAAACCTCAGTAGTTGCGGCACATGGACTTGGTGGTTTGGGCAGGTGGGCTCAATAGTTGTGGCCCACGGGCTTAATTACTCCACGGCCTGTGGGATCTTCCTGGGTCTGGGGTCGAACCCGGTGTCTCCTGCATTGGCAGGTGATTCTTTACCACTGAGTGGCCAGGGAAGCCCTAAAGCAAAGCTCTTCAGTTTCTTAGAAATATTTTGGATTTACTCGTTGTTTATTCAGAGTTAGTGTAGAAGTTCATTTCACGAGGAACATGTTTAATGTATCAGATATAAAGAAAAAATTTTAATTTACACAATGGTAGATCATTTAAGAAGAGATTCTAAAAAAGGAGAGAGCTAGTGGAAGCTATCTTGTCAGCCAGCTGAAGCAGATCAGGGTGTCCAGGGTTTAAAGTGGGGCCCCTGCCTATCTTCAAGTCAGAATCAGTGCAGGTCCAGCCTGGCATCACCACACCAATTCCACCCTGCTCACCAGCTGTGGGCATGGCCTGATTGCTCAGAATGGGCTCATCATTTACTTTGAATTATGGTATTTTATCATGTGATTATTTTATCACAGCATCTGAACTGTGAAAAGAATGAACATTTAGTATGGGTTCATGTTAAGTTTAGAGACTTGTGGAGATTAAATGCTTTTCAGGCAGTACATAAGGGCATTAGTGATACTAACTGGTGACCCCTCAATTGTCAAAAGAAAAACCATGCCACCTGCAGTTATTTAAATGTTAACTTTTTTACCTTTATTGTTTATAGTCAGTATAGACTGAGAGGTTGAGCATATTTGTGGTTAGACTGTCTTGGTTTTTTTTTTTTCTTCCCTTTGAAGGAAAAGCATTAGGTGTATAAAAAATTCCAGATTAATATGATCGAAATCGTTATAGCTTTTCATGCCTAATGGACCTGTGTTCTACATTTATTTGAGGTGAGGTTATCTCAAAATACTGGTCAGAATCACCCACTGCTAACATTTATTGTAGTTTGTATAGAATATATTCATGGTACTTGGTATAGTTAAAATTTACAAGTTAATTGCAGTTGTCTTCACAGGAGCTAAAACCTTGATAGTAATAAAACCATGAATGGAAACATTTTCATTTATTGTGAAATACTTTAAGTTGTCCCAAGATTTTATTTTAAAAATCAACTTATAAATGGAGTTTTTTATTAACTATGGAATAAGAAGTAATAATAATTAATAATTATTTTTTATAATATAATATATATTTATATTATAATATATAATATATTTATATATATATATTGGTATTTATTTTTAAAGAAAAATATTTAGGACCTATCTTTTTTTAAACAAAGATGGTTTTGTGTTTTGTAAAAAAAATATGTACACATTGCTTAAAAAGTCATTGTAGAAAAGTTAAAAAAAAAATCACCAGAAATCTCTGAGTTGTAATCACTTGTTATAGTAGAAACATCCATTTAGACCTTGTATAGGCATGTTCATATAATTGTAAAATATTTTTCTATTGTACTACTCTAGAACTTTTTTTCACTGAATAGTCATAGGAACATCTTTGCGTAGTAGAGTATGTGACTCTCCATTACTTTAATGGCTATGTGGGGCTCAATTGTAAGTTATAATTTACTTAATCAGCAGCAGCATTTAGACTGTAATTTTTTACTGTCAGACACCATGGTAAACCTCTGTAGGCATACATCTTTTTGTACTGTGTTTCGTCAAGAAATGTGTTCTAAAGACAAGATGTTATTGTTGAATCGAAGTGTATTTTTTAAAAAATGTTTTTGATATCTGTTGTTAAATGTCCCCGCAGGAAAATATATAAAATTTAGAAGATATCAACAATGTATACAAGTTTCCTAGCATCCTTGCCATTAGTAGCTTTTGTTACTCTGAAATTTTTGCCAGTCTGACATATGGAAAATGTCTTCCTTTACCTGTCTCTCTGAAGACCCTGCTGCTGTACAGGCCTTTATGGGAATAATCTGTGATTGGGGTCGTGCATACTCTACAGCCCCAGTCTTCCTCCTCATTTAATATAGGTTGCTTTTTTCTCAAAAGCCCAGACCTCTTTTTCTTTAAAAAACTAAAAGTTAAACATGTTAAAACAAACATATTTTAAACATCTCTCTAAAAGTTGTCATTTGATTTTTCCTGTTCTAAGTGAAAGTGAAAATCGCTCAGTCGTGTCCAACTCTTTGCGACCCCATGGATTATTATAGTCCATGGGATTCTCCAGGCCAGAATACTGGAGAGGGTTGCCTTTCTCTTCAGCAGGGGATCTTTCCAATCCAGGGATTGAACCCAGGTCTCCCGCATTGCGGGTGGGTTCTTTATCAGCTGAGCCACCAGGAAAGCCCAGGAATACTGGAGTGCGTAGCCTATCTCTTCTCCAGGGGATCTTCCCGACCCAGGAATCGAACCAGGGTCTCCTGCATTGCAGACGGATTCTTTACCAACTGAGCTATCAGGGCAGCCCTTTCCTGTTCTAAGGAAGATCTTATTTAAAAGTTCTTTTCCATTATGGCTTATTACAGGATATTGAATGTAGTTCCCTGTGCTCTACAGTAGGACCTTGTCTATCCATTCTCTGTATATTAGTTTGCACCTGCTAGTCCCAGATTCCCAAGCCAGCCCTCCCTGCCCCCTGCAACTGCAAGTCGGCTCCCTTTGTCTAATTTGTAGATAAGTTCATGTGTGTCATAGTTTAGATTCCACATATAAGCGATATCCTTTGGTATTTGTCTTTCTGACTTCCTTCATTTAGTATTAATATGATAACCTCTATGTCTAAAACGCTTACTCCTTGGAAGGAAAGTTATGACCAATGTAGATAGCATATTCAAAAGCAGAGACATTACTTTGCCAACAAAGGTCCATCTAGTCAAGGCTATGGTTTTTCCAGTGATCACATATGGATGTGAAAGTTAGACTATGAAGAAAGCTGAGCGCCGAAGAATTGATGCTTTTGAGCTGTGGTGTTGGAGAAGACTCTTGAGAGTCCCTTGGACTGCAAGGAGATCCAACCAGTCCATCCTAAAGGAAATCAGTCCTGGATGTTCTTTGGAAGGACTGATGCTAAAGCTGAAACTCCAGTACTTTGGCCACCTGATGTGAAGAGTTGACTCATTGGAAAAGACTCTGATGCTGGGAGGGATTGGGGGCAGGAGGAGAAGGGGACGACAGAGGATGAGATGGCTGAATGGCATCACCGACTCGATGGACGTGAGTTTGGGTGAACTCCGGGAGTTGGTGATGGACAGGGAGGCCTGGCGTGCTGCAATTCATGGGGTCGCAAAGAGTCGGACACGACTAAGCGACTGAACTGACTGAGGTCTGTCCGTGTTGCTGCCAGTGGCACTGTTTTGTCCTTTTTTCTGGCTGAGTAACATTCTGTTGTGCACGTGTGCACCGTATCTTTATGCACTCATCTGTTGCTGGGTGTTTAGGTTGTCTCCATGTCTTGGTTGTTGTAAATAGTGCTGTTGTGAATACAGGGGTGCGTGTCTCTTTCTGAACTACAGTTTTCTGTTAATATATTCCCAGGAGTGGGATTACTGGATCGTAATGGCAACTCTGTTTTTTAGTTTTCTGAGGACCCTCCATACTGTTCTCCATAGTGGCTGGACCAATTTACATTGCCACCAGCATTGTGGGAGAGTTCCCTTTTCTCCACACCCTTTCCAGCATTTGTTATTTGTAGACTTTTTGATGATGGCCTTTCTGACTGGTGTGAGGTAGTACCTCATTGTAGTTTTAATTTGTGTTTCTTTAGTAATGAGTGGTGGTGAGCATCTTTTCATGTGCCTGTTGGCCATCTGAATGTATTCTAAGAAAGATCTTTTACAGGAAGGACTATAACACCTCATCTCTGGGACAATATTGGGTGTACGCAAATAAAACTTATTTTCTCCAGTCTCTTTTTGGTAGCTGTTGTTAGGAATACTTTTATATTAATATTTAGGCCACTTCTTAATTACCTTATGACCAACTTGAGGGCTTTTGTTAATTACAGTCAAATCTCTCGACTCTGCTAATTTCAGTTTTTACCAGCATTCTGGTGTATCTCGTATTAAGCGCATTTGTTCTTGCACTATGTTCACTTATTTCAGATGAAAGCAGCATTGTAGGGTGAATGCTCCACCGCCATACGTAAAATAAAACTAAGGGAAAGCTTTAGGGTTTTCCACTTCTAAGATATCTAAGAAGGAAGCAGCCTTCATGCTCTATACTATTCATTGGTTTAGGTCAAAGATTAAAAACAAATCGGAGTCTTCTGGCAAATGGTTTCTTGGTAGCCACTTCTGAGTGGTCTGCAGGGGAAGTCTGAAAAGAGGCTAAAACATTTTTCTACGTCCTCGCCTGATCTAGTTTCAGTGCTTCCAGAGATTTCTACCAGCTTCTGCCTCCAGGAAGAGAGCTTCAGTTTCTTATTCTGCTTACCGCCTGTCAGCAGCCCCATCATGGCTTCCTCTTCCTGATGGTACCTCCTTGACCACTCAGAACACGTCATCATGACCTTGCAGAAATGACTCCATCTGTCACGCTCTCGGGCCTTCAAACAGCTTAAGTATTGAGGAATGTTTTTCCTGGAATAATTTTTAAATTAATTGGAAGTGGCACTGGCACGGGTTAAACTCCGGTCTGAGGTGACAAGAACATCTCTGTACGCCTTACTTCCCATCCCCAGTGCAGCTCTAATGGGCTTGGCCTCCTGGTGGTGAGAAGCACTCTGTGAACGTGGAGAAGCAGTTTGGTGACAGGGAGACCGAGTCAAAGGGGCTTGCTCAGCTTAAAATGGGAGATAATGACTGATGTACTTTCTTTTTTCTTTTTCTTTTTTAAAGCCAAGGGAGGAGGGAAGAAGGGATTCAGCTGTTTTGGCATATTGCCAAGATTCTTCTTTTAAAAACCCATCAGTTTCCTTTTATAAGTAAAATAGGGCCCCCAGCATTTTATACAGTAAGAATGTGCAACAGTTACCAGGGAAGATAAGCCCTGCCTTAGAAGCCTTCTTGTTCCACGCCTGACACAAATCAGGCCTAATTATCTCAAGAACATTCTCGGTCTTAATGCCACTGGAGGTCTGGCAGCCTTGATGTCACATGTTGTCTTTTCCTTTGTCCTTACTTCTTACACTGAGCGTGGAAAACTGGGCTCACGTGAGCTGATCTCTAGCCAGAGCCTGTGGAGTGAAGACCTGAGAGCGCACGCTTGCCCCTTAAGCTTTCTTTTCAGAGGTACCTACTCCTGACTGCTGTGCTGTGTTCAGTCACCTCTGACTCTCGGCGACCCCATGGGCTGTAGCCCACCAGGCTGCTCTGTCCATGGGATTCTCCAGGCAGGAATACTGGAGTGGGTTGCCGTTTCCTACTCCAACCTATTATTGGTTAGTCACTTACAAATATCTAAAACTGTGAAAAAAAATATATCAATTGGGCTTCACTGGTGACTCAGACAGTAAAGAATCTGCCTGCAATGCAGGAGACCCGAGTTTGATCCCTGGGTTGGGGAGATCCCCTGGAGAAGGAAATGGCAACCTGCTCCAGTGTCCTTGCCTGGAAAATGCCATGGATAGAGGAGGCTGGCGGGCTGTCGTCCATGGGGTCACAAAGAGTTGGACACGACTGAGCGACTAACACTTTGACTTTCAGTTCATCGATCAGAATATGAAATATTCTCTCTAGTTTTCCTGACTGAAATACTTCGAACAATTTTAACCAGTGTTAGCTGTGACAAGACTCTTGGGGCTTTCAGAGCTCTTGTTCTTTTTGTACTTGTTCATGGTCCTGCTTGGGCTGTTGTTTTCCACTTCCCACCATCCTGTTTCCTGTTGTTTCCTCCTTTGCCCTTGTATTTTCTCCATGGTTCTGGTCATCCCAGTGGCTTCCTCCACATGCAGACAGCTGCCAGGACTGCATCTCCAGCCAGAGCCCTGAACTCCTAGCTCGTGGGCGCATTTGACTGGACACTGATCTTGGACGTCCGCTGGGGCCAGGTGTGGTTCCGCTCGAACTGTCCTTTACTTCCCATTTCACCCTCCAGCCTACTCCCAGCATCGCTCCTGGTGAATGGCAGCAGCGTCCATCATCCAGCAGTGCTGCCTAGACTGAAAAGCTGGATTTCATTCATGACCACACTCTTTCTCCCCCCTCAGTCTGATGTGTCACCAAGTCTTGCTGCTACTCCACCCCCACAGTCCTGGGGTTGGGGGCACCTTCCTGCCCTACACGTCTTATAGCTAACGGTGGTTCTGCCTGCCTCCCAACTGGCCCTGCCATGGTGTTTCTCCACATGCGGCTAGGACATGCTGGGCTTCATCTTCCCCACACCTGCCTGCAGCTGAGGTAGGCTGCACCAGTCACCTCCGCCTATAGCCGTACCATGAAAGGCACAGAAGCCGAGACAGCGTCCACGGAGGGGAGAAGGCTCACTTGTGTCAAATGTTGCTGAGAGATCAAGTGACAGAAGAGTGAAGACAAGACCTGGATGTAAACCCAGCAGAGAATCATCTTAGATTCTCTCATTTCCCATCTTTCCCCTCATCTAAACCATGAGTGCTTGTTAGCTCTGCTGCTAAACATAGCCCAGCTCTTTCATCCCTCTCCATGGGTGTGGTGGGCCTTTTGACATGCCTGTGAGACCCAAGAGATGCTGCTGCAAAGCCCCACCCCCACGAGGGCATTCGACCTCTTCCCACCTGCCTCTGCCCAAGGATCTCGCTCCCGTAATTATCCCCAGCCTTTGCTGATCAACGGCTTTCTCTCTGCTGCAGTGTGTAGAGACACGTTCTAGTCTCTCCCATCTAAAACTCTTCTCTTCTCCTCTGGCTACCAGCCCATTTGCCTGCTTCCTGTCACAGAAGAGATTTCCTGAAAGAGTTGCCTGTGATCCCTGTCTCCACTTCCTGCCCCGTTTAGCCTCAGTCCGGTTTCCTTCCTGGCACCCCTGAAACTGCTGGTGTCAGGGCTCTGGTGCCCTGCATGTTGCCGGGTCCAGGTCTTGTCTTTACTCTTCTGTTACTTGATCTCTCAGCAACATTTGACACAAGTGAGCCTTCTCCCCTCCGTGGACGCTGTCTCTCGGCTTCTGCGCCTTTCACTTCGCCCTGTGTGTGTCTCCTTTGCCGGCTCCTCCCCTGCAGACCCTGAAGCATTGGCGTGTCCGGTGGCTTCGTACTTGGGCCCCTGTTCCCCATCTGAACTCAGCCCTTGGTGCTGGTGATTAAAAGCAATCTACAGTCTGACAGTGTCCACATATACAGTTCAGCCTGACCTTCAGATTTGCCTTGAAACCACACGTGGTCCATCTCTTGTGTCTCACGGCATGTCAAAGCCCCAGGTCCTAACCAGAACTCTTGGGTTTCCTCACCTTCTCCCCAACTTGCTCCTCCCTCAGTCTCTTCCATTTCAGTGAGTGCCACTCCCATCTCCCCAGTAGTTCAAGCCAAAAACCCACCAGAGAATCATCTTCGATTTTCTCATTTCCCATCTTTTCCCTTCATCTAAACCATGAGTGTTTGTTAGCTCTGCTGCTAAACATAGCCCAGCTCTTTCATCTCTCTCCACCTCCATTTTTGCCTGGTATATTGAAATGGTTTCTTATCTCGTATCTCAGCTTCACTTTCCCTAGAATTTTTCCCGCATGTAAGTCGAATCATGTCACTCGTTTATCTAGAAACCCTTCAGCATCTCCTGTTGAGGAAATCTTATAGGATGTAGCCCCACCAACCTCGCTGACCTCACCTGAGCCCCCACAAGGACCCCTCCCATCCCCTACACTCACCTGGCCCTGGACCTTCTTGTTCCTTCAGCACACCAGCCTATTTCTGCACAGAGCCTTTCTAGCTTTGCCCAGGACACTCCTTCCCTGGGTCTTTGCACGGCTGGTTCCACGTGGCCATCCAGGGTTTCAACCCAGATTTATTTCCCCTCCTCAGAGATGCTTCCCCAGACTATCTAATTAATTGTCCAAATGCAAGAGCCTCTTCACTCCCTCCACTCAGTTCCTCTCTGGTGTTGCCCGATTTTCTTTTCCTCATAATGCTTGTTGCAAAATGAAGTAACACTAACCACTTAAAAACTGTTTCTGTCTTTGCAAAAAAACCCCTAAATTCTAAGAGGGTGGCACCCTCATTTCCCTTGTTCCCTGCTGTGTCCTCGGCACCCACCAGAGCCTCTCGTGGAGGAGGTGCCCCTCGGGAGGTAATCTGACCACGCCGCCGTGTTGTTTCAGTGGCTCCCTCTTCCCTTGAGTGTACGTTCCAGGTTCCCTGATATGGTTTATGAGTCCCTCCCTGACCCGGCCCCTGCTTATGCTTTAACCCGTTGAGTCTCAGCTGGGGGTGGGGGAGGTGTGGGTGGCAGTTTTGCTGGGTCCCACCCCCAGCCATGAGAGAGAGCTGGCAGTGTCTGGAGGTCCTTTCGGCCATCATAACTGCAGGGGAGCATCTAATGGATGGAGGTCAGTGGTGGTTTAGTTGCAAGTCCTGTCCGACTCTTGGGACCCCATGGACTGTACCCGCCAGGCTCCTCTGTCCATGGGATTTCTCAGACAAGAATACCGGAGTGGGGTGCCATTTCCTCTTCCAGGGGATCTCCCCGACCCAGGGATCGAACCCCCATCTCCTGCGTTGCAGGCTGATGCTAAACATCCCACAGTGCATAGGACAGGCCACAAAGAATAGTCTAGTCCGAAATGTCAGGAGTGCCACAGTTGAGAGTCTAGCTGTTCCTCTTATCCTTTGTCATGGTCAGAGGTCTACGCCTGCTGAAAGGTCATGTTCTTTCCTTGAGCCTTGTCCTTGCTAATTGCCCACCTGGAACACCCCTTCCCCTCTTTACTGTTCCCAGCTTCTGTTGACCCTGTTCATGGCCTTGATGGAGGCAAATTAAGCTTTAACCTTTACAACATGAAATTAAATTTGTTTTGGCAGTTTGGAGTTTTTTTATAAAGATAACTTAAGTTTCTACCTCAAATTGAAAGTAACTTCCATACACAAACATTCTTGTGTCTGTCTTTTTTTTTTGGGGGGATGGGTAAAGCTATTGTTACTGAGGACTACAGTATTATGTGTATTGTTAGTCCAATTGCAGAGAATAAATGAGCTGACTTAGTAAACAGCACCTATGCGGTTTAATTTTTTGACCATGGGCTCTTTCTCACTTTTTAGATATGATTTAGTGTGTTTAAACACACATTAATGAATTTTAGTTTCTTTGTGCCATGTTTTCATGCTGTCCTTTTTAATGATTAATACGAGCAGCTTGCCAGTTGAGATTACGGTATCTGAACACCGTAAGTAGGAAGTTGGTCCCTGGGTTTTTTGAATCGACATCCCACCTTTGTTCTATTCATGGGACAGAGCTTTGTGGCCCTGCTTTTGTCCTCCCCCGAGCCGTCCCACTATTGCTGATGAAAGAACACACTTTCAGGTTCTGTGGTTTGTAAAGACCCCCACGTGAGGATTACAAAGTTATTTATGAGCAATAGAATCACAGCCCACTAATTTTTTAAAAACTACAATTTGCCTGTTAGGATTTTTAAATCACAAGATTTTAAAAAATCATTGTGTTTATATAACGCTCCGCTTGCATGCTGGTGAGTTTGTAGCTTGTAAAATTAACACAACCCTCGTTGCATCTTTTTTTTCTTTTTCAAATCCATTTGCACATGGATTATTTTTTTAAAACTTTCCACAGAACAGAATATTTTAAATAACTTCAAAGGATAAAAATATTCCTTCTGCCATTGCATATTTATTTTACTGTGTTTCCAGCACTGTAGACTCTTTTTTAATTTTATGTTCTAATTTGGTAAAGGTAGATACTAGTTTTGAAAGGGATTAAGAAATCTTTTAGTTTACTCATAGCTTTATCTGAAACTTATTGTATCAACCTTGCTAAAAAACCCCAAATAGGCACCATTTTCCTTACCCCTTTATTCAAAACTCCACACCAGGTGGGTTCTCCAGCCCTGCCTTTCCATCTTATTCTCACCTGTTGGCCCCCAGAGCCTTACTTGCCTCAGTTCTGTAGTTATTTCCTCATTCTTTTCTACCATGAACAGTGACTGAATCCCTGTTCATGTACCAAGCTCTGTGCTAGAGGATAAAGATATGCTGTTAAATAAAAGGTGTTCCCTTTGACGAGTGACAATTTCATAAGTAATTACGTTTGTGTGTGATAAATCCTGTAATGGAGAGAGGTACACAGTGGTGGCAGATTTTTAAAAAGTTACTTCCTGGGAGACTGTAAAAGACTTAGGAGAGGGTAGAATATTTGAACTGGATTCCTAGAGAGAAAAAGGGCATCGAGAGCTAGAGATGAAAGTCCAGCCATTTACAGCCATTCTTGGTTCAGCTGCTCGCTGGTCATCTTTATTTCCTGCTTCCTCCCTCCTAAGTGCTGTAACCAATAGTATTATGGCATAATCCTGCCACCAGCTGTAATATTAAAGTGAATTTGGAATAGATAATTTGAGTTAGATTTTCCATTCAAAAGGAATAATGAGCCACCTAAGATAGAAGGTCATTAGGGAGCTGGTTAACTGTAGCTGACTTTCTCCATTTTGGGGGAGTCCGTCCCTTGGACTGCAAGGAGATCCAGCCAGTCCATTCTAAAGGAAATCAGTCCTGGGTGTTCATTGGAAGGACTGATGCTAAAGCTGAAACTCCAATACTTCGGCCACCTCATGCTAAGAGTTGACTCATTGGAAAAGACTCTGATGCTGGGAGGGATTGGGGGCCGGAGGAGAAGGGGACGACAGAGGATGAGATGGCTGGATGGCATCACCAACTTGATGGACATGAGTTTGAGTGAACTCTGGGAGTTGGTGGTGGACAGGGAGGCCTGGCATGCTGCAGTTCATGGGGTTGCAAAGAGTCGGACACGACTGAGTGACTGAACTGAAGTCATCTCATCTTTTTTAGTTCTTTCCTTCTTATCTCAAGACTTATTATAAATAAAAGGCTGCATTTGAGATACTTTTATAGAGTTATTTTTTTTCAAAATTGATTTAGTTGTGGCTAAGGGGAAAAACTGAAGAGGCAGCTGTCATAGTGATTGTATTTCTACACAGGTTCAAATTCTAGGAAGAAAATTAATATAGAAGAAGCCATCTAACTAAGTCTTTATGTCCTTGAATTTCATCCTCAAGAACACTTATAAGGAAAATGACTGGTGAAAGGAGTCATTGTAGGGAGAAGGTGGGAGCAGGCATCAGATTAAAACATTTTAAGCTATGACTCAGATAAAAGAAACAGTAGGTATCAGAAGTTGGTGTTTTAAGAGGATTCCTTTAAGATGTCAGCCACCGTTAAATGAAGATCATTTAAAGGATTCCGCTTTTTAATTTGACAAATGGTTACTATATATCTGACCAACAGGGTGAAGAGAATTCATATATGTGGTGCTGTTACCATTTTGTGTATCATGAAGCTTATGCTGTACTGTCTAAACAGGGTGCCAGCAAGTCATCCTGAAATATGATGCAGGAGCTCTGCTAATTACCACACTTTCCTCACCCCTCACCAACTCCCAGGGCCGGGGGAGCCTGGTGGGCTGCCGTCTGTGGGGTCGCGCAGAGTCGGACACGACTGAAGCGACTTAGCAGCAGCAGCACCAACTCCTTTGCTTGTTGTTCCTCTCTTCCTGGACTGCAGCTCAGTGGCAGGAAGAGTGAGAATAGGTTTTCAAGTCTGAATATAAAATACTCATTTTGTCAAGATTTAGTATTCTAAAATGGAATGTATGTATGTATCAGTTTAGTTCAGTTGTTCAGTCGTGTCCGACTCTCTGCAACCCCATGAATCGCAGCACGCCAGGCCTCCCTGTCCATCACCAACTCCCGGAGTTCACTCAAACTCATGTCCATCGAGTCGGTGATGCCATCGAGCCATGTCATCAAACACGGTATTTTTCTGTACATATACACAGGTGGTTTTTCTCCCCTGTGAGGAGCCTGCATATCCAAGAGCTCCATTTGTCGTTGCTCTTTAGTTGCTCCATGTGTCCAACTCTTCTGTGACCCCGTGGACAGCAACCCGCCAGGCTCCTCTGTCCATGGGATTTCCCAGGCAAAGAATACTTGAGGGGGTTGCCATTTCCTCGAGAGAGAGTCTTCCCGACCCAGGGACTGAACCCACATCTCCTGCTTGGCAGGTGGATTCTTTACCACTGAGCCACCAGGGAAGCCCAAGAGCTCCATTAGGGGAGAGCATACCACTTTCTTATATGAGAGGAAAGCTTTGAGAAATCATTACATGGTCAGACTTTTGTTTATATAAGTGAGGAGAAAGTACCATTATTTTTGTTTGGATTTACATAGTTTATTGGGCTTAAGGGTGTGTGTGTGTTTATGTATGTGTATACAAATATATGTACACTGTTTCATCAAATGTAAATTTTTTATTTTGTTAGAAATTTGAAAGGAAGTTCATAAGACTGACCAGAGATATGCAGAGGAATGTAAGATATACTGATGCCATGTTGCACTAACTACTTTAATCCACAATTTGATTTGTGCCTGGGTCAAAATTTGCCATTTTAAAGACATTTAAGATATATTATCATCATCTTTGGCACCCCACTCCAGTACTCTTGCCTGGAAAATCCCATGGGCGGAGGAGCCTGGTAGGCTGTAGTCCATGGGGTCGCTAAGAGTCCGACACGACTGGGCGACTTCACTTTCACTTTTCACTTTCATGCATTGGAGAAGGAAATGGCAACCCACTCCAGTGTTCTTGCCTGGAGAAGCCCAGGGACAGGGGAGCCTGGTGGGCTGCCGTCTATGGGGTCACACAGAGTCAGACATGACTGAAGCGACTTAGCAGCTGCAGCATCATCTTTTTACTTGAGAAGTCATTTGTCATCGGGACTCTTGACCAGGAGCTTCCCTTTTCATGAGAGATAAGTAACCCTCCGAGTTCTTACTGTTTGGCTCACAGTGGGCTCCTTCCCTCTGTCGTCAGGATCCTGTGACTCCCCCCAGTTATGGTCCTAATAGGCATAAGGGCAGCGGAAGTCTTTCCAAATAGAAGGTTCTTGAAATGGGTACAACGGGAAACAGGAGGCCTGCTTTTCCCGCAGATGCAGGAAAATGGTGCAGGAGGCCATTGGGAGACAAAGGATTCGCACCTGGTTGATCCTTGGCAGGAATATCGTTAAGAACATTTAACTGTATTTTCATGTGTATTTAATGGAAATATTTTTATTGGAATATGTTGTAAAAACAGAAAAGTAATCCCAAGGATCTGGGTTGGCTCATTACACATACTAAGTATGTGTAATTTTGTCTCCAATGCATTAGAGAATTGATGGGTTTCTAAAACTTCTAACTCCAGAATTCATTTGCTAGAAGTAGCCTCCCCTCTTGATATTTTATAGAGGCCCTTTAGGAGGCCACGCGCGCTGAGCCCGCCTTGCGCAGCCGCAGTAGCGAGCTGGAGAGGCTGTCGCGAGGCCTCGGCTTTGCGCAGCCGCATAGCGGGCTGAGAACTGGCCAACGGTCACAGCTCTCTCCTTTGGAGCTTCTAAGGGCGCCTGCTGCTTTCTGCCTTCACTTCTCAAGTGAATAGCCATGAGCTGGACTGTGGGAATCCTGCGGGCCAGCCAGAGAGCGGGCACTGTGAGGGCGAATTTCCTGTGCCTGGGAATGGCCCCAAGCCCCTACCCGCCGGCAGCCACCCCCCTCGGGGGCGCCTGGGCCGTGGCCACCGCGTCCAAGATGGCGACGGTCAAGTGTGAGCTGATGAAGAATTTCACTTCAGAGGAGCCTGTTCGCAACAGTAAGATCTCTATCGTAGGAACCGGATCAGTTGGCATGGCCTGTGCTATCAGCATCCTGTTAAAAGGCTTGAGCGATGAACTCGCCCTGGTGGATGTTGATGAAGGCCGACTGAAGGGTGAGACAATGGATCTTCAGCATGGCAGCCTTTTCGTGAAAATGCCAAACATTGTTTCCAGCAGAGATTACGTTGTCACTGCAAACTCCAACCTCGTGATTATCACGGCAGGTGCACGCCAGGAAAAAGGAGAAACACGCCTTAATTTAGTCCAGCGAAATGTGGCCATCTTTAAATTAATGATGTCCAGTATTGTTCAGTACAGTCCGCGCTGCAAACTGATTGTGGTTTCCAATCCGGTGGATATCTTGACGTACGTAGCCTGGAAGTTGAGTGCCTTTCCCCAAAACCGTGTTATTGGAAGTGGTTGTAATCTGGACACTGCCCGTTTCCGTTTCTTGATTGGGCAAAGGCTTAGTATCCATTCTGAAAGCTGTCATGGGTGGATCCTTGGAGAGCACGGAGACTCGAGTGTTCCTGTGTGGAGTGGAGTGAACATCGCAGGTGTCCCTCTGAAGGAACTGAACTTAGATATAGGAACTGATAAAGATCCGGAGCAGTGGAAAAATGTTCACAAAGATGTGGTTGCTAGTGCCTATGAGATTATTAAAATGAAAGGTTATACTTCTTGGGCCATTGGCCTGTCTGTAGCTGACCTAACAGAAAGTATTTTGAAGAATCTTAGGAGAGTGCATCCAGTTTCCACCAGAATTAAGGGTCTCTATGGAATAAATGAAGAAGTATTCCTCAGTGTTCCTTGTATCCTGGGGGAGAGTGGTATTACTGACCTTATAAAAGTAAAGTTGGCCCCTGAAGAAGAGGCTCGTCTGCAGAAGAGTGCAAAAACACTTTGGGATATTCAAAAGGAGCTTAAGTTTTAAAGTTGTTTAAAACTACCTACCATTCTGAAGTTACTGAAGAAAGATAGTGGTTATGGTCTTGTGTATTCTAGTTTTTGAATAAACTTGAATTCCTAAAATTTGGAAATGGGTAGAGTGACTCCCCTATTTAGCCTCCCCCCGCCCCCACTTTTATTTAGCATCCAGATGCTAGGTTATACTTAACAGTTCCTAAGTGACAGCATCAAATAAGGTGCCAATGATTGTACCAACTGTACCAGTCATTATACCAGTGATTTACCAGGCCTTGCTTTATGTGTGTGTGTGCATGTAGAGTTGCCAATTGTTAAAAAAAAAAAAAATGTGGGATGCAGGTGTTTGTTGTGTTACAGAAATTCTGATTCTTTTCATTAAGTACATGTTCATTCTTTTGTTCTGAGTGCCTTATACCTATGTTCACTTATAAGTAACTTCCTGTACAGTGTGAAAATAAACGTATACACGGAAGCTCTGTTATTGAGCCATCAGTATCTTCATTCCCCTGTGACAATCTATCACCCAGGCTTTAAAAAAAAAAGCATCATAAAGTGGGAGTGCAGGCAGGTCCTATGTGTTCTGTGTTTGTGCATGCTCATCTATGTGTGCCAGTGAAGCAGGATCATTAGGTAAAATGTGAAAATGATAGTGATTTGGTTGGTAACTATTATAAAGTATTTCTTAATATATATATATATAATTGAAGTATAGTTGACAGTGTTTCAGGTATACA
Source organism: Bos indicus x Bos taurus (assembly GCF_003369695.1). Classification (NCBI taxonomy): domain Eukaryota; kingdom Metazoa; phylum Chordata; class Mammalia; order Artiodactyla; family Bovidae; genus Bos; species Bos indicus x Bos taurus. Next base: position 94,273,537 of record NC_040084.1, on the reverse strand, counting down.
GCAAGGTCATTCAGTTTTATATATATATATATATATATGTTATTTTTCAGATTTTCTGTTATAGGTTATTACAAGATACTATAGTTCCCTGTACTATACAGTAAATCTTTGTTGCTTGCTGCATATCTTTTAAAATTAGAAATCTAGCATTCTAGTCATATGAAGTCAAACAAGTGGAGTCAAAATGTCATAATTTTTTTATTATTTAGTGCAGTGAAATATAAAGCTTTTAGGAAGAGGCCTGACAGTCAAAGGTGGTTCAGTTACTAAAAATAAAGCCTGATTGAAATAGTTTTAGAACTGCTGCTGAGAACCTGACCTGTTAGCACCTTAAATCAAGAAGCATGTTATAAATTGTTCTTATTGGGCTGAGTCTTAGCTGCAGAGCATGCCCTGGCCCTAAGACACTCTAGGGTCATCCCTGTTGCTCAGTTTACTGCACATTAACAGAAAGCTTTTGCTTTTGAATTGTGCCCTGTTGTTAATCATTGTCATAATAATTGACCATTTTTTAATGAGTACTTCAGGGATTGTATTGCTCAGAAAGTTACATGTTCACTTTTTATTCCTAAATCAATTGACTTTACTACAAATTTTAGACTATATGGATGTGATACGGTGAAGGTTTAGGAGAAAGATGCTTGTCTGACCTTTACCTAAATAATGGGACTAATAACTTAGAAAACGAGAATCTTAGCCTTCCTAATGCAAATGAATATTGAATTCATTTTGAATATTGAACATACCATGTAATTTTACATGGTATGTTCAGACATTCTCAGATTTATATGGGTATCAACAGGCCTAATCAAAAATTGAAATATACCAGCAGCTACTCTCTAAATTAAGCCTAGTCCTGCTTAGTCCAGTTTTATTAAGTAGACATAGGACTATAATCCACCCCCAAAAAACTAACTCTTCACTTAACCAAGCTGATCAGAACTCCCACACTAGTTCATTGAAAATATCAAAATGTTCTGATTTCCTCAGAAGCTGTGTCATATAATGGGATTAACCAATGTGCTGAGCTCTCTGAAGGGAAGAGTGGTGGTTTGGTTTTTCCAGGTGATTCTAAAACCTATTTAAGCTTAATTAACACCAGGTTTCTCTTTCCCTTTGTCCAACCCTTAAGTTTTTATTCTCCCATGTTTAAGCCAAATTTAACATAATAGTGAAGGATATCAGAGCCTGCCTTAGGTCTGTTCTGTGATTTCTCTTCACCAGCTATGTCAGTCAGGATAGGCTGGGTTATACTACAGTAAAAGAATAATCCCCAACTGTGTGGCTTCAAGGTTTATTTCTTTCCTAAAATTCACTGGGTTTATGCAACTCTCTAGGGAACCTGTCCTCCACAGGATGGCTTCATACCTCAAGTTTCTTTCATCTTGAGGCACCACTGCAGCACACAGGTTCCCTGATTGCTATGGAAAGGGAAGAGAGGCCGGGAGGCTGGAACACTTGAAATAATATGCTTCACCTTGGAAGTGGCACAGATTTCTTTTACTCATATTTCATTAGGCAGAATGAGTCACATAGTTGCCTAACTTCAAGAGGGTAGAGAAGTATTATTCACTCACTCAGTCATGTCTGACTCTTTGAGACTGCAGAGACTGCAGCACGCCAGGCTTCCCTGTCCTTCACTATCTCCCAAAATTTGCTCAAACTCATGTCCATTGAGTTGGTGATGCCGTCTAGCCATTCTCATCCTCTGTTGACCTCTTTTCCTGCCCTCAACCTTTACCAGCATCAGGGTCTTTTCCAGTGAGTTGGCTCTTCACATCAAGTGGTCACAGTATTGGAGCTTCAGCTTCAGTCCTTCCAATGAATATTCAGGATTGATTTCCTTTAGGATTGACTGGTTTGATCTCCTTGCTGTCCAAGGGACTCTCAAGAGTCTTCTGCAGCACCACAGTTCAAAAGCATCAATTCTTCAGTGCTCAGCTTTCTTTATGGCCCTACTCTCACATCCATACATGACTACTGGAAAAACCATAGCTTTGACGACAGACCTTTGTCAGCAAAGTGATGTCTCTGCTTTTTAATATGGTGTCTAGGTTTATCATAGCCTTTTTTTTCAAGGAACAAGCGTCTTTTAATTTCACGGCTGCAGTGACCACCTGCAGTGATTTTGGAGCCTCCCCCAAAAAAAGTCTGCCACCGTTTCCTCACCTATTTGCCATGAAGTGATGGGACCAGATGCCACGCATGATCTTAGTGTTTTGAATGTTGAGTTTTAAGCCAGCTTTTTCACTCTCCTCCTTCACTTCCATCATGAGGCTCTTTAGTTCCTCTTCATATTCTGTCATTAGGATGGTATCATCTGCATATCTGAGGTTACTAATATTTCTCCCAGCAATCTTGATTCCTTTCAGCTTGTGATTCATCCATCCCAGCATTTCGAATGATGTACTCTACATGTAAGTTAAACAAGCAGGGTGACAATATACAGCCTTGATATACTCCTTTCCCAATTTTGAACCAGTCCATTGTTCATGTCTGGTTCTGACTGTTGGTTTTTGACCTGCATACAGGTTTTTCACGAGGTAGGTAAGGCGATCTGGTATTCCCATCTCTTTAAGAATTTTCCACAGTTTGTTGTGATCCAACAGAGTCAAAGGCTTTAGTGTAATCAATGAAGCAGAAGTAAATGTTTTTCTGGAATTCCTTTGTTTTTTTCTATGATCCAGCGGATGTTGGCAATTTGATCTCTGGTTCCTCTGCTCTTTTTTTCTTTTTTGAAAAATGCCACGGGAATTTTTATTATTATTAACACCAAAAACATTAGGTATTGGGGTATAGCCAATTAACAATGTTGTGATAATTTCAGGTGAACAGTGAAGGGACTTAGCCATACATACACATGTATCCAGTTTCCCCCATACTCCCCTCCCATCCAGTTCTCTGCACTTTTAAATCCAGCTTGTACATCTTGAAGTTCTTAGTCCATGTACTGCTGAAGCCTAGTTTGACGGATTTTGAGCATTACCTTGCTAGCATGTAAAATGAGTGCAATTGTGTGGTAGTTTGAGCATTCTTTGGTATTGCCCTTCTTTGGGATTGGAATAAAAACTGACCTTTTCCAGTCCTGTGACCAGTGCTAAGTTTTCCAAATTTGCTGGCATATCGAGTGCAGCACTTTCACAGCATCATCTTAGCATTCTGTATAACATGGTCACCACTGCAAGAAGTACATATTTCAAGCTAAGTCATTTTTAGGGAAAGCGGGCACATGAGTAGAAGTTGTAGAGGTCTTTCCAGGTCGCAGAACTAGAGTGGTATGGGGAAAGAGCCTGGATGTCAGTGAGGCAGTTGTACTTACAAATCAGATCACCATGGGTGGGTTAACCTCTTTGACCTCTGGTTTCTCATATATAAAGTGGTGGTCTTCATTTCTGCCAGAATTGTGAAGGCTACATAAAAGCCTCCTGCTTGGTGAGTCTGGCACATAGGTGATCTTGAATGGCAGACATTATTGTTGTTCAGGCAACATTTATAGTCTTACTCGGTTTTATGAAGAAGCTGAATTTCCAGGTTCTTCAGAATTCCTGTTGGCACTGTAATTATTGATATATCCAAAGGCTTTCTCATCAGTTGGTCCTATAAAGCTTCATTATTCTAACCTTAGCACCGAGGCTGGCAGCCATCCTGTACCTGCAAGTGAGAAAATTGAAGCTAAATGAGCTATACAATGGCAAAGACATTTTAAAACTTGGAGCGCTTAATTCCACTAGCTGTCTATTTATTAGATGCTGTAAGGGTTTTCTCAGATTCATTAAATTGGGGACATAGCCTCAGCTTTTAAGTAATTCTTCAGCACACTATATGTAACACCGAAAGTTTTCATGTTGTTCTTTTCCTTGCCAAGACAGACACGGTAAATGTGTAGTAATATCCCATGGTTCACTCCTGGCATACTGGCTACATCGCCCTTCCAAAAAGCTGTTGCAGTGTGAGTGTGAGTAGTAACATTATTGGAGGCATAATCTTGAATCTATTCTAAACCTAGAATATCAATCAGAAAATCCGTATTAGTGACAAATTCCTTGTAATCATTTTCCTACTGTCATAATACTCTGAGAACTGCTGCCTTAGAGACTACTCAGTTCAGTCGCTTAGTCATGTCCGAGTCTTTGCAACCCCATGGACTGCAGCACGCCAGGCCTCCCTGTCCATCACCAACTTCTGGAGTTTACTTAAACTCATGTCCATTGAGTCAGTGATACCATCCAACCATCTTGTCCTCTATTGTCCTCTTCTCCTCCCGCCTTCAATCTTTCCCAGCATCAAGGTCTTTTTCAATGAGTCAGTTGTTCACATCAGGTGGCCAAAGTATTGGAGTTTCAGCTTCAGCATCAGTCCTTCCAATGAATATTCAGGACTGATCTCCTTTAGGATGGACTGGTTGGATCTCCTTGCAGTCCAAGGGACTCTCAAGAGTCTTCTCCAGCACCACAGTTCAAAAGCATCAGTTCTTTGGTGCTCAGCTTTCTTTATAATCCAACTCTCACATCCATACATGACTACTGGAAAAACTGTAGATTTGACTAGATAGACCTTTGTTGGCAAAGTAATGTCTCTGCTTTTTTATATTCTGTCTAGGTTGGTCATAGCTTTTCTTCCAAGAAACAAGCATCTTTTAATTTCATGGTTGCAGTCACAATCTGCAGTGATTTTGGAGCCCCCCAAAATAAAGTCTGCCACTGTTTCCCCATCTATTTGCCATGAAGTGATGGGACCAGATGCCATGATCTTAGTTTTCTGAATGTTGAGTTTTAAGTCAGCTTTTTCACTCCCCTCTTTCACTTTCATCAAGAGGCTCTTTAGTTCTTCTTCACTTTCTGCCATAAGGGTGGTGTCATCTGGATATCTGAGGTTATTGATATTTCTCCAGCGATCTTGATTCCAGCTTGTGCTTCTTCCAGCCCAGCATTTCTCATGATATACTCTGCATATAAGTTAAATAAGCAGGGTGACAATATACAGCCTTGATGTACTCTTTTCCCTATTTGGAACCAGTCTGTTGTTCCATGTCCAGTTCTAACTTTTGCTTCCTGACCTGCATACAGATTTTTCAGGAGGCAGGTCAGGTGGTCTGGTATTCTCGTCTCTTTAAGAATTTTCCAGAGTTTGTTGTGGTCCATACAGTCAAAGGCTTTGGCATAGTTAATAAAGCAGACGTAAACATTTTTCTGGAACTCTCTTGCTTTTTCCATGATCCAACAGATGTTGGCAATTTGATCTCTGGTTCCTCTGCCTTTTCTAAATCTAGCTTGAACATCTAGAAGTTCACAGTTCACGTACTGTTGAAGAGATTGCTACTTTCTGATGATATTACAGCCTAGCACTGTTGGACACAAACACTGGGACTCAAGGATGAGGTTCTTGGAGGAGTGGGCTCACTGCCCAGCAGTGCCGTTCGTGTCCCAGTCTTTGAGGAGAGCATCCTGGAGTTGGGCAGTATGCAGTGTGGCCCTGTTTAGAAGGGTAGGCTTGTGGTCTGTAACCAGAGAGAAATTATTCTTGGTCAGAGAGGAAGAGGGATAAGGAGGACTGCAGGAAGAATCCCAGAGTCTAGAAAATGCTTCAGAGTGAGACTGAGTTGCTGGATGGACACTCAGGTCCCCAATATGCCCTGTCTTCGCCAGACTTCTCTGGTGTTAGGGTAGGAGATGGTTTTGTGGCAATAGCTGTAATTATTATCTTGGAACTCAGTATATTTACTTTATAATTTGCTTAAATGTACTCAGTCCCTAAGTCTTTTGTCAAGCACATTTTTAAGCAGAGGAATGTTCTGTTGACCTGTGATAGAGTATCACAGAGAGGACCGACACCTCTGATCTGCATATCAGAAATTGAAACAGGCGGAAAAAACTAAAGGTCTTCATTTAACTATCCATGTACTATGAATAGTACAAGCTTAGAAACTTTCTGTGAGCCTTTCTGCTGAAAGTGACTTGAGGCCCTGATTATAAGGAGATGCTGGGTTTCCATTTCCACAGCTGTTACGGGGAGGGAGGAGGGAGGAGGGTTCAGGATGGGGAACACATGTATACCTGTGGTGGATTCACTTTGATGTTTGGCAAAACTAATACAATTATGTGAAGTTTAAAAATAAAATAAAATTTAAAAAAAAAAAAAAATAAAAGGCTTTTTCAGTGAAGTGTAGGTGATACACCATATTATATAAGTAACAGGAATACAAAATAGTGGTTCATAATTTGAAAGGTTATACTCCATTTATAGTTATAAAATACTGACCAAACACCGTGTTGTACAGTATATCCTTGTAGCTTATTTTACACCCGTGGTTTGTTTGTCTTAATCCCTTACCCTTACATTGCCCCTCCCCCTTCCCTTATCCCAGTGGTAACCGCTGGTTTGTTCTCTGTATCTTTGAGTCTGTTTTCTTTTGTTGTTGTTATATTCACTAGTCTGTTGTATATTTTTAGATTCCACACGTAAGTGAGATTGTACAGTATTTGTCTTTCCCCGTTGGATTTATTTCACTTAGCATAAGACCCCCCAAGTCCGTCCACGTTGTTGCAAGTGGCAAACTTTCATTCCTTTTTACGGCTGATCACAGCGTATACATACCACATTGTCTTCATCCGATCATCTGTTGATGGAGACTTAGGTTGCTTCCGTATCTTGGCAATCGTAAATAATGCTGCTAAACGAGCACTGGGCTGTCTGTATGTTTGAATTAGTGCTTTTTGGATACATTCCCAGGAGTGGAGTTGCTGGGTCGACAGTAGTTCTGTTCTCAGTTTTCTGAGAAGCCTCCATACTGTGTCCCACAGTGCCTACCCCAGTGCCTACCCCAGTTTGCCGGATTACACCAGCAGTGTACAGCTGTTCCCTTTCCTCCACATTCTCGCCAACATTGGTTATGTCTGTTCTTTTTGAAGACAGCCATTCTGACAGGTCTGAGTTGTTACCTCAGTGTAGTTTTGATCTGCATTTCCCTGATGATCAGGGGTCTTGAGCATCTTTTCATGAGCCTGTTGGCCATCTGCATGTCCTCTCTGAAAAAATGTCTATTCATGTCGTCTGTCCATGTTTAATTGGGTTGTTTGATTTTGTAAATTATGAGCTGTATGAGCTGTTTATATTTGTTGGATATTAACCCTGCGTCAGTCATATCATTTCTCCCATTCAGTAGGTTGTCTTTTTATTTGTTGATTGTTTCCTTTGTTGTACAAAACCTTTTAAGTTTAATTAGGTCTCATTTATTTTTGCTTTCATTTCCTTTGCTTTAGGAGACAGGTTTAAAAATGTATTGCTGTGATTTATGTCAAAGAATGTTCTGCTTATGTTTTCCTCTAGGAGTTTTATAGTTTCCAATCTTACATTTAGGTCTTTAACCCATTTTTAAGTTTTTGTGTATGGTGTTAGAGAATGTTCTAATTTCATTCTTTCACTTGTCCGGTTTTTCCCAGCAGCACTTACTGAAGAGGCTGTCTTTTCTCCATTCTGTTTTCGCCTCCTGTGTTGCAGATTGAGTGACCGTTGCATGGGTGTCTCTCTAGGCTCTTCTGTCCCAGTATCTGCGTGTCTGTTTTTGTGTCAGTACTGTACTGTTTTGGTTGGCCTCCGGTCCAGTTGGTTGCCAGACCCTTGTGTGGAAGCTGCCAGCTGCTGGGCCGGGTCACGAGGCAGCTGACTGCAGAACCTCAGGGGGCCCTGGGGCTAGTACTGGCGTGTGGAGTCAGAGTCTAGAAGATTCTGGGGCTGCTGTCTGCCCATTGCAGGGTGAAACCAGGTCTTGGACTCAGTGCTCGCTCTGCCGGCAGGCGGGGGTCTCAGGGCTGCTGTCAGACCCCTGGTGGGGTCGGGGAGGCAGGGGAGACGGTTCCTGACTCAGTGCTCGCTCTGCTGGCAGGCGGAGCCGGCCCTGGAGTCTGGTTACAGGGCCGAGGGTCTCAGGGCTGCTGTCAGACCCCTGGTGGGGTGGGGGAGGCAGGGGAGACGGTTCCTGACTCAGTGCTTGCTCTGCTGGCAGGCAGAACTGGCCCTGGGTCTGATTATGGGTCTCAGGGCTGCTGTTGGGTCCCTGGGCGGGTTGGGGAGGCAGGGGAGATGGTTCCTGACTCAGTTGGGCTGGCCTAGTGCTGGGGAGACGGGCTCCACAGGCTGCGCGACTGTAGTGTTCCTGCATCTGGTGCCTGCCCCTGGTGGAGGCGGCTGGTCTGGAGGCAAGATCAGGCTTCCTGGACGGCAGGGCTGGGTCCAGGGGACTCAGGGGCCGGTGCCTGCCCACTGATGGGTGGAGCGGGGTCCTGGACCCTCTGGTGGACAGGGCTGTGTCTAAATGAGGCGACTGGGCTCCGGAGGTCTTAAGGCAGCCTGCCTGCCGGGGGTTGGGGCTCGCCTGGCCTGAGGTATCCCAGCAGTGGGTCAGGTCTTGGCGCTGAGGAGCTACAGGGAGGGTCCCACGCTGGCGCCACCAGTACCAGTGTCTAGTGGTAGAGGGAGCTCCCAAGAATGGCTGCCCCGTGTCTGTGCCCCACTGTGAGCCGCAGTGGCCCCCTAGCTCTCCAGGGGATGCTCCAAGACCAGCAGCTAGGCTGACCAGGCTCCTGTCAAATGACTGCTTTTATCCTGGATCCTGGAGTCTGTGAGATGCTGTGTACATCCTTTAGGAATGAAGTCTCTATTTCCCCAGTCCTCTGGGATGCCTGAAATGAAGCCCCACTGGCCTTCAAAGCCAGATTCCCCGGGGACTTGCCTTCTGGTGAAGGACCCCCAGGCTACAGAACCTGGCATGGGGCCAGAACTCCCGCTTCTCTGGGAGAGCCTGTGCAGAGTATTGGTTCTGTGGGTCAGCCACCTGGGGATGCGAGGCTTAACCGTATTACCGGCCCACCATGCCCCGCGTCCTGTTGTGGGCCCTTCTTCGCGTCGTTTGTGGTAACAGGTCCTCTCTGGCAGTTCCAGTCTTTTCATCGGTGCTGGTTCTGCAGGTAGTTGTGACGCTGGTGTGCTCCTGGGAGGTGTGCTCAGGTCTTTCTGCTCCGCTGTGTTGGCTGGACTCCTCCACGGCTGTAAATACAGGGCCACATGGTGCTCTGTATCCCACTTGTCTCCCTCCCTTCACTGGGCTCGGAAGCCTGTCTGTTCCTAGTTGGCTGTTTTTCAGATATGATTCCTTCTAATGGTTCAGTTTCTCACTTACGATCCTGGGAACAAGTAAATCATCCTTGGGAAATCAGATCAAAGAAAAAAGAATGGGCCAAGAAGAGGAAATGGGAGCACAACCTAACCCTAACCACATTCCTGCCTCCGCCTTCGCAGCGACTGACCTCCTTCCATCTCCCCGAGAAGGCGGGACGGTAGATGATTCTGTTCATGTCTTGGTGGCTGATACCCCACCAGAAAACCCTGTCATTAGGCTTGGCTGTAACAGATGTTCCACGAGAGAGGCGACAGGAAAAAACCAAGCAGCACATTGCAAACCCTGGCCAGAGGTGCCTTTCCACCGAGAAAGTCTGCAAGGCCCTTCAAGGGGGCACTCTTGGGCGTTCTGGACAAAACAGCTCTTTTTGTGGGCCACCCTAGACATTTAGCATCCCTGCCCCCAGCCCAACGGTGATCCCCTGTGACTCTGACGGCCCGACTGTCAGGACTCTCTATTTAGAGAACTTCTTCCAGTCGTCCCCCCGACGCCCAGGGACAGAGTACTGCCTTTAGCTGGAAACCTTTCATGCAGGGTTCATCACAGTACAAACTAGAGAGCTGCATGGAAGAGGGGGTTGGGGGGAGACATAAATACCATGGGGTGTGTGTGTCAAGACTGGTGTCTGGGACCCAGACGTGGAGAGGGCGGTCCTGGACCTACAGACCTCTTATGATAGATAACCTTATGTGTCTTCAGGTATCAGAATACTTAAACCATGATGTGACTGTAAATTAATGCTTTTGACAAACATACCATAATGCTTACATCCACATGAGCTCTGTTCCTGGAACACCGTATTTTGAAGCTGCTGCAGTGACAACAGCTAAGGTACACTGAGCACCACCAGCTGTGCCTTTCTGTGCGTTACCTCAGTCCTCTCAACTCTGTAAGCCGGCGAGTATCTCCATCCTGCACACATGAAATCTGCCCCTTAGCGAGAGTAAGCAGGCTCCCCAAGCAGGTGAGTTGGGCTTTGAACAGAGAGGTCTACTTGATACCAGGGTCTGTGCTAACGGCGGTGCTACCATGACTGGAGTAAATGCCTTGGAATTGACAAGTCCCGAAGGGGATGCACCTCCTGAATTGGGAAACAGCACAAGGGTTCAGCTTCTGATTGAAATTAAGTAAGCATCAACATTAACGGAAAAAAATACTAGCTGACTCTCAGACAGTCACTCCAAGAAATGACTCACATGTTGCTGTGAATCCAGGCTGCTTCAGTTTGAGGAGATGTGTATCCTCGAGAAATAATGGTTGAGTTGTTGTTCAGTTGCTCAGCCGTGTCTGACTCTTTGTGACCCCATGGACTGTAGCACGCCAGGCTCCTCTGTCCATGGGGTCCTCCAGGCAAGAATACTGGAGTGGATAGCCGTTTTCTTCTCCAGGGGATCTTCCTGACCCAGGGATCGAACTAGAGTCTCTTGCATTGCAAACAGGATCTTTGCCGCCTAGCCACTGGGGAAGCCCAGTTGGGGTGTGGCTGACAGGAAGACTGCAGCTCTGTGCTCCCGTGCTTCTGGAGTAGTGTCTTCAGAACAGGACCAGCTAGGTGTGAAGAATGAATAGGTGTGGAGCTAGCGTCACCTATGGTAAAGACTACCCACCTCCTGTAAATTAGTGTCCCTGCCCTCGGGCCGTGTGCAGAGGTGGACTTGACCCTGCATGTCAGGATCCCCCAAACTCCTGCTCCAGGTGTGTGATTCCAGGTTACTGTCTGCCGGGAACACCTTTACGTAGATTCCTCAACACTGTCGGTGCATAAGAACATTCTACTCTATCTGCTGTTCATTGATTCCTCCTTAACCCTTATGGCAGAAAGTGAAGAGGAACTAAGGAGCCTCTTGAAGAAAGTAAGAGTGAAAAAGGCTTAAAGCTCAACATTCAGAAAACTAAGATCATGGCATCTGGTCCCACCACTTCATGGGAAATAGATGGGGAAACATGGAAACAGTGTCAGACTTTATTTTTTTGGGCTCCAAAATCACTGCAAATGGTGACTGCAGCCATGAAATTAAAAGACGCTTACTCCTTGGAAGGAAAGTTATGACCAACCTAGATAGCATATTCAAAAGCAGAGACGTTACTTTGCCAACAAAGGTCCATCTAGTCAAGTCTAGTCAAGGCTATGCTTTTTCCAGTGGTCATGTATGGATGTGAGAATTCGACTGTGAAGAAAGCTGAGCGCCGAAGAATTGATGCTTTTGAACTGTGGTGTTGGAGAAGACTCCTGAGAGTCCCTTGGACTGCAAGGAGATCCAACCAGTCCATCCTAAAGGAGATCAGTCCTGGGTGTTCACTGGAAGGACTGATGCTAAAGCTGAAACTCCAATACTTTGGCCACCTCATGCGAAGCGTTGATTCATTGGAAAAGACCCTGACGCTGGGAGGGATTGGGGGCAGGAGGAGAAGGAGACGACAGAGGATGAGATGGCTGGATGGCATCACTGACTCGACAGACGTGAGTTTGGGTGAACTCCGGGAGTTGGTGATGGACAGGGAGGCCTGGCATGCTGCGATTCATGGGGTTGCAAAGTCAGAAACGACTGAGCGACTGAAGTTTCTTCTCCCCACTCCTTCCTTCTGACCCCCAAATTCTTCTAGGTTTGCATAGCCTCAGCAGATTCATGTATTTAGATGGACATCCCATTCTCAAGTGCATCTTTACATATGAAGGTCAACAACATAGGCTGTCTTCTGGTAGGAAGTAAATGTCATTGAGGGTTGATGATAGAGAGCATGTTACCTTTCAGACTTAGAGTTTTGTTATTTAAGTCCCAGTAGACTTGGCACCCCACTCCAGTACTCTCGCCTGGAAAATCCCGTGGATGGAGGAGCCTGGTAGGCTGCAGTCCATGGGGTCGCTAAGAGTCCGACACGACTGAGCGACTTCACTTTGACTTTTCACTTTCATGCATTGGAGGAGGAAATGGCAACCCGCTCCAGTGTTCTTGCCTGGAGAATCCAGGGACAGGGAGCCTGGATGGGGTCGCACAGAGTCAGACACGACTGAAGCGACTTAGCAGCAGCAGCAGACTTAAACTAGGAAGAAATGAGGTCTGTCTCGCTGTCTTCCAAGGCAGCAAGGACAGTCTTTCCTTTTGTTGGTCTTCTTTTGCTTGGTACCCACAGCAATGGCGTATCAGTCAGTCAGCAACGGGGTCCATCTCTAATTTTTGCTCTTTTCCCCATCTTTTAACATTTGATGACTGATTTTTTTTCATCTTTCAGATGAAAGACTTTCGAAATAAAATGCAGTCGATATTTCCAGCAATTCCCAAGAACTCTGAGTCGGCCGTTGAGTGGGAGGAAGCACTGAGATCCAAATGAGAGGAGCATGGTGGATGAAGTCTGGACGAGTGCTGCGGGGAAGGCTGGCTTTGGAGCTGCCGCAGCCCCGAAGGGACTCGAGTCAGCTCTCCTCAGGAACACGCAGTTGCTGACTGAGCCTCTGGGATGGACGGCGTTCAGCGTCCTCACAGAAGCCTGCCGTCATGACTGGGTGCTGCTCCTTTACAGCTGATCTGGTTATGTTCACAGGAGGGGGAGGGGGTTAGGGTTAGCAAAGTTTGAAAAGTTAGGAAGACTCTTTAAAAATAACCACATGGGTACCTTCTCTAGGTGAAGGAAATCCCAGGGGAAATACTTCCATGCCTGTAAAAGTTGAAAGCCACGTTTTCTACCTGAAGAAAATAATTATGTATGATGGAAAATCTTTATAAACAGAAAGTGGTACCTCAGTGTGTCTAGTTAATAAGTTTTAGCAGACTTGCTTGTCAGCATGTGGCTGTCAGAGCGCGGAGGACTCGCTCCTGGAAGAGTCCCGCCCTTCAGGCAGTGGCGTGGCGCTGCTGCCCTGAACGCGCGCTGTGGTGTGTGCGCTAGGTATCACTTTAAGGCCCTGTAAACCTGTACCTTCTTAGATAAGCCGCCAGTAACAGATTGTGATAACCTGAAAGGATAATCATGCAAAAACAATGATACTCTGTGTATAAAATGTCCTTTTTTGACAAGTTGATTCTGGGCCCCTAAACACTGCCTGGCAGTTTGTAGTTTTATCTCAGTTGTCAATATTAAAATAGACCAATTATCACCTATCTTAACAACTATTTTTAACCAGAAATGTACCTGCCTGAGTATTGAGTCTCCAGGTGAATTAAAATTTTTTAAAGAAACGTTTACTATGTCAGTATGTCCAGAAAAATAACCTCTGGTTGAATATCATTGTGTATTTTCTTTATAATTGCTTAGGCTCTAATTAGCAATCAGTTTAATAAAGTACATTTGAAATTTATCTCTTATAATGAAACCTTTAGTTTTAAGAAAAAGTTTAAATGAAATGTCAAGTACATAATTAACATTTTTCTCTGGACTATCTTACCCTGTTAAAATTGCAGTATTGTTAATTAAACAGGTGTAATCAGCGTCTGGGATTCATATGTAACCTGTTTAAAATCCAAGACTTTTTTAAAAAGGATTGTGAAATTTATCAGGGTATGTAAAGTAGCAAAAACTCTTCACCCACCTTTCATTTTTAACTAAATCTCTGCAACAAAATACCTCTAGTCTTTGAATGAAATGAAGGAAGCAAAGACGGGAGGAAAACTGAGCAGGTTTTGTCCCTTTTGAGAGTCTCAGCCTGGGTGGCTGGTGGGCGCGCGCGGAGGCCTAAAGGAACCAACATTTACATGCCTGCGTTTACACAGCCCTTCCCATACGAGGGGTAGCGGGGGACTCCCATAGGTGATGGTGAATCACCGGCTGCAGAGAGGCTGATGGGGACAGGCACCAAGAGGCTCCAGCTGCATCTTCAAAGTAAAAATAAAGTAACAGAGACGAAAGTTAAAAGGAAGCAGTATGAGTAAAGTGGTTTTCTCCTGCAGTCAGAACTCAGATATCAGAAGATGTAGTCATTTGTCTATTCCATTTATACCAGAGGCATATTGTTAAACTGGTTAATGGAAAGGAAAAATGTTTAACAGATAATGTTATTCTTTATGTGAAGTACCATCTGTGTACTGAGTTCTGAATGTTCCTGGATATGGAAGAGAGGAAATGTTATGGAATTTCAAGTGTGCCTCCTCTGCTGTCTGTTCTCGGGTAGAGTATGACAAACATAATCACATTTATCTCCCGGAGCATAAAGAGTTTTAATCACCCTATTAACCAGGATGACATTTTTCACAGACTTAAAAAGGAATAGAACAGACATTATCTCCCCATAAGCAATCCATTTCATGGAGGCTGAGCACTAGAAACTCTGTAAAGGGTGGGTAACACCAGCCATTTCCATTTCACGTGCAAGCCAGCGTTAAGGCGGCTCCCGTTAAGAGTGCTGTGCACCCTGCTTGAGCGTTAAGCTTTACATTTAGACCCTGCGCGCCAAAAGAGCTATTAGAGAAAGCAGTGCAGAACATACAGAGGAAAATGCGACAGGCAGGGAGGGGCGGCTTCCAAGACCTCGGGATTCGTGCCAGGATAAAAAAAAAAACACGTATTCTGGTAAGTTCTAGCTGCCTTGTAAAGACATATCCATGGGCTGCTGTTATTTTCAGAGTCAAGAAAATGTGGTTTGTGAACAAACTGGGAATGAAAAATGGGTCACAGGCCCTGCCTCACAGGCTGCCCAGCGGCTGGGTTCTATAAGAAACAGCAGAGCGAGTGAGCCGCCGCCGCCTGGGCCCCGCGGAGCTGAGGCGTGGCCGCGGGTGACCCCACTCCATCTGCACCAACACAGGCTGGCACGGGGAAAAACCTACCTCAGGCGCTCAAAGGGCGGCCCCCGATCACCTCGCCTGTCGTACATTCTGCTTCGTCTCATGGATAGTGTGGGACCCGGCTTGCAAATTAATCCTTGCAACCTACAGGGAACGTCTGAGAAATGAAGTGGGGTGGGGAAAGCCCAGGGGGACAGAAGTAATTAAAATCCACTGAATTTAGTGACTTCACTGGGGGCAAAATTTAATCTCTCCCAGGTTCACTTCTGTATGGCCTTCAAAACAAACACTTAAGTCCAAATGAAAATCAGCCAGGGAAAATACAAATTTTCTCCCATGAAAGCTAGCAAAATATACATTTTCATAGTATTTTACCATGTTCAAGTGAGACGTTTTTCCTTTCTGCGAGTCACTTGAGTACGATGTCAGGTATGTCGGTCTCTGTGTTGGTGTTATCAGGATTAATTATCAAAGCTGTGCTTCTGTGAGTCTGGAAGGGAAGGCAGCGTCTCCCACAAGCAGTGACATTAATCTGTAACAGCGAGTGAGGCTGATGGCAGATTTCATCTGCGGGCAGATAACTCAGTTTTGGAGAAAATTATAATAGTACAGTTACCAGGACGCACACAGAGTTCAACTTTTCTGCCCAAGTATCGGAGTGATTCAGGACCTTAATTTCTATTTTTACATAAGCTAGGTGACACCTTTTGCCTTTGGTGAGGCAAGATCACTTAACTAAAAAAGAAAACCATAGTAAAAAAAAAAAAAAAATTCTATATAAATGTTCTTTGACAGAAGGGTAAAAGCCATTTTCAATAAGACTCCTCTAAGAACCTACATCAGGCAGACTGAGGAAGCTTAACATGTTTGTAGAACACCTTCTACCCGCTTACCTGAAAACCCTCCAAATTCACCTTCATGCCGCCCGACACTGGGGCTGAAGGGGAATGTAGGTCTGCAGCCTGACAGAGAACACAACGCCAGAGGACACAGCCGGGGCGCTGCCGGGAGCTCCGGCACGAGGGCCCACCGCGTGAGAAGGACAAGTGGACAAAACTAGCGTGAAAGCTTGGGTTTAACGTGCTCTGCCAAACTCTGCAGAGTCCCCTTGGCTCTGCCAACCTGGGTGATGGGAGGCGTTTCCTTCTATTCCTACCGTTGCCTTCTCCAGCTGTCCTTGTCGGGTCTGTTTGCCTCTGCTTGCTACGCTGAGGGAAACCCGAAGGGTGGACAGCCTCACCTGGACCACCGGGACACTACTGAGCAGTGACAGGCCAGCACCGCCGCCACCACCTTTCCCTGTATCCTTTCATTGCCCTTCAGTCGCAGTGGCCACAGCTAATTAGAGATCCTTCGGCTGGGATAGAGGTTAAAAAACTAAATTCTAGTAGTAAATCTCATGCAAAGGGAAAAATAAGACCTTGTCACAAAAACAAGAATTATAACCCTATGGACTGTAGTCCACCAGGCTCCTCTATCCATGGAATTCTCCAGATAAGAATACTGGAGTGGGTTGCCATTTCCTTCTCCAGGGGATCTTCCTGATCAGGGGTCAAACCCGGACCTCCTGCCTTGCAAGCAGATTCTCTGCCATCTGAGCCACTAGGGAAGCCCAAATTCTAGTAGTAAATCTCATACAAAGGTAAAATCAGACCTTGTCAAAAAATAAGTGAGGAAACCCTGCACTCTGAGCTTCTCTTACGCCAGCCGTGATTCTCTTTTTCGTAGTCTCACTACGCATGATGGTAGTAAAATATCTGTAGAAACAGCACTTTAGCAAGTCTTCCAACTCCCTGTTTAAAGGGAGACTTTTCTTCGACACTAAAGGATGAGACAGGCTCCACCATGGGGGCTAAGAATGCAGGGCAGGCGGGATCCCTGTGTTGGTGTCACCAGGATTAATTACCAAAGGCCATGTTTTTGTGAATCTAGAAGGAAGCACCCCACAAGTTTTATCCGGGCTCATCTCAAGTTGGAGGCGGGTGGCACGTCGCCCTGCAGGTCGGGCTCTAACTCAACAGAGCCCAGGTTCCCCTGTGCCTCCACACATACCTTGTGCAGAGAATGGGACCTGTCCAGGTGTGATGTCTCTGATACGTCTACTGATAATGAGTTGTGGGTAGCGTCCAGAATCTTTGCAGGAGAGCATCTGCTTCAACTTCTCAACGGTCCAGGTTATGACCGAAGGAGCAGGGAGGGAAAGGCTAGTTAAAAAACACAGGGTCAGGGGACGCTGGAGAGACATTTATATCCCTGATAGCAAGGCATGTATTCATCCTTGTGGAGTTTCTTAAGCCCTTAGTGAATATAGGATGTGAGGGAAGGAGGAAGTGGGAGAAAGGAAGCAAAGGCAGGAAGCAAAGAGGAAGGAAGTAGGGGAAAGACGGAGGCCGGGATGAAGCAGAGAGAGAGGCGGGGAGGAGGAGGCCTTCCTCGCCCGGAAGGGGGCCCACGAGTCCAGGGCCTACACGTCCAGCTCCCGAAGAAGCGGACACCTGCCTTCTCACCCACATTTACTCAGCCACCAACATGAGAAAAGACGAGCACCTCAGAAACTGACGACCAACCAGTTTCTGAAGCAGATCCTGGGCCCTTGCTGGGGTTTCCAACTCCCAGTCCTAGGACGAGACAGTCCAGAGATGAAAAATTAAAAAGCAAGATACTAATGTCTTCACCAGCTCTGAATTGCAGGAAGGGACAGAGGAAGAAAGGCCTGGAAGCCCAAGTGTCACTCGGGGTGACCTCGTGTCCAGTCTGGCTGGGTAGCACCTGGTCAGGCTCCCAGAGGTGTGACTGGGGAGCATTCTCCCTGAAGACAAACCATCTCAAAAGCAAAAAGATCCCTGCGACTTCTCACTTCACTTTAGAAGCCTCACTCTTCCCGTTCGCTGGCAACGTCATCTAGAAACAAGGCGCCTTCCTCCTGTCTGGGGCAGAGAATTTTATTTTGCAGCCAGAGCCCGAGGGCAAGTTCTGAGAGTCCTGAGAGCAGGAAGGGCACAGAGCAACGTGGGCTTGGACACAAGCGCAGCACTGCCCACTGAAGCAGCTGGGCAGAAACCAGCCCACCGCCCATCTCCCTGTGAGCCTGGTGTGCCCTGGAAAGGGGTCCAGTAATTCTCCCTAATCCACCCAACTTGCGCCTCTGATGTAAGCTTCGGCAGTTCACCTGACTTTTACACTTGTCGCTAAATCGTTCTGAGCCGTGGGCCATCACACGCTAATTAGCCAGCATGACAAGCCCGCGGGTCAGCTGGTCTCCCTGGGTTGTGTGTGACAGAGGTGCGGGGCGTGTTAGACAGGTTCGGGCTGGCAGGTTAATATCAGCCCTTCCGGCATCAGCGTGTCATGCCGCACTCCGTGCCTGGGCTTTAAGGACTGAGATTAAAAACCATTCTCTCAAATCCACCACAGGCTGACAGTATTACGGGCCCTGAACTGTTCTGGCCGCATGCAATGACATTATTCTCTGTGGTTCCAAACTTCTAAATCACCTGCTCTTAGTACCCCAGGAACTATGCCACCCGCTCTGGTCATCGGTCACATCCAGTGGTGATCAGTGACAGGGCAGGCCCAGGGCTGGGTGGCAGCATCCCTGAGCTAAGTGGAGGCAAGGTTTCCCTGGTGGTCCAGTGGTTAAGAACCCGCCTGCCAACGCCGGCAACATAGGTTCGATCCCTGGTCCGGGAAGATCCCACATGCCTCGGAGTAACTAAGCCTGTGTGCCACAACTACTGAGCCCACTCACCCAGAGCTCATGCCCCGAAACAAAAGAAGTCACTGCAGTGAAAAGCCCGCACGCAGGAACTAGAGAGCAGCTCCCGCTCCCTGCAACTAGAGATTACGTTTAGTCGTTCAGTCGTGTCCGACTCTTTGTGACCCCATGGACTGTAGATGGCCAGGTTCCCCTGGCTACGGGATTCTCTAGACAAGAGTGCTGGAGTGGGTTGCCATGCCCTTCTCCAGGGGATCTTCCCCACCCAGGGATTGAACCCAGGTCTCCCGCATTGCAGGTGGCTTCTTTACTGTCTGAGCCACCAGGGAAGCCCTAAGTAAACTAGTGTTTAAATGCTAAGTTAACAACACAAAGGCTCTTCAAATACTGCATACAATCACCTAATAACCAATAAATTTAACGAACTGGGTTGTGAAATTACCCATCAGTGCTCTGCTGGAGCTGGCCTGCAAAGTGAGGCCGGTGGGTATGTCTCTCTAACTCCAAAGTTTAATTATCATCAGACTGGTAGCTGAAATCAGCCATGCTGAGAGTATTAATATCACAAGTATCAGTCAGCACTACAGAACAGGGCACTTTTTCACGAGAGAAAAGCATTCACCAGCACAATATATGACCAGCACATCTTGGTCATATATTCATTTGTTCAAATATACCACTAGAGAAAGCCTGAGCCAAGCAACGCAGGCCCAGTGCAGCCGAAAGCGAACAAACAGGAGGAGGAGGCAGGGAGCTCTGAGCGCCCGTGTGTGTGTGGTCTGCCGCGGGAGACGTTCCTAAACAGCACCTGGTAATGTGAGGTGCTCCCGATAAAGACGAAGCGCCTCCAGCTCCCCAGCAGCACCCAAGCCGCCCTTCTCCTCCCCCAGTCCCTCTTGGCCTCCGTCTTCTGATGCCCCAACACCTTCTCCAGCTGCTGGCCTTCCAGGTCCTCCTCCCCAAAACTGGAGGAGCACTCACTCCAACCGGGGGAGTCCTCCTGACCTCGTGGCTGGCAGAAGGTCAAGGCTGGGGGTGGGTGTCCCTAGTTCTGGGGGTTCCGAGGAAGTTTCTCTGGGTGCTTCAGCCCGGGAGCAGCCAGGTTCTCCCGGGGAGACTCGGCGAGCTTCCCAGGCACCTCACGCCAGCCCCAGCCCTAGCCCTTTCCTCTCCCTGAACAAGGACCTGTGGCCCAGGGATCTGCTCAGTTGTCACTTCTTCTCAAGTGGCGCCTGTAACAGTCTGCCAGCACCTTCTCTTCTGTCTGAAGAGGGCTTGATTTGTCCTCAGCGGCCTGCTCTCCTAAGGCCTGTGCTCTTGACCCTGGCAAGGCCATGAGCTCAGCCCAGCGCTCTTTCCCCAGCTGCAAGCGGCCTTCCTGGCCTGGGGGATCAGTTCCCAACCCGAGTCCCTGTGCAGGGTCAGTTAGGGAGCGTGTCTGCAGTACCGTGACGGGCCAGCGAACATCTCTGCAGCAAACCTCATTATAAACCTTTATAGATGTCTTCACATCGCACTCGGAGCGGGAAGGGGAGGTCTGAGTCCCTTCCTTCTCCTCCTCACCCTCCCAGGCTCCCCAGCCTCCCTGGCCTTAACCCCAAACCCAGGCCCTCCACTGACAAAATGGGATGACTGTAAGCAAATGACATGCCGAGGCCCGCTGTCTCCACCTCTAAAGCGGGTAGAGAAACTCCCCCGTCCATGTTGGGAGGGTTAAATGCTTGAGGCGGCGATCCGGCCCGGAGCACCCCACCCGTGCTGTGGAGGCAGCCAGAAGATCTGTGTCAGTCGTGAGCTCCGCCTCCCCGCTCCCCACGCACCCCTCTGCACCCCACCATATGCAGGCTGCTCCCGAGCCCTGGGCCTCCTGACCCTGCGCACCTCGTGGGGCCCCTCGGGCCTGGCCTTCGGAGGCCACACCTGCTGGTGAGCCAGACACTGCACGGAATGGTCCCCTTCACCCCGGCGCATCCCTGAGCGCTCAGACCACCAGGCCTCTAAGTGGGGGACAGAGGAGACGCGACACCCCAGGTTCACCCCAGGGACCCTGCAGAAAGGAGGGCTCCTGCCCCTCAGAGCTCTGCAGGCACCCTGGTTCTCAAACCTCCATCAGCCCCGCACGAGAAGCACCCGATCACTGAGAAACCACAGGTTGGGTGTCCATGGCTGGTGCGGGGTGGGCCGAGAATCTGCCTTTTCTAACAAGTTCCCGGGGTCACTGACCCCACTGGTTCGGGGACCACCACCTGAGAACCATGGCCCTGTTAGTGTCTACCTCTGAGGATGGCTCTGGGGACAAAAGGTGTCTGTCACAGGAGAGCATCTTTGCTAAACAACCTTCTCGGGCACCCCTGACTCAGCTTTCACCCAACTGAGAAAAACCCGTCGCCTGGGCAGTCACCATCTGAGGCCCACCCTGTGTCTCCCCGCCTCTCTCGTCACCACCGATTCACTTCCCAGGCAGGACCTTGGCTCTCGCCCAGGCAGCAGGCGTGGGACGGGCACCTCTGCTCCCTGCCCCCGGGGGACACAGACCCCCACAAACGCAAGGGAGTCCTTCAGAAATGGACAGTGGGCACCTGGACATGTCTGACCCATCTCAGCCCCCAAGCTGTTTCCTGGGGAGGGAGACAAGGTCACAGTAATGTCAGCCTGACCTGAGTCCTTCCCCCACAGACCTGGGAGAACAGCCTGGAAGGGGTGGGGGGTGCTGTAAGCTGGGTAAGGAGGACCCAGGAAGGCGGACTTGGGGAAGGCCTGGCCGAGAGGGAAGTGAGTCTGCTTATAAAAGGCCTTGGCTGACCCCTGAGAAGCTGGGATACCACCTCTAAGCAATGGGGTGTCTGTGGGGTTTTCGGAGTTTGGGACGTTCTGAAACTGGCATTTCCTTTCAATCGTTCGTTCACATGAAGCACAATCATTAAGTGCCTGGTAGGTCCCGGGGGACACGATGGTGATTAAATCAAGAGCCCCGCCTTTGAGTACCGCCGGTTTACTTGGGAGGCGGGTGGTGGTGGAGAAGATGGCTCTTTAGACCACGGAGGATGGATGGAGGAAGAGACCTTGGCCTGACCCAGGGCGGCTCCTGCTCTCCGCTCAGCCCTGGCCTCACCTTGCACTGCCAGGGCCTTGCTTGCACACGTGTGTGGACAACCAGACGACACCCGGCACCCTCCTAGCCCCAGGGGCATGAATACCTGTGGGGCAGGCTTCTCTGGGAAGACCCAGAGAAAGACCCAGGGCCAGGTGGGCCCCCCTCCAAGCCAGGCCCTCCTGGAGCCGAGCGCTGAAGTCACCCTCTGCCCTCAGGCTGCAGAGGCCCTTGTCGCTGTCACCAAATGAACACAGGACTGGAGATGCCCTTGTGTCCCTTTGAGAACTAATACACCGACTGCGACTTTATTTTCTCCACCCAGACAATGAAACTTCCGCCAGGCTGCGTGTTTCCATCTTTGCTTTAGCTGCCCAGATGCTTGGCACCAAGTTCAACCTTGAGTCATAGCAATGTTATCACCTTCTTCCTCCTGCATGAGTTTCCAGCTTTCTATTTCCATCTTAGCGACCTTATTGTGCTTCCATGTCTTTTATTGGGAGCAGCCTCAAACCCTTTTCAGAAGCCGATAGGGTGTAAGTTGTAAAAATTAACACTGCTGAAATCTTCCCATTGTTGCTTTCTTATTTCTGGACTATCTGAAGGCCTGACTTGGAGTCTGTGATAACTTCAACGCAAGATGTCTGGTGCACCGACAAGTTCTAAAATTTCTATTTCTGTGAAAGACCCTGGGCTGCTATAATCCTGGACTCACAACTGGGAACTTTTCAAGAGAAACTGGTTTGTAAGCATCATTACTTCCTGTATTGACTGCGTGCAGCACCTCACCCAAATCTGAAATCGGGGGATTATTCTTAGCTAGCCTGAATATCCCTGTCTTCTCTAGGCACATTGCACTTGAAGTATTAATATCACCCCCTCCCTCAGCCACAGGTTCCTTCCAGGAATGGTTCTCCTTCTTTGGCCTCGTTGGGTCTCCTCTCTGTGGCCTCCCCCAACACCCACCTGGGCTCCCCTGGTGAGATGGGACCTTCCTCATCTTCGGGGGCACGTAAGCAAAGCACCTGCCACTTGCAGGGGCAACACTGATGCTAACTGTGGATCAAAGTTTGAGCTAGGAATAGCCTTCTTAAAAAGAATCTATAGCACTAAAATTTATAAAGTGCTGGCAGAAGTCTCAGCTGCAGAAAGGTCGGCTATGTGGCATGAGTCTCACCATAAACAACGTCATCACAAGTATTTACATACAAACATATGCATCTATTTACATGCAGTTCTTACTGGGTGCTGAGGTTCCTGTGATTTTGAAAATCTTTTTTACCCTATACAGCACTGATTTTTTTTTTCCCCAGTGACCGTGAATTACTCTTCTAACTAGATCAAAAGTGGAGCTTTTAAAAAAAAAAAAGTACTGAGAATAAAAAAACGTTGCCCTGTGAACCTATTCGCAGGGCAGCACTGGAGACGCAGACCCAGAGAACAGACTAGGGTGGGGGCGAGGAAGGAGGCGGTGAGATGAATGGAGAAGGAGCGTGGAAGCATGTACACTACCACACGGAAAATAGACAGCCAGTGGGAATTTGCTGTATGACTCTGGGAACTTAAACCAGGGCTCTGCAACAACCCAGAGGCGTGGGAACGGGCGGGAGGTGGGAGGGAGGGGACATATATACACCTACGGCTAATTCATGTTGATGTCTGGCAGAAATGAATATTGTAAAGCAATCAATCAATTAAAAATAAATAGGTTGATCAAACCCCCCGAAAGTTCTCCAGTCCAGTTCCCAGGAGGGGAAGCAGAAATGCCCTGATGCCCTTTCTAGAATCAGAGCCCCCACCTCCCAAAGCCTGTCTTCAAGCCTGGCTCCTGCCTGCCCAGCACCTCTAGGATTAGATTAGATCTCCCCACATCCTCTCTGCCTCTGCAGTGCAGCCCAGGCTCCCTCCTGCCTGCCTGATATGCCCCATGTGGATGAATCAGGTACAGTAACCCCTGCCCCCAAGGTAAATCCAAGTCCTAACCCCAGTAACCCATGAAGGTGACTTTATTTGGAAACAGCAACTTTGTAGATATAATCAAATATGACTTGTGTCCTTATAAGACTAGGAGAAGGGACACAGATGTGGGGAAGGTGGCCATGTGACCAGATTTGCGGGGGGTGGGGGGTGGGGGCAGAGATTGGAGCCATGTCTCTACAAGTCAAGACGCCAAAGATTTCAGGGAACCCCAGAGCCTAGGAGGCAGATTCTCCCCCGAAGCCTTCAGAAGGAGCCTAGTGACACTCCGGACACCTGGATTTTGAACTTCTGGCCTCCAGAATAAATTTCCTCTGAGAGAATAAATTTCTTTCGTTCGAAGCTGACGCCAGAAACAGATACAAGGCCTGTATGCTCCGCACTGACACGCGTCCCATAGCCTGAAGCCCCATGCGCTACCGTCCCCATCCCACCGGGCTGCTCCCACCCCAGGCTTGCGGCCTCCCTGGTCGCATCTCAGGATGCGTCGGCTCCTAGGGGAGCCGGGCCCACGTCTGCTCCTCTGCCTCCCACGCCCTCCCTGCACCCAGCACGCTGCACATACTGGACAAACGTCCCCGTCTCAGGATATCTCAGCTTCTCCCGCTCTCCCGCTCTCCCACGAGGGCCATTCCTCCGAAGACCCGCCTGCACCCCCTGTCCCAGTCTTGCCGCGTTTGTGTTTTCAGTGACTCCGCGCAGATTGCAAGCTGGATGGGACCGTGGGGAGGGGCCCTCCCGACCTGAGGCTGCACTTCACACTTCTCCCAGCAGAGGGCGGCCGAGCTCCGGCCCCGCCGCCGCCGCGAGGTCTGCGGGCGCGGGGACCGGCCGCGGGGACACCCCGGCGCTGTCGGGGGGCCCGGCCCGCGCAGGGTGGGGCGGCGGAGCTGAGACTCTCATCTCGGGACACGGTGACCAGGACTCGGGCTCGTTCTACCTGGAGGACGGGCACCAGCCCACCTCGTGTCCCCGGGCCTCCCTCGCTTGCTCGGTCCCCAACTGCTGCTTCCTCCTCCCCTTCTGCGTCCACTCCCTGACCCTGGGCCATTGGGCCTCCGGGACCCAGGCGGCCCGGCTCAGACCCGCGTCCTAGACGCGTGGCCAGAGCCACATGGTCACACGCGCGCCCCCACCCCCACCCCATCCCAGGCGGCTGACAGTCCCCGAAGGCGTGGTCCTCAAAGTCGTGTAGGGTCTTCTTCCCCAGGACCAGGCCTCCAGCTGCATCCAGAACCCGTGCACCCCGGCGTGCTCCCATTCCTTATCTGCAGGCTCCCTCTGCCCCCCAAGCCCCCAGGGCACCCCCTCATCCCCACTGTGGGTGCCCCTACCCTCCCCCCTCAAACAAAGTCTTAATGACCCGGATAACCATGATGCTGTGATCACTCTCCTAGAACCAGACTTCCTGGGGTGTGAAGTCAAGTGGGCCTTAGGAAGCATCACTATGAACAAAGCTAGTGGAGGTGATGGAATTCCAGCTGAGCTATTTCAAATCTTAAAAGATGATTCTGTGAAAGTGCAGCACTCAGTATGTCAGCAAATTCAGAAAACTCAGCAGTGGCCACAGGACTGGAAAATGTCAGTTTTCCTTCCAATCCCAAAGAAACGCAATGCCAAAGAATGTTCAAACTACTGCACAATTGAGCTCATTTCACATGCTAGTAAGGTAATGCTGAAAACCCTTCAAGCTAGGCTTCAACAGCACATGAACCAAGAAATTCCAGTTGTACAAGCTGAATTTAGAAAAGGCAGAGGAACCACGGATCAAATCGCCAACATCTGTTGGATCATAGAAAAAGCAAGGGAATTCCAGAAAAACATCTACTTCTGCTTCACTGACTACATTAAAGTCTTTGATTGTGTGGATCACGACAAACAATGGAAAATTCTTAAAGAGATGGTAATACCAGAGCACCTTACCTGCCTCCTGCAAAACATGTATGCAGGTCAAGAAGCAATAGTTAGAACCTGACATGGAACAAAACTGGGAAAGGAATACATCAAGGCTGTATATTGTCACCCTGCTTATTTAACTTATATGCAGAGTACATCATGAGAAACGCCAGGCTGGATGAAGCACAAGCTGAAATCAAGATTGCTGGGAGAAATATCAATAACCTCAGATATGCAGATGACACCACCGCTATGGCAGAAGGTGAAGAGGAACTAAACAGCCTCTTGATGAAAATGAAAGAGGAGAGTGAAAAAGTCAGTTTAAAACTCAGCATTCAAAAATGAAGATCATGGCATCTGGTCCCATCACTTCATGGCAAATAGATGGGGAAAAAAATGGAAACAGTGATGGATTTTATTTTCTTGGGCTCCAAAATCACTGTGAGTGGTGACTGCAGCCATGAAATTAAGACACCTGCTCCTTGAAAGAAAAGCTATGACAAACCTAGATGGCATATTAAAAAGCAGAGACATCACTTTGCTGACAAAGGTCCGTCTAATCAAAGCTATGGTTTTTCCCGTATTTGTGTATGGTTGTGAGAGTTGGACCGTAAAGAAGGCTGAGCACTGAAGAACTGATGCTTTAGAACTGTGGTGCTTGAGAAGACTCTTCTGAGTCCCTTGGACAGCAAGGAGATCAAACCAGTCAATTTTAAAGGATTGGAAGGACTATTCCTGAATATTCATTGGAAGGACTGATGCTGAAACTGAAACTCCAATACTTTGGCCACCTGATGCAAAGAACTGACTCACTGGAAAAGACCCTGATGCTTGGAAGGATTGAGGGCAGGAGAAGGGGACAAGGTTGAATGACATCACTGACTCAATGAATGTGAGTTAGAGCAAACTCTGGGAGATAGTGAAGGACAGGGAAGCTTGGTGTGTTTCAGTCCATGGGGTCACAAAGAGTCAGACACAACTGAGTGACTGGACAACAACTGCCCTCCCCACCCCATCGTCGGAGTCACAGCTGGAGGTGGGCACACCTGCCCAGCCACTGCCTCTTTGAGATCCCAGCAGTGTGTCTGGCAGTTTGGGTTTGATGTAACTTTGCCCAAGTGTTTGGCTTTTCTCTACTTTTTTGAGTGACTTTTTTCCCCCTTGCTGCCAGTAACTACAATGTTCAAGGCAGAAAAGAGAGAAGCAAGTAAGTGAACGCCTGAAATCCCAGCCTCCGTCAGTGTTAACATCTCGGTTTGGTGCCGCCACTGTGCCCTGTGTGTGTACACGTATTCTTTTTCCCAAACGGATCACACCCTCTTGGCACCACTGTAACCTGCTCTTCCACTCGATGACCTTCAGAGCATCTCACCACCAAGGCTGCAGCTGAAAACGCAGCCGGGAGCCCCCAGGCCAGTGAGGGCTCCTTCCGGAAACCTCCGGGGAGCAGGAGTGGCCCAGGGCACCTGTCCCCCAGGCTGGCACAGCCCATGCCCTAGGTGGGTAAAGTTTCTACTAGGCTGCAGCTGCCTGGGGTCTGATTCCACCTTTTGAAGGACCTCCCATGCCTGCCCCCTTTTCTTTGGCCCTGCCTATCTTTGGGTAGAAACACTTCTGCCCTTCTCTCTCCTGTGACTAAGTTTGAGAAACAAAATGAATTGGTATCCACACACGAAAAAAACACCATTCTCCTTTCTGCATCCAGTCTGGAAGGATGGGCCTCTAGAACAGTGGTTCTCCACTTGGGGAGGGGTGGGCGGAGGCGATTCTGGCCCCAGGGACCTTTTGCGATGTCTGCAGACACCTCTATCCTGACTCGGGGGCTGCTACTGGCACCTAGTGGACAGAGGCCAGAGATGCTACTGAACAGCCCGCATGCGCAGGACAGACCCAGGCGTGGAGGCTTAGCCACCCAAAGGCCAACAGGACTAAGCCCTGGACTCCTGCTCCAGGTGGTCCTCAACACCCTCCTCGGGGCCCAAGAGCCTGGCGGCCTTGATTGGCCTGAAGTCCCACCTGAGAGGCCATGGCCGTGACTGGTCACTGCTCGGCCTGTCTGTTCAGCCAGGACATGAAAGGGCTGGTGACAAAGAAAGGCTGAACGGCAAGTCTGCTGAGTGATGGGGCAGAGGCGGGGGTGGGGTGGGCTGGGGGGGCTAACTTGGTAGCTGGCAGGCCCCGTTTTTCTCAGTCAGGGATTCAAATGTTTCCTGAGCTGCTGGGGGGAAATCACTTTCAAGGTGATTCGGGACCACCTGCAATTCACCCCTTTTGACTGCAGACTCCCAGTGTGTTAAGAACCCAAGGGAACCTGTTATTGTTCAGTTACTAAGCCGTGTCCGACTCTTTGCAACCCTATGGATGGCAGCGCGCCAGGCCTCCCTGTCCCTCACCATCTCCTGGAGTTTGCCCAAGTTCATGTCCATTGAATCGGTGATGCCATACAACCATCTCATCCTCTGTTGCTCCCTTCTCCTGCCCTCAATCTTTCCCAGCATCAGGGTCTTTTCCAATGAGTTGGCTCTTCGCATCAGGTGGCCAAAGG
Organism: Bos indicus x Bos taurus; assembly: GCF_003369695.1. Classification (NCBI taxonomy): domain Eukaryota; kingdom Metazoa; phylum Chordata; class Mammalia; order Artiodactyla; family Bovidae; genus Bos; species Bos indicus x Bos taurus. The sequence continues at coordinate 94,245,421 of NC_040084.1, read as the reverse complement.
ATTGGAGTTTCAGCTTCAGCATCAGTCCTTCCAATGAATAGTCAGGGTTGATTTCCTTTAGGATGGACTGGCTGGATCTCCTTGCAGTCCAAGGGACTCTCGAGAGTCTTCTCCAACACCACAGTTCAAAAGCATCAAGTCTTCAGTGCTCAGCCTTCTTTATGGTCCAGCTCTCACATCCGTACATGACTGCTAGATGAACCATCGTTCTGACTAGATGGACCTTTGTCGTCAAAGTGATGTCTGATCTGACCGTCTCATTTTCCAGGTGGGATGCGGCCCCCTCTCCAAAGCCTGGTACCTTGGTTTCTGAACTTACAGAGGGCAGCTTCTCCCCGCCAGGCCTCACCCGTCTCGGGCTCTTTCACTGCATCCCTCTCGAGCCAGGGACACCCCGTCGCAGGTGAGGACACGGAGGCTCTGACTCCAGGTGACTCACCTGAAGCCATACAGCAGGAGGGCAGGAGGACTTCGACCCAGGTTCCTCTCGGCCTAGAGCAGACCAGGCCGTGGGCTCCTAGACTCGACTACTCATGGAATCACTGAGGGGTCTGAACGTGCTGTTGCCCAGGTCACCCTCCAGACCCCGATTTAGTTGGTCTGGGGGCCATGTGGGTACCGAGACATTCAAACGCTCCCCAAGCATCCCGCACACAGCAGTTAGCGAGCCCTCGGGCCACATGCTCGGACCCACACCCAACCACCCAGGTTAATGTTGGGGTGTGATGGCGTAGGGCAGAGGAGGAGCTGATTCAAGAAGTCGTGAGATCTCTGAATGTCTTCTTGGGAAAAACCCATATTTGGCGTCTGGAACCCTCAGGGTTGGCTTCAAATGGGCTTACTTGCCCCTTGAATGCTGAGGCTGAGGTCAATTTTCGGCCTGTATTTTCTGGCTGCTTCTTTCTCCCTGGATGTTCAGAGAATCAAAAGAACAGCTGAATCTGTACCTGCGGTCCACAGGGTGAGGCTCACCAGCCAGCCCAGATCTGCGAGGGCACCGGGAGATGCCACCCGGGGTTTAGGGGCTTCAATTCAAGGGGGCCACTCCCAGGGATAGTTGCATTTTTAGCAGAGACTCTGGTTGGATAGCATCACCGACTCAATGGACATGAGTTTGGGTAAACTCCGGGAGTTGGTGATGGACAGGGAGGCCTGGTGTGCTGCGGTCCATGGGGTTACAGAGTCGGATACGACTGAGCAACTGAACTGAACTGGAAAACAGAAAACCTTTTGACTAACATGTCAGAAGGCAGCATTCTGGACACCAAGAGGCCAGAGGGGACGTGAGCGGTGAGAGCAGTAGCTGCTGCTGCACCCCTGACCCCAGTCCTCCCCAGACTTCATCCAAACTTATCTGTTCACTCCTTTTTAAAAAACAAGTCTCAGGTCTGAGACAAGGAACAAACATGTCATGAAGCTGTAAGTGGCTCCTCCTTCCCTGGAGCTGGACATAGGACCTGCACCTCTGTTACAGAGCACGTGGGCATGCAGATGCTCACAAAATCCTCCCAGCAATCCCGCCAAGCACGTGTGATGATCGGCATCTTGTAGACGAGGCTGCTAGGACCTCGGGGGCCTCAGCTGGAGCTAGCAAGCAGGCTGCTGACTCGGCTTCTCGCCTCTCACGGCCTCAGCGGGCAGCCTCCTTCCTGGGGGTCTTTGTTGTGTCTGGAGACAGGTGTGGGCTGTACCACCATGCCCCCACTGCCCCTGGAGCTCCTTGGCCCCCTCACGGTCCCCTGTCCTGGGCCTCTCTGTCCCTGGGCCTCTCTGCCCTGCTCCAAGGTCATTTCAGTCACCTTTGACCTCCCTGTTTCCACTGTTCTTGAATTGCTGGGCCAGCACTCTCACCCCCGCACCTAGGGAAGGTTATGTTTCTTTTACTTTGAAATTTCATATTTTCCATGTAAGTGCCCCTCATCCACATCTCTGGGCCAATCGATTGCCTCATAACACTACTTTTCTCAGCTGGTCAAATGACCTTGGTATGTCTTCAGCTCTCCATCGTATTTTAGTTTTATTCACATTCTTCAAGCCCTACACAGGGCAGGAATTTCTACACAGAAAGGGCTGATGCATTCAGCAAGTGCGTGTGTGTGTCTGTGTGTGTGTGTGCGCGCGTGCATGTGTGCGCATGTATGTGGTGTGTGTGTGCAGAAGTGTGTTTTCATCTACTGGACTGAGTCTCAAGTGTGGTTCCTGCACCGCAGCAGCCGTGGCATCACTGGGAACCGGTGAGAAGTGCAGATCACGGAGCCGCACTCCAGCCTACTGGCTGGGAGACTCAAGAGTCTACATCTGAACAAGCCCTCTGGGTGGGTCTCTTGTTTGATAAGGTCTGAGAACCACTTATCTTCACAATCAATCAGTTTTTAAAAATCTGCTCCCTAAGAAACTTATGATTTGCTCTGTTAAGATGGAAACATGAACAATAAAAGCTTTGATCCTGTCGCAGAGGGGTCAGTAGGCTTTTTTCAAATTTAACTGATAAGACATGTTTCTGCATGTGCATGCATGCACACACACACGCCCATGCACATTTTTTCCAACCTTATCATGTTGACCAAGAGGTTTGTTCCAGTTTCTCATGGTTTGGAAAAACCCGAACAAACCTCTTGGCTAGCCGAAGTTTTTAGAGCCCTCCCCACTGGCTCTTACTCCTGGGGACATTCAGTCACTGAGAAAAGCAGGTCTGGGCCTTGTTATTTTACACTAACATAATTCAGAGAGAATGGCTGAAGAAAGCCAATAATTAAGCCATGGGAATAAAGCTGCGATGGTGGAATTTTAGGCCTCGGGGTGAGGTGAAGGTTTTGATGGTGGAGGTGATGGGGATAGTGGTGAGAGCAGCGGCAATGGAGGTGAAGGTTTTGATGGTGGAGGTGATGGTGGTGATGGTGATGGAGGAGGTGATGTCAGTGTCCTTGGGTTGGAGGGATGGGTGCTGCCCTTACTTCCAGCCTCTCAAATCAAATTACCTGCTTCCCCAATGCCTCACCCCAAAAGTCCGCCCTGTGTGTGCCGTGGTGTGCACCACGGTGTGTGTGCTTAGACTCATGTGAGCACGTGTCTGGCCACTCTGGCTTTAGTGCCTCCAAAGTTTACAAAACCCCTGAAGCTTTAAAATAACAAACAAGGGTTAAACCACTTGCATCCTCCAAATTAGAAAGAGTAAATGAACCACCCAGCTGCAGCTACAGGCAATTAATGGGACTCAGAGAGGGCTTCGCTGCAAGATAATGGAAAAGCTGATTATAAACGAGCCAGGAGGAGCGAGGGAGGTCAGAGCGGTCCCCGAGCTCTGGAGGAGCGGCCAGCGCTCAGCTCGCCCCAGGCCTCCTTCCACACCGGCCTCCACGCCCGGCTGCCTGCCCAGGGCCCACTCGGGGCGGCTGGGGTCGAGGTCGGGGAGGGCTGGGGCCTGGCCTATTTGAGCAGCCCCGGCAGCCTCAGAAAGAGAAAGCGACTGTAAATAAACGTGGAGAAGGGCAAGGAATCGAGGGCAGGAAGGGAGACAGCAGGAGGGAGGCTCCCCGGGAGAGCAGCCTGGAAGCAGGACTCCTGACCTAGAAAGACGGCAGTGGAGGAAGCAGGGAGACTGTACAGCACGTGCGGGTCAGGAGGCGGTGAGGGGCCCCTTCCCTCTCCGCCCCGAGGAATCTCAGCACCCCATCTGCAGATCGCCTGCAGTCCCGAAGCCCACTCACCCCCCCAACCCCTTGCAACTTCATATTCTAGTCTTGATTTTTTTAAAAGTCATTTTTCTGGGTCTCTTCCATATCTAGACGAAATGCTGTTTGCTTTCTTATATCCTGCCGCAATTCTTTTCTAAAAACTAGTCGGAGTGTGCACGCACAGATGCACAGAAGCCTGCCGCACGTTACACCCTGAGCTCCTGTTGGGAGGTGACCAAGTTCACCAGGCACGCGGGGGTTCGGCTGTGAGCCAGAGCAGTCTTCAAGCACAGGCTTTCTTTTTCAGAACCTTCGGTTGTGGCTGCGCCCTCTCTCCGGAGACCTGCCCTGTGGTCAAAGGGAACCTGCAGTTTCTATGTTCAGCCTGCGGACCTCCGGCTGTTGGGTCGGCTTGGAGGCAGTTCCCTGTCCACACAGGTTCTGCAGGCACGTGAGGGGTTCACCCTGTTCTTCAGACAGCTGGGGTGTAGGAGGCCCCCTCCCTCCAAAGCCTGGGGGAGGCCTTCTGGGCTTCCTGAGTGAGTGAGTGAAAGTTGCTCAGTTGTATCTGACTCTTTGCAATCCCAAGGACCATACAGTCCATGGAATTCTCCAGGCCAGAATACTGGAGTCGGTAGCCTTTCCCCTCTCCAGGGGATCTTCCCAACCCAGGGATTGAATCCAGGTCTCCTGCACTGCAGGTGGATTCTTTACCAGCTGAGGCACAAGGGAAGCCTCGAGAATGCTGGAGTGGGTAGCCCATACCTTCTCCAGCGGATCTTCCTGATGCAGAAATCGAACCGGGGTCTCCTGCATTGCAGGTGGATTCTTTACCAACTGAGCTATCAGGGAAGCCCCCTGGGCTCCCTAGTGGTACCCCACCCTCTAGAGGACAACTATGTCCTCTACAGACCTAGTCTCGTCACGCTGGACTTAACAGTCACTGGCTGCGGTGGTCTTTGGTAGCACATGTGGCGGTGTAGGGAGTCAGTCTGTGGGAACTCACATCCACAGCTGGAAAGTGATAGCGGGGAGTGAGAGCGAATCCGGGCTCCTCCTCCCCAGCTGTGTGCCAGACTTGGCCTCTCTGCCTCTGTCGTCACCTGCGGGGATGGTAATAAGCCTCCCTCACCAGGTTAGTATATTTAGAGATCAGAGATTTCAGGGTATGGTTTAGCACCAGGCACAACCCAGATTACCACATGACCATTTATTATTATCTCTCCTGGGCAGCGCTCAGGCACTTGCCTAACAGTCTACTGGGGAAGTCGCACCGTTGGTATTTAGAGTGACATTCGAAGCGGTGCGGTTGTCATTCAGTCACTAAGTTGTGTCTGACTCTTTGCGACCCCACGGACTGCAGCACGCCAGGCTTCCCTGTCCTTCACTGTCTCCTAGAGCTTGCTCAAACTCATGTCCATTAAGTCGATGATGCCATTCAACCGTCTCATCCTCTATCGTCCCCTTCTCCTCCTGCCCTCAATCTTTCCCAGCATCAAGGTCTTTTCCAATGAACTGGCTCTTTGCATCAGGTGGCCAACGTACTGGAGCTTCAGTTTCAAGCATCAGTCCTTCCAATGAATAATCAGGATTGAGTTCCTTTAGGATTGACTAGTTGGATCTCCTTGCAGTCCAAGGGACTCTTGAGAGTCTTCTCCAACACCACAGTTTGAAAGCATCAGTTTTTCAGCCCTCAGCTTTCCTTATGGTCCAACTCTCACATCCATACATGACCACTGGAAAAACCATAGCTTTGACTATATGGACCTTTGTCAGCAGTGACGTCTCTGCTTAATATACTGTCTAGGTTTGCCAAAGCTTTTCTTCCAAGGAGCAAGCGTCTTTTAATTTTATGGCTGCAGTCACCATCTGCAGTGATTTTGGAGCTCAAGAAAATAAAATCTGTCACTGTTTCCACTGTTTCCCCATCTATTTGCCATGAAGTGATGGGACTGGATGTCATGATTTTAGTTTTTTGAATGTTGAGTTTTAAGCCAGATTTTCAATCTCCTCTTTCACCTTCATCAAGAGGCTCTTTTGTTCCTCTTCACTTTCTGCCATTAGGGTGGTGTTATCTGCATATCTGAGGCAAAGCCTGGTTCAGGATGTCTGTCCTCAATGACCCCACCTCTGACCTCCAGGTCCCCAGTGGCTCTCCGCCTGCAGCCATGCCTGCTTGCGCGCGCACACACACCCATAACCCGTCCCCCAGGGCCGCCACACTCTCCCCCCGGGGGCACCACGCTACCACTGTCACAAGGACTGATGCCAAATGGGCCTCGGACAGAGAAACCAAGGCCTTGGTTGCCGTTAGGAACTTTTCGAAGCCTCCATTTATTATTTACTCATTCATTCATTCATTCCTGTGCCAAGGTTCCCTGCAGTGTACAGATGTCCCAGCTGAAGCCACCCCTCACCTTTCCAACAACCTTCTGTCCTGAGGAAACCCCACGCTGGCAGTCCTGACTGCTCCATGCAGAAGTCAAGACGAGTTCCCAGCTCCCCCTTGTGCCTTGGATGCAGGCTCCATCCAGGACTGGGCAGGGCCTCGGCCCAGAGCTGAGCGATGTGGAAGCTGGCTCAGTAGGGTGGGTGAGGGGCTTCTACTTTGCGGGCATCTGAGAGGTGATGACTGCGGGGCGGGGGAGAGGGGCCATCATGGAGCCGGCTCCCCATGGTAGGGCGTGGTGGGATTTGAGGCTCTGATCCTGCGTCCGTTTTTCCAGCCTCTCGCTGTTTCTGTGTGTTCACACCTCAGTCCACCCTCCCAGCCTGAACTGGTTGTGTGCGTTCTGTGTTCACAACCAGCATGGCTGCCAGGCGGCCACTGCCCACCTTGAACGTCCACGGAGCGCCTGCCTCGTGCAAGACTGCACTTTCCTGTCCGCTGAGCACTCACCGAACCCCCGCTAGGCAGGTGACGGCTGAGGACCGCGCGGCCTTGGGTCACTCTCAGGCCAGGGACAGGCCTCCTCAGAGGAGACGGTGATTTTGCATTGTCTCACATAGAGAATCTGTTCCAGACCTTTTCTAGAAGAGATGGAACACCGAGATGGGCGCTGCAGCTCACCCAGGACCTCAAGGTGTTTCTCAGGCCACCTGGGCCGAGCAGGCAGGCCTGGGCCAGCTGCAATCACCGCCTCCCTGAGCCTGGGGACTGGGGGTCTGGGGAGGAGGGTGCACCCACGGTGCACCCACCACTGCCCTGGGAGCCCCTCGGAGTCGGGGGCCAAGCCCCTCTCCCAGCTGCCGCCAGAACCTCGCAGCTGCTCAGAAGAGATGAACACTGCCTTATACTCCGTGTGTGTGTATATGTATGTATGGATACAGGTTATGTGTGTGTGTGTATGTGTGTACGTGTGTGTGTGTGAGCGTATGTGTGTATATGTATGGGTGTGTGTGTATATGTATGGATACAGGTTGTGTGTGTGTGTACATGTATGTATGAGGGTATGTGTGTATATGTATGGGTGTGTGTATGTATATGCATATGTGGGTACGTGTGTGTGTGTACGGGTCTGCATGTGTAGATGTGTGTGTCTCTGTATACATGTGTATATGTGTGTATATGTATGGATACAGGATATGTGTGTGCATGTATGTGTGTACATGTGTGTAGGTGTGTATATATATATGGATACAGGTTATGTGTGTGTCTGTATGTATACACATGTGTAGCTGTGGGTGTGTGTATAGGGTATGTATGTATATGTATGGATGTGTGTATGTATATGCATATGTGGGTATGTGTGTATATGTATGACTGTATGTATAGATATGTGTATCTCTCTATATATATGAGTGTAACACAAGCTGGAATCAAGATTGCCAGGAGAAATATCAATAACCTCAGATATGCAGATGACACCACCCTTATGTCAGAAAGTGAAGAGGAACTCAAAGCCTCTTGATGAAAGTGAAAGTGGAGAGTGAAAAAGTTGGCTTAAAGCTCAACATTCAGAAAACAAAGATCATGGCATCCGGTCCCACCACTTCATGGGAAATAGATGGGGAAACAGTGGAAACAGTGGCTGACTTTATTTTCCTGGGCTCCAAAATCACTGCAGATGGTGACTGCAGCCATGAAATTAAAAGACGCTTACTCCTTGGAAGGAAAGTTATGACCAACCTAGATAGCATATTCAAAAGCAGAGACATTACTTTGCCACAAAGGTTCATCTAGTCAAGGCGATGGTTTTTCCTGTGGTCATGTATGGATGTGAGAGTTGGACTGTGAAGAAGGCTGAGCGCCGAAGAATTGATGCTTTTGAACTGTGGTGTTGGAGAAGACTCTTGAGAGTCCCTTGGACTGCAAGGAGATCCAACCAGTCCATTCTGAAGGAGATCAGCCCTGGGATTTCTTTGGAAGGAATGATGCTGAAGCTGAAACTCCAGTACTTTGGCCACCTCATGCGAAGAGTTGACTCATTGGAAAAGAGTCTGATGCTGGGAGGGATTGGGGGCAGGAGGAGAAGGGGACGACAGAGGATGAGATGGCTGGATGGCATCACTGACTGGATGGACGTGAGTCTCGGTGAACTCCGGGAGTTGGTGATGGACAGGGAGGCCTGGTGTGCTGCGATTCATGGGGTCACAAAGAGTCGGACACGACTGAGTGACTTATCTGATCTGATCTGATGTGACTGTGTGTGTGTGGGGGGGGTGTGTGTGTGGGGGTGTGTGAGGGTGTAGGTATGTGACTGCGTATGTGTGTAGGGGTGTGTGTGTGTGTAGGGGTGTGTGTGTAGGTGTATGTGTGTTTGTATATGTGTGTATGTGTAGGGGGTGTGTGTGTGTAAGTATGTGACTGTGTATGTGTGTAGGGGTGTGTGAATGTGTGTAGGGGTGTATGTGTGTGTAGGGGTGTGTTACTGTGTAGGGGTGTGTGTGTAGGGGGTGTGAGTGTGTAGCGGTGTGTGTAGGGGGATGTGAGTGTATAGGGCTGTGTGTGTGGGGGGGTATATGTGTGTACGTGTAGGGGTGTGTGTGTAGGGGTGTGTGTGTGTAGGTGTGTGTATGTGTGTTTGTATATGTGTGTACGTGTAGGTGTGTGTGTGTGTAGGGGTGTGTGTGTAGGTGTGTGTGTGTAAGGGTGTGTGAGTGTGTAGGTTTTTGAGTTTGTAGGTGTGTGAGTGTGTAGGTTTGTGAGTTTGTAGGTGTGTGTGTTTGTAGGGGGTGTGTGTGTGTGTTTAAAGTGCTCTTCTTCTAGGCACAGTCCCTTATTTCAGTTCCTAATTTTATTAAATCATCAGAGCCCTTCACTGACTGCAGAATATTCAATTAATCGCATCTCTGCAGAAGCCAGAGCTGGTCCCACCAAGGGGACGGCTGCGCCCGCCTGCTCTCCTTCAGATGACCCCCGGTCCAAATCAAAGCCACAGAGAAGTTAACTCTTTCTGTGAGCAGCACTTTCTAACTTCCACAGCCACCACTCTCAGGCCACAAACAGAATCTTAAGTTCTGGAACTGACAGCTGCTTTACGCCCTTCACTCACTGGCTCAGCACGTGTGCACTGAGAGCTCGCTCTGTCCCAGGCGCCGTCTGAACTCTGCGGACCCTGGTGTGATGGGGCAGGGTGAGCCTGGAGTGTATCGGGGGCGGGGACAGGCGGTGGTGGAAAATGAGCAGGCAGGTGGGGTGTAGGGGGGTCCTCTCTGAGAAGGCAGGGGCCCAGCCACGAGCTGGGGAAACAGCCACGGCCCCCAGGGAAGAAAGAGGCAGCTCGGGTGTTCCTGGGACCAGGAGGGCTGGAGAGCGGCAGGAGGGTGTGAGGACAGGACATGATTCGCAGGGGCCAGTGCAGAATGAAGATGTGGGTCTCGTTCACCAAGTATTCAGGATTTCCAGACAGCGACCACAGAGGAAGACGCAGGGGGACTCCGACGTGGTGCCCGTGAAGCCAGCCCCACGGGGGCTGCACTTGCAGCTGCCACCCAGCATCACAAGAGATGGTCCCGCACGCCCCAGACCCCTGGGAAGAGATGCAAACTCAAAATTCAAAGTACGGTCTCTACTGAGGGTGCATCACCTTCACACTATCATAAACTTGAAAAATCCTCAGTTCAACCACCCTAAGTCGGGGACCGCCTGTACCTGCGATGGAGGCTCCAAGAGGGACCAGGGTCCCGGGGGGTCTGCAGGGTGGACCAGGAGGTGGCCTGGCCTGGGGATATAGAAGGGGAGATGTGGGAAGGGGGTGGGCCTTAGAGAGCTGATGGGCTGGGCTGTGGGCGGTGAGGGAACAGAAGTGCTGGAGTTCTGCCTGATGTTTGTGTTTGGAGAGGCTGTTAGTGACCCTGCGGGAGTGTGGACGGCAGGGCGGCTGTGCCTCTCTGAGCAGATGCCCTTCTCTCCCCTCGTGCAAGTCCGAGCCCAGCTCGCGGCCAGCGACAGCGCTTGCTCGAGACGCCTCGCAGTCAGAGGCCGTGCTGCCAGATGCTAAATCTGCCCCCTAAGAAATCTGAAGACAAAATGTGCAGCAGCCGCTGTCCAAAACCAATATGTACAAAACAGCACAGGGCCCGTCTGAGCAGCAGGTGTCACAGCGGTAAACACGCAGCCAAACGTGTTGGCCTTGGCAAGCGCTCGTGTGCGTCTTGTCCTGGAAATGGAGCTTCTGGAAATTGGAACCTGGGAACCGACAGCTCAGCAAAACTGCCCTCGCTGGCTGTCGTTCAGAGCGCTGCTAGGAAGGCCAAGGTGACCGCTGCCTGAGTGCTGGCACGTGCAGGGGATGTTCAAATGTCCTGGGCCATTCCCGCGTGGCCTGACTCATGCTTCCCACAGCTGTAAAGTCAGTGGGGTTATCTGTGATTTTCAGGTGCTGACAAGGGGGCTCGGGGAAGCCAAGTGATTTGTTCAGGATCACACAATTAAATGATACCCAAATTTAAAAGCAGGGGGAACAGACCCTGTGAGTGGCCAGCCCCCTTTTTTGCGCCAATGGTACCTGATTTTTATGGCAACTGGCCAGTCCAGGAGATGCGCTCTTGATGGGTCCTGGCCGGTCACAGGAATCCTGTTCCCCTTTGCCGCTGTCGGGACAGGATGAGCGTGGGATCTACTGTGGCCAACGAGATGGGAAAGAAAGTGGCGGGAGCAGAAACTTTTGGCTAAGACTTTTCCTCCCTAGTAGAAAGGAGAGAACAGTAAGAGGGCAGACTAGCACCCTCCACCTCTCCTGCCTGCCTGCGGACAGGCTGTGAGAAGGTGAGGCTTCTGCCTGGGGCAGCCTTTTGGATGCAAGAGCGGATAAGGATAAAGCCAACTAGCTGAAGATGCACTGGACGCTGGCACGTGCCCAGGGCCAGGATGATACAGCTGGACTGTCCAACCACTCTGAGGATCTCCTGCCTCCAGACTTCTTGTTGAGTGAGCAGCAAATGTCCGGATGGTGGAAACCACTGTCAGCTGGGAATTTATTAGTTATCTTCAGTTGAACATCTAATGTAAACCCTGGATTGGTCAAACTTCAAAGCCCGTGATCCTTTTCCTGTTACACTCTTGATATTTACATGGGGTCCAGCTGCACCCAAGGTCAAGGGTCAACCTACTGCACTACAATTACAGAACTGATAAGACTCAGAAACTGTAAGGAAAGCAGCCAGCTTAAAGAAGGAGAGGGGATCAGTTCAGTGAGAGCAGAAATCTGGCTTCTGGCCTTGGCTGTTCTTGGCGTGGATCCTAGCATCATGGGACTTCCAAGCTGGAACAGACCGAAACAACCACCCAGTCCCACCCTGTGTTCCAGAGGAGGAAGCTGAGGCTGTGAGAGGCTAAGGGACTGAGGCCCTGAGACACGGAAACCAGTGCCCCACGAGCCCTACCCGCACGACCTCTCATTGCTTCCTGCCCAGACTCTTCACTGACTTTGTCCCAAATTCTGATCGACCCATCACCTTAGAGTAAATTCTCATGAGGGGATAAACTGGTTTCTTTCATGTTTTTCTTTGTTGGATCAAGTCACCAGCCTGTTCCAACAAGCTCGGCAGCACACCCTGCCCAGAAAATAGAAAGAACCTGGAGACACTGGAGGGCAGAGAGGCCAAGTTCTTGGTTTTTCAGATTAAACCCGATTCTCGAATCCCACAGAGACAACCATCTTGAAAGCAAGTGCTGGGTGTTCGGCAGTCAAAAGACTAAGCTTTGAAGAGATCCAGTCAGAAGCACTGCCCTAAAGACCATGCTGCGGATTCCCTCGTGGTCTGGTGGTAAAGAATCTGCATGCCGATGCAGGAGACACAGGTTTGATCCCTGGTCCGGGAAGATCCCACATGATGTGGGGCAACGAAGCCCGCAAACCACAACTACTGAGCCTGTGCCCTAGGGCGCAGGAGCTGCAACTACCGAAGCCCGCACGCCCTAGAGCCTGCGGTCCGCCACAAGAGAAGCCAGCGTGTCGCAACTGGAGAGCAGCCCCTGCTCTCTACAACTAGGGAAAGCCACCTGCAGCAGCGAAGACCCAGCACAGCCAAACATAAGTTAATTTTTAAAAAACTAAAAATAAAAAAATAAGCACCACACTGGGAGTCAGAGGACCACGCCCCCGCCCCCTTGAAGATGGCCCAGCCTGGGGGGAGGGGGTCTAGGTGTGGGGACGCCCTAGAAGGGGACTGGTGTCCAGGGAGAAGGAGCAGGGAGGACCATAGGGACACCAGACAGGACTGAGGAGAGATGCAGATCCTTCTCGAGGGGACCAGATCACTAAGGCAGGATTTTGGAATCGGAGGACAGAGGGCGCGGGCCTGCGGGCCATCCCAGCGCACAGACAGAATCCAGGCCACTGAGGACTGGTCAAGGAGAGTTGAGGTGCTTTCTGGGGCCGCAGGAGAGAGGCTGGTTGATATCCTGAGTCTCTTCCAGCCCCAGGGAGGTGGTGGAGGGGGGTCGCCCTCCTGGTGCCCCAGAAGGCAAGGCCATGGGCATCCTAGGGAGCCCTGCAAGCCTGAGGCCACATGGAACTGTGCCCACCCTGGTGGACCCCAATGGTGGATGGTTCTGGCCAGGGATCTTATTAGGAAAGGACATCAATTCTGGAACACAACAGAAAGATGTCATACTTCTGCAAATGCTACTGCAAGTGGGGCGGATGCTTCCTCTAAATACCATCTCATGTGTCCATTCATTCACAGCCTCCAAAATGCAATGTAACAAACACCACAAGCCTGGTGTGTACGGCTCACCTGAAACAAGCCTCTCCGGGCTGCAGTAGCTGTGGCCGGGCTGGCTCTCATTGCTGGGGCTGCTGGATCTAGGACAGCCTGGACCACTCCGGAGTGAGCCAGGCCCGCTCCACGCACCTCTCATCCATCTCTGGGGTCCGCAGACGAGGTTGGCGCTCCTAGTGGTAACGGCAGAGAGAAAGATCTAGAGACTGTAAACATACAAGTGCTTTTGGAGCCTCGAATTGCTTCTCATTTGCAACATCTCATTGGTCAAAGCAAGTCACACATTCAAGGTTGAAGTCAGAGTGCAAGGGCACTCTTGATACAGGGAGAGTGAAAATTGGGTCCCTCTTGTCACCCACCACACTCTGTAAGCCCCCATGGGCACAGGAGCCCCCAAAATGAGATGCCATCAAGGGAAAGGGGAAAACCCTGATTCTAAAAAACCAAGACAGCATATTAAAAACCAGAGACACCACTTTGCCAACAAAGGTCCGTACAGTCAAAGCTATGATTTTTCCCAGTAGTCATGTATGGACGTGAGAGCTGGGCCATAAAGAAGACTGAACCCTAAAAAACTGACGCTTTCAAATTGGGGTGCTGGAGAAGATTCTTGAGAGTCCCTTGGACAGGAAGGAGACCAAACCAGTCAATCCTAAAGGAAATCCACCCTGAATATCCTATTGGAAGGACTGGTGCTAAAGCTGAAGCTCCAATACTCCGGCTACTTGATGTGAAAAGCTGACTCACTAGAAAAGACCCTGATGCTGGGAAAGACTGAGGGCAGGAGGAGAAGGGGGCAACAGAGCATGAGATGGTTGGATGGCACCACTGACTCAATGGACATGAGTTTGAGCAAGCTCCAGGTGATGGTGAGGACAGGGAAGCTTGGCGTGCTGCAGTCCACGGGGTCACAAAGAGTCGGACACGACTGGGCAACTGAACAGGAACAAGCACAAAACGGCTGCTGGATGATGAAATTGTCCACATTTAACCTGTAATTTACCTAACTTAGGTTTTCTGCCATTTGAGGGAAATAGAGCAGTGAAAGTGAAAGCTGATCAGTCGTGTTTGACTCTTTGCGACCCCACTGACTATACAGTCCCTGGAATTCTCCAGGCCAGAATACTGGAGTAAGGGAAATAGGATTCTGGATAAAAATTAAGTTTAATTGTAGAAAAATAAAGTTACAATTTTTGTTCCTGTGATTTGTGACTGCGATTTTTCCCACTACATTTTCTAAGCCAAAGATTCAAAATCATCAAAACGATCAGTGAGTCCGCCTTCAACACTATAGAAACCTGCTTTCTGAACGTCCTAACCAAACCAGGAAAAGATGCTCAAAGACAGTATGATTTTAACTTCCAAAAAGCAAATATAAAGGTGAGGGGACGTGTTAAAAATTCCAATCTGGCTTAAACTGTGGGTTCTGGGACAAAGTGTCCAGGAGCCTCTGACACTCTTCCTAGAGTATCACCTTCCTAATGCCAGCCAGTCCTGTGATCACAACAATAATCGCTTCAAATGTAAAATAGCACTTGACCCTTTCTGGGGCAAGGCAGAAAATAACATTCAATTACTTGTTGTCAAATGAATATTATCATCATTAAACCAGTTCTGGGATATAGTCCGGTGAGTGATGGGGGGCTCAATTTAGGACCGACTGGAACACCAAACCCTAAATACAACATTTCCTGTTACTTCTCATTCCAGAAGTTCTTCTCAGTATTCACTGAGCTTGACAGAGTAAAAGAAGGGCCAGGGCCTCAGGGGACCGGGAGTAAAACCAGAAGGGACTCAAGTGCCACAGGATGGAGGAGGAGCCTCCACGTGTGGGCTGTGCGCTCAGGCGTGTTCGGCTCTTTGGGCGCCCCGTGGACTGTAGCCCACCAGGCTCCTCCGTCCCTGGGATTCTCCAGGGAAGAATACTGGAGTGGGGTGCCATGTCCTTCTCCAGGGGATCTCCCCGACCCAGGGTCTGAACCCAACTCTCCTGCACTGGCAGACAGATCCTTTACCACTGTGACACCTGGAAGCCCAGGATTCCACAGGTCCGAGCAATTTACCTCAAAACAAGTCCTTTACAAGGTTCTCTCTAACGGGATGGGGGTCTTCTCCCTTTTCACAAGTTCGCTCCAGTTGTCAGTGTCTCTGCCATGTCCTGTTAGTGTCCTGTGTGTGTGCGCGTGCTATTCTATTCTGGGGCTTCAAAGAGCTTTCAGAAATAACATGTCTGGGTCCCTTTTAATTCACAGAACTTCACTTTTTAAGTAAGTTTCACATGTACATTATATTTGCACTCCTTACACCCTGCAGCAGGCTGGCCACCAAAGATTTAGCTTCCATCCATCACCATACTCTTTACCCACGTGCCCTTGGCATACTTCCCCTCTGTTGACCACCACTCTGCTCTCTGTATCAGCGTATTGCGGTTTGGTTTGGTGTGTTCATTTGTTTTGTTTTTTATACTCCATGTATGAGTGAAATCACATGGTGTCTATCTTTTCCATCTGACTTATTTCACTTAGCATAGTATCCTCAAGATTCCCTCCATGTTGTTATACATAGCAAGATTTCATCTTTTTATGGCTGAATAATATTCCATATACATATTAGAGAGAGATCTTCTTTATCCAGTCACTGGTGGGCATGTCGGTTGCTTCTATGTCTTGCCTCTTGTAAGTAATGCTGCTATGAACATTGGGTACGTATGCTTTCATATTCTTTGGAAAAACATCCAGAAATGGGATAACAGGATCATACAGTAGCTCTATTCCTAATTTTTTGAAGGGCTTCTGTACTGTTTTCCATAGTGGCTACACCAATCTACTTTCCACCAATTGTGTATGAGGGCTCCCTCTTCTCCACATCCCTTGCCAACATTTATTATTTGGTACCCTTTTGACGATGGCCATTCTAACCAGGGTGAAGTGGTCACTCACTGTTTTAACTCGCATTTCCCTAATGATCAGTGATGTTGAACATCCTTTCATGTGCCGGGGGCCATCTATACATCTTCCTCTGAAAAATGCCTATACAACTCCTCTACCCTGCTTTACATTGGGTTGCCTGCTAAGTCCTTTTTATAAACCAGGGGTGCACGGCAGAGGATGGGGGAGACAACTTGCTCAGGTCTTTCTGTCCTGTTATTTCCCGGTGACTGGAGTTCAGGGATCCTGGGGGCCTGGTGGTCAGGGGCTTCACCAAAGTGGGATTCTTTGAAGGGCAAGGACTGCCCGCACCACCCCATCAGAAGGAATGAAGTCAAAAGAGGGCCTAAAATGAGTTGTACACATACCATGGATGAATTGTATGGTATATGAATTAGATTTCAATTAAAAAAAATTTTAAAGAGAGTCTGGAGTACTTGGGCTGGAGGTCTCTGGGGGCCTTGGAAAGTCTTTCATAGTGTCCTGAAAACCCCAGCCTGAGCCTCAGGGCCTGCCTTCTGCTAAAAAGACCCCAGTGGTCACCCCCATCAAGGGCTACTGGAAATGCTGTGGAAAGTCACCAGTGCCTGAGTACACCTGCTGAGTCCAGAATTTCTGGGGGAATGTGTGTCCAGGGGGGCTTCCCTGGTGGCTCTAAAGAATCTGCCTGCAATGCAGGAGATGTAAGAAACATGGGTTTGATCCCTGGGTCAGGAAGATCCCCTGGAGGAGGACACTGCAACCCATCTCAGTCTTCTTGCCTGGAGAAGCCCATGGACAGAGGATCCTGGTGGGCTACAGTCTATAGAGTTGCAAAGAGTTGGACATGACTGCAGGGACTTTACATGCTTTCCACAGTCAGCGGTCAGGCAGTGGCACAGCCCTGGGTTGCCCTCACCAGTTTACACGTGAACAGAAGCACCTGGATTTAGGGGTCAGCTGAGACGCTGGAGCTGCAGGGTCTGAGGTCCGCCTTTCTCGGGCCCACCTCTGACGCCCAGCCTCTCCAGTACCACACCCCCATCACCCACCAGAAAGAACGCCCCCTGGGGACAGAGGGCCGCAGCTTTGGGTTCAGAGTATTCAAGCCCTCGGTCTCCCTCCAGATTTCTGACTTCATATCCTGGAAGCTATCCCCACCCCCACCCCACCCCTTGAGCTGGAAATCCAATTGCACCAGCGACCCTGGGGGGCTTGGACTTGAACCCATAGGTAGGGAGCAGCCCATGCAGAATCCACCACCCCCCCACCCTCTGGCTCCAGGAAGATGGTGCCAAGGAAACCCAGCTCCCCCGGGGGGCCTCCTTCCTAAAGACGATGGAAGAAGTGGTAGACGGGCAAGGCACCTGCCTTCTCAGGGGTGCACGCTGGACGTCCCCCGCCGCTACAGCCATGCTGGCCCCAGGACCACCCTCCCCAGATGCCGGCCCCCACCAGGGAGTCAGCTGCCTGAACCCTCCTCCCTGCTTCTCCTATCCACTCCCCTCCCCCGGCCCACCGCCTACTCTCACCTGAGAGCCTGGTGCTAGCCTACACGTGGAGGCATCTTCGGTTTTGAATCCTTTTGAGCCTGCCCGGGACATCCTGTTGGCCTCCAGCACAGCCTTCGGGTTTCATGCCCACACACTCACCACGTCAGGGCATTCCCAAATCACACTTTTTCCTTCCTAAAAGACCCCAGACTGAACCCTGATTGGTCCAAGGTCAAGGGCATGTTAACATCCCTGGCAGTGATTGGTTAGGAGTGGGCACGTGACCCAGCCTGGGCGGGTTTCCTGGCTCCTAATGCAGGGACCCTGGGAGAGAGCCCCCCATCTCCAGAGACTGTGACTGGACGTTGCAACTAAGGAGAGCAGAGCCCCGACGGGACAAACCTGGTGCCCCCCACCACCACCTTCAAACAGCCGGTGTGAAGTAACACCCCAGCCCATCGTCTCCTCCAGTTTCTGTTCGGCTCTTCTGGAAGGGGCCGGATTCCTCACATGAATGCCAAACACCTGTGCCTTTTCCAGGAGTCAAGTCCTGTTTGGGTTTTGCTTCTTCTCACCTGGGCATTTCCCGCCCCTCCTCACTGACAAGCCTTTTGCTTGACCTTCTATAGAGACCAGCTCTTAGGAAGACTCAGAGCTGTTTACTCGCCCACCCCAGTCCCTGCCACCGCTCAGGAGAGCCGGAGTGTGAAGAGACGGCCATTTCCTGAGCCCCTGCCCTGTGTTAGGCCAGGGCTCACACATGCACGCATCCGAGAAGGCCAGGGCATCCTCTTCTCCAGAACGGTTATTATCCTGATTTTACGTACTTGGCACTGAAGCTGGGAGAGGTTAAGTGGCTTGCCGGAGATCACGGAGCTGGCAGTTGACGGAAACAGAAATTGAGCCCTTAGTAGACGGGTTCTTGGACGAGGGCCTCTCCACGTGCCTGCCTCCCTGCCCACCCTCAGCCCTCACCCTGACCTGGTGTCTTAGCAGAGGAGGGGGGCTTGGGGGCCCCCACCACGTGGAGGGAGAGGGTGTGCCCTGTCAGGTGGCTTCAGTCCTGTCCAATTCTTTGCAACCTCACAGACTGCAGCCCACCAGGCGCGTCTGTCCACAGGATTCTCCAGGAAGAATACTGGAGTGGGTTGCCATGTCCTTCTCCAGGGGATCTTCCGAACCCGGGGATGGAACCCGCGTCTCTTCCATCTCCTGCACTGGCAGGCGGGTTTATCCCTAGCACCAGCTGGGAAGGAACGGGAGGGCATGTCAAGCATCATTAACACACTCAGCGTGTCACAACCACCGTGTGTCCTCAGTGACGTCACAGTGAGCGAGGTGTGCCTGCCTCTCTGGCTCTGGCTGGCCCGTGTGACTCGCTTCAGTTGCTGGCACCTGGGAGGGTGGCATGATGGTTCCTTGGAGACCCTGTCTGTTCCCATTTGATTACTCGCGCTTTTGCCATCACTGTGAGAAAACGCTTAACTGGAGTAGCTGGCACCCCTTGAGCCTGGGCCAGGCGTGCACACCAGAGCAGAAGCGTCCAGCTGATCCCCAGATCTGCAGGGAGAAGATGCGGCTCCCAGCTTCGTCAGGCCTAGAGCAGGTGCGGACGCCCCCCCAGCTGTCCTGTAAATCTTGGCACACGTCCCTGATGTACTTGGTTGTTGGCTACGTGGCCGGGGTGAGGGTCATACGTGTTATGTTTTCACCTATGCCTTCATAACTTGTGCTGGTTTGCCGCATCTGTGATCAAAGTGTTTTGGCCTCAGAGTGCTACTTCTGGACTATCTTGTGGGTAAGGCACCTACTAGAGGACCTCATGGGCTTCCCAGGTGGCTCAACTGGCAAAGAATCCGCCTGCCAATGCAGGAGACGAGGGTACGATCCCTGGGTCAGGAAGATCCACAGGAGCGGAAAATGGCAACCCACTCCAGTCTTCTTGCCTGGAGAATCCCCATGGACAGAGGAGTTTGGTGGGCTACAGTCCATCGGGTCACAAAGGGTCAGACACAACTTAGCGACTAAACAACATCAAAGAGGACCTGATACACAGCCCGTAAATGCAGAGATGACGACAGTGGTGGGCGTGGTGATGGTTTTAGGGGCGGGCAGTTATGTGAGGCACTAGGTAGAACCCTGGCTGCTCAGGGCCACCCCTGAACTCCGTACTCCTGTCCGCAGAAGGCGAACTTCTTTCCAGAAAGAGCATGGTGCTACAGACAGCCTCAGGCTTTCAACCCACACAGCACCTCCTTATCTCAGTCCTGTCACCCAGCACCTGGTCCAGACCTGGGTGGCCCTCTCTAACAGTATGTACCTGCTCCTGGCATTTTGGCTGATAAACACAGAAGAAAATTCTTCCAAAAAAATTTTAATGAGCTGATTATAGAAAATAAATGATCATCAATTAAGAAATCACAGAGAAATGAGGACTGACAGAAGCTGAAGTGATGCCACGACCTGACAAATAATGAGGTGACACCAGGGAAAAAGAAAGCTGCCATCCCCTGTGACCCCCAGGTGTTCTGGGGGTGGGTTCAGGCCTCTCCCTTCTGTGGCCATGGGGTTGCCTGGGGTTTTAGGCCTGGGTTGGGGGTACTGCTGCTGTCACTAGAAGGGGGAGTGGGCCACCAAGAGGAACAGGTGAGAACCGGATACGCTCACTCACTTCACCAAGCGTCATGCCCCCAGGGGAGAGGGTGTCCGTCCTCGTGAAGGTTACATTCAAGTGGGAAAGACAGACCCCCCCACAAATAAATGACCGCAGGTACAAACAAAGGTAGGCACTGTGTTCCTAGGCGGGGGTCAGCCCCCCTCCAGCAGTGAAGCCGAAAGAGTGTAGGGACTGGGAGTGGCAGGTCTGGAAGTGGCCACAGGCCTTCGGCTCACATTCTAGAACGTCCGTGGCCACGCCTCCCTGCCAGAGAGCCTGGGAAAGTGAAGTCTGGTCGTTGGGCCGGGAGAGACTCACTCTGACTGGCCAGTGGCCCCTGTCATTCAGTGCAACGCGAGGAAGGGCTGCGAACCTGTGAGGATCCAAGATGCGATTTTAGACGCTGGAAAGGTCGTCGTGTGAGAGGGAGGAGGATAGGCTTTGTTCTGACCTCAGGGGGTAGAAGCAGGGCTGTGGGTGAGCAGAAGCTCTCAGGGAGGCAGCAAGGGTGAGCAGCCATCTGGGCCTACCTGGTTTCAGTCCTGGAAGCCAGCCCACCCCACCCACCAGCCCCGGCCCCCCAGCCCTCGGCCCCGGAAACCTGTCATCGGGCTGACACGGGTGTGTCTGTCCTATGACTTCTCTTGGGCAACCCTCTCTCCCCCAGCCCCCTGCTCTTTCAGATTTGAGTTATTGTGCTGTTGGCCATGAGCTCGATGTTAATGAGTCAGCAATATATATCAAATAAGGTGCCTTTATACAGAAATACCATAAAACAAGGTGATGTACTGACTACTTGATGAGTCTGTGGTGGCCAGAGGCTCACAGAAACCCAACCCTGTGTTTGCCCACCAGCAGCGATGCAGTTATTTGCTAGTTCAGTGTTCATGGGGACTTTACAGAACGCAACGACCAAAAATAACCAGAACTGGCTGGAGAGCTACACAGTGGAGTGCTTTTTCGGCCGTAAAAAGAAATGAGTGCTGGAATAGCATGGATGAACTTTGAAAACATTATGCTAAATGAAAGGAGCCGGTCACAAAAGACCGTCTATTGTATGATTCAATTTTATGAAATGTCTAGAGCAGGGAAATCTATACGGATGGAAAGATTAGACTTGAGCCTGGGGGAGGCAGGGGAGGTGTCGAGTAGAGGAGCAAAACTTAAAGGTTTCTATTTGGCTGATGAAAATTATCCAAAATTGGTTCTGATGATGATTGTACGTATCTGTGAAAACACTAAAAAGACACAGGCTTGTACACTTTAGGTGGGTGAATTGTTACGGTATATATGAATCATATTTCAATAAGAGGGTTTAAAGAATAACCCTCCAGAGTAACTCACGAGGGAGAAGCTGGGGGCAGGGCTCACCTCCGTGGCTGCCCCTTGGGCACCTCCTCCCTGCAGCCTTGCTCTGTGTTCCCTGCCCTTCACAGGTGGGCTCAGCCCCTACACCCCGCGTCTTGTTGGGGGAGCGGCCCATGTGCTCGTCTGGCCTCTCCAGCCTGTCTGACTCTGAACTCTGGCAAACTGAATTCCCCCATCATGTCAGGAAGACTCCCCAGCAGAAGTGCTCAGGAGTAGCCTGGGAGATCTACAAGGAAGCTATTCCTTCTTCTCCTCATCTGATCATTCAAGCACAGCGTAGAAGATCACTTGGTGGAAATGACAGAGACGGCTCCAGGCAGCCCAGATCTGTGCTTCCAGACGACAATGACTATAAGGTCTTTTCCAACCCAGATAGCCTCGCATCCGTCAGAAATGCTTCTGACATGCTGTAACAAAACCCCTGACACCCAGTAGCTAAGCATGAAGGGAGGCAACTGTCTCCCGTGGCTGGAGGTCTGGAGGTCAGCAGGTCCGGGGTGGGTGCAGGGGCTGGATGATTTCCTGGGTCCCACTCCCTCAGCCTCAGCACCAGGCTGTCTATCCTAGTCCTGCTGCTCATGGTCACAGGACAGCCACGAGCGTCCGAGAGCACACAAGATCGCTCTCTTGAGACAGAAAAAAGAAGGTACCAAAAGACTTTTTCCTTAATTGACTTTGTCTTTTTAACTGGGATGGAGCAAGCCTTTGCCAGGAGGCCCCTCAGCAGGCTTGCCCTGTGCCTCACTGGTCACCACGGGGTCACGTGCCTGGTCCCGGAGCAGTCGTTGGGCTGCGTGCTCTGCTGCGATCCACACAGTGTCCCTTGGGAGGCTGATGTCACAGGATCCCCAATCCCTCCCTCCAACAAACCCAGATGCTCCTGGGAGGCTGATGTCACAGGATCCCCAATCCCTCCCTCCACCAAACCCAGATGCTCCTGGGAGGCAAAATAGGGAAAGAAAGAAGAGCTTTTGTGTGGGCCATGACGAGCACGGGTTGAGGATTACGGAAGGTGGAAGGAAGACCCACCGTGTTCTCTTGCAGGAATACTAACTATTGTGACATGTCGAGAACCACCGGAAGGAAAGGCTTTGATGCGTGTGATTATGAGCTCAAAGTCTAACCAAGTTCCACCAGTCGGCTTGCAGCAGTAGCGCAACAGATCCCTAGGGCTTAAGAAAACAGGCCCTCACCTGGACGGTAACCAGAAGGACAGCCTGTCAGTGCTGGCACCTGCCCTCCACGGGGCATTTCCTCGACCCAAGCAAGAGGAACTTCACAGTGCTACCAGGGCATCTTCCCCACCCAGGGATCGAACCCAGGTCTCCTGCATTGCAGGCTGATGGTTTTTTGTTTTTTTTTTTTAATCACTAGCGCCACCTGGGAAGCCCCGCTATTGGATATACAAGAGGGCTATTGCCTCTGCTCCTGATACTTTGGGTGTGGAAAGCACTTTGAAAGCAATCGGCTTGCGTGTCCACGGCCGAGTAATGGCTCGTATCTGGAGCTGTGACGCGTCTCTGACGGACAGCGTCTTCCACGTGTTTGTGGCCACAGACACCCTACATGTACCCAGCGTGTCTTGTGAATACAGAAGAACAGCTGCAACCTTCTAAAAATTAATGGGTTTCTGGATCATTTGCATTTTTTATGGTTTGCCAACAAAAGATAGGGAGAGGGGAGGGAATTTATTAATGTTTGAAGAAATCCTCCGAAAGGAGAAGCAGCGAGCCTTCTCGGCGAGACGGCGGCCTTCCGCGTCTCTCACGGGCCACCCCCTCGGAGGGGAGAATTGATGCGCAGCTCCAAAAGGAGACAGCTGCTGCGCCGCCAGGGAACCGCCCGGGGCTGACATCATTCTATTCGGGGCCTGCGTGATGGTTTGGTAACGGCCATTTTCAGAAAACAACCCAGGCAATTTCAGGATCTGCCGTCACAATAGGCACACTAAAAATAAAGTCAGCATAAATAGATTAAGAAATGGACAGCATAACAAGGCATGAAGAATTAGAATGAGCGCGCCAAGCTCCAGATGACAGCAAAGAGCTGTGCGAGAGAGAGACTGGCGGAGGGGAGAGGAGTGTGGCCTGAGCTGCTGATGCGGGGGTTTGGGGACAGCTCGGTCCCCGGCCCGGCAGCACAGAATCGCATTGCATTTAGGGGCAGCGGAGGCGCTAAACTAAGGCAGAAGCCACGCTCCTGTAGCGATGCCATTTTGGGGGGGCTGACACCTCCTAAAAGCCTGGAAGTGCTCCATGGCTGACCCCATCCTTCCCAAACACGAGTTTGGAGAAGGATAGGGATGCAGTGCTGGAGAAAGTGAGCTGGAAAAACGTTTTTAATTCAGTTATGACACTGGGGGCGGGGGTAGGGAAATGAATTTCTTTGGAAAACTGGCATGAGAGGAAAGAAAAAAAGGCATATGCTAGAAACTTGCTGTGCGAACTCGGGGAGGTGGGCATCTGACCTAGGGGCTCCTGAGCAGTCTTAGTTAATGACCTGGCTGACTGCCAGGCTCTGCAGGGGGGTGGGGGGGGGGCTTCTCCCCCCACCCCCATCCCGTGTGGCTGGAAGACCTCTTTATTTCCTTCTGCATCCCAAGCTGGGAATGCCAGAGCGCCCCAACTCCTCATCCTCTCACCATTCACGGGCCACCCCCTCGGAGGGGAGAATTGATGCGCAGCTCCAAAAGGAGACAGCTGCTGCGCCACCAGGGAACCGCCCGGCGCCCGGGCCTGCCGCCTTCTGATTCTAAGAAGTGGGTTAAACAGAACAGAGCAACAGACACTGCTTTCATGGAAATATCTTATGCAATTTCTTTGGAACATCATTTCCCAACTGAGTTCCCTGGTGTTAATAAATACTAGGTTTAAAACATGGAACTTAAAACACAGTTTAAAACACCAGGGCTTCCCTGGTGGCTCAGACCGTAAAGCATCAGCCTGCAATGTGGGAGACCCGGGTTCGATCCCTGGATTGGGACGATCCCCTGGAAAAGGAAATGGCAGCCCACTCCAGTACTCTTGCCTGGAAAGTCCCATGGATGGAGGAGCCTGGTAGGCTACAGTCCATGGGGTCGCAAAGAATCGGACACGACTGAGCGACTTCACTTTCCTTTCCTTAGAACACATAAGTGTTCTTAGCTTAAGTAAGTTTGGGAAATTTGCAGGTGAATTTAGTGCAACAAGTGAATTTGCTGCATCAGAACTTTCCAGAGTCTTAATATGATAAAGTATGCTATGAATTTTACAGGAGGAATAAAGTAGACAGGTTTCTCAAATGAATTTTACCATCAACCCCCACCCCCGGACTTAAAAATATTTGTTTGCAGAACACCATGGTAGGACTCTCTTGGTATGTGTTTTCTGCTAGCTGCAGACCACGTGCTTTCCAGTTAGTTGAATGTCCTAATGCTGGTGGCACGCCATCCTTAAGCCAGAGCTGGGGATGTTGAGGAAGGAACACAGCCCCCTGCGTTGCTCCTGAGCGAAGACCAGTTTTGTTTGATAAAGGGAACATCTGGACTTCCCTGGTGGCACATTGGATAGGAATCTGCCTGCCAGTGCAGATTCAATGGGTTTAATCCCTAGTCCAGGAAGATCCCACATGCCGAGAAGCAACTAAGCCTGCACACTGCAACTACTGAACCAGTGTGCTGCAGCTCCTGAAGCCCGCCCACCCTGGAGCCTGTGCACCGCAGCAAGAGAAGCTGCCGCAGTGAGAAGCCCGAGCACCGCAACCAAGAGTAGCTCCTGTTTGCCTCAACTGGAGAAAGCCCTCTCGCAGTAAGGAAGATCCAGAGTAGCCAAAAATAAATTGATTAATTTTAAAAAGTGAAAGTCGCTCAGTCGTGTCCAATTCTTTGCAACCCCATGGAATTCTCCAGGCCAGAATACTGGAGTGGGTAGCTTTTCCCTTCTCCAGGGGATCTTCCCAACCCAGATTGAACCCAGGTCTCCCACATGGCAAGCAGATTCTTTACCAGCTGAGCCACAAGCGAAGCCCAGTTTTACAAACGAACATCTTGAAAAAAGGAAGCGTTTTTATTGTTAGTTTTGCAGTTCAGTACCAATTCAATGACCTACTGGGACATGGCTTAAAGAGTGGGGATGATGGCCCTGGGTTCTCCAGCTTGGGGAAGAAGGAAACCACAAGGTCAGGTTAAACCTTGCCTGGTGGCAGACACTTCGCTTGTGCCTTTCCGGGTCGTGCTAGTATTTTGGCAGACATTCATCAGAGGTCAGTAAAAGGTAAATAAATGCACTGGGGCTTCACTGTGGAGACATTTAATCGTTTTATTAGCATATTATTGTGTCCAGGTGCTTTGCCAAGTGTAGAGCCAGTTCTGGCTTCATCTGCTTCCTAACTGCTGGGGAAATGAGCAAGAGATTCTTCCGATATTCCCTCCTCTCTGTGCAGCCCTCCCCAGGCGGCTGAGATGGGGCTGCCTGAGGGATTAGCTTTCCGTGTTTCCAAACAACAGGTGGGATCTTTTAACTGATCTTTCTCCTGAAGGTTCTCCAGCCTGACTGGAGATAAGGGGAGGTAAGGATGGGAGGTGGGGTACTGGGGTGGGTGGAAGTGAGGGGGCTCTGGGCCCACCAGCTTGGTCAGGGTTGCAGAGTCCCTTGGGCATCTGGGTCTATGGGCCAGAGTGGGGAGTGCGCTTTTGTATATGACACCTCCTGGAAAACACGGTTTGGGACCATCCAGCTCTGGGACATCTGTGGGCTCATCGGCAGCCAAGCCCCACAAGGGCAAGGCTCCAGGACCTGAGGGATGTAGAAGAGCAGCCCATGCGGGCTGTCTGGGGACTCAACAGCAAGCAGTGCTGAGGTGTGAGGGGAGACGGGGGCCTGTCTGGAAACCATGGGGAGGAGTTTCAAAGGGCTGAAGCCAGAAGCACAGAATTTCAGTACCGGATTGTGCAGTGAAAATCAAGCCTCTCTCCAGAAGAGACCCACACAAAGATGGGTCAATTAATTTTCAACAAAGATGCAAAGGCAACTCGGTGGGGAAAGGATAATCTTTCCAACCGATGATGCTGGAACAAACATTCATTCATAATTTAAAAAAAGAACCTCCATCCAAATCTCACGCCATATACAAAAATTAACTCCAAATGGATCTTGAACCTCAATGCAAAGCCTAAAGTTATAACAATTCCCAAAGAAAACATAGGAAAAATTTTTGTGACCTAGGTTTAGGCAAAGATTTTTTTAGCTACAACACACCATATGCATGACTCATAAGAGAAAAAAAAGTGATAAATTGGGTTTTATCAAGATTATTTTTAGCTCGTGGTTGATTTTTATTATTATTTTAGTTGTTATTGGAACATAGTTGATTTATAATGTAGACTTTATCAAGATTACAAATTTCAACTCTTTAAAAGATGATGCTAAGAGAATGAAAAGACACGCAATAGACTGGGGGAAAATATTTGCAAAATACTTATAGATAAAGGACTTGTACCAAGAAAGTTTTGAAAACTCTCAGAACTCAATAAAAAAGACAATAACACAACTAAAACCTAGATAGAAGATTTGAACAATTTGCCAGATTGTTAGATAATGCCAAAGAAGATGTGTTGCTGCTGTTGTTTGGTTGCCAAGTTGTGTCCGAGTCTTTGTGAAGCCATGGACTGGAGCCCACTAGGCTCCTCTGTTCATGGGATTTCCCAGGCAAGAATCCTGGAGTAGGTTGCCATTTCCTACTCCTGGGGGTCTTCCCGGCCCAGGGATCGAACCTGCATCTCCTGCATTAGTAGGCAGATTCTTTACTACTGAGCCACCTGGGAAGCCCAGAGAAGATACACATCTGGCAAACAATCACATGAAGATGTTCAAAACCTTCTTCCTTAGAGAAAAGCAAATCAAAACCACTGCGAGACAGTTACATCCCTGTTAGAATGGCTAAGTTAAAAAGACTGACCACATTCTGGCAAGGAGGCAGGCAATGGGATCTCAAATCTGAGTCAGAAATAATTTGGTTACCTCCTATAAAAAGTTATTTCAGGAGAGTGCAATATGGCAAAATAATGGTTAATTTGTTTTCAGGAGCCTAAAGCTCAGTCGTCCTGAATCAACAGTCCCAGGAAAGGGGGGCCCTTCTTGTCATCTCCATTTAATAGACAAGTACACTGAGACCTGGAGAGCCTGGATCACAAAACGAGTTAATGGTAAAGGTTCCATCGGGACTTCCCTGGCAGTCCAGTGGTTAAGAATCCGCCTTCCAATGCAGGGGATGGGGGTTCAATCCCCGGTTTGGGAACTAAGAGCCCACATACCCTGGAGCAAACCAAGCCCAAGTGCCCCAACCACAGAGGCCCACGCTCAGAGCCCCTGGGCCACAACTGGAGAGAAGCCGGCACGCTGCAACGAAGATGCTGCACCTAAGACCCAATGCAGCCAAACAGAATATGAATAAATATATTTTAAAATGTCAGAGGTTCCAGGCAGGCGGGTCAATTCCCCAGCCTGTGGCTTAACGCGTGCATCACACCCTGCTCACACGCGCTTAGTGGCAACACCGTGAAGACCATACCGAAGGAAACGACACAACAGCAAACCCTGAGAGGAGACACCCCCCGCCGCCATGGACAGCCGTGTTGCTGTATCGCTGGGTCCCTGCACAGAAATTTGGGTGTAAAAGGAAACCTTGAGAAGTGTGGAGACATAAAGAGTATCTCTAAGAAGAAAAGTAGGGTTTGGCAGTGAATCTTTTTCTGTGCATAATTTAACTTCTTTCTTTGCTACCCTGAACCAGAAGGGAATAAAGTTAAATATAGACCTTGAGATACCGCCAGACTTGTGCAAATAGACATTAGGAAGAGTGTTGAAAGTTGCAGAAAACTACAGAGTACAATTAAATTTTTGTCCATCAATCACTGCTTGCTAGGTACTCTTACAGAAGTTTTGTGTGAGAATGCTGTTTTATCTCTAAAGGAAGGTATTATTCACCAGCTTTTAGAGATGATGGCCTTCGGAGAGATTAAGTAACTTGCCTGAAGTCACACAGCTGGAAAAAGGGTTGAAACCCAGGTTTGTCTGAGTTATCAGTGCCTATCTTTTTCAATGTATTTGTTGCCTCCACCAGGAGACTCATCTCTCAGAGAGACACATACACAGGCCTCCTGGGGGCACGTATGTGTCCTGCTTCTATTTGTCTTTCACGCTTCATGTTTATGTGATGCTAAGAAGCTCATGTTTCCGGTTTGCTCTGAAAATTCAAATGGCTACCCTGTCTCGCCCTACTCCCCATCCACCTGGTAGTTAATAATCACTACTTCCTGGGCAGGAATTACCCCTGCAGAATCATCCTTTCTCCCCCTGCCCTCTTCAGCAGCTTGGCCAGTGTCAATAACCCCAGACAGAAATTCAAACATAGTCAGAGGGACTTCCCTGGTGGCCCAGTGGTTAAGAATCCTCCTGCCAATGCAGGGTGTGGGGAAACAGGTTCCATCCCTGGTCTAGGAAGATCCCACGTGCTGTGGGGCAACGGAGTCCTTGTGCCGTACCTACTGAGCCTGTGTTCTAGAGCCCAGGAGCCGCAACACCGACGACTATGTGCCCTGGAGCCCCTGCACCACAGCAAGAGAAGCCACTGCAGTGAGAAGCCCGTGCGCTGCAACTTGAGAGCAGCCCCCACTTGCTGTAACTTCAGAAAGCCCTGGTGCAGTAGCAAGGTCCCAGTGCAGCCAAAATTAAAATAAATAAATACTAAAAAAAAAAAAAAATAGACAGTGGCAACTCCAGCTCCAGACAAGGAAACAGGCCCTGGCCCCACCCGCCTCTAGGCTCAAGGGTCTGTTAATATCACCTTGGAGAATCCATCTCAAGACTTTTCAGCATCAGGAGGGGCTTCCAAACTCTGACCAGCAGAGGAAATGAGGCCACGTTGAACCAACAGCACTGTTTTCTGCCAGCCGCAAACACTTGGCAAGAAGGAAGGCTTGGAACAGGTGGGTGATGCTTTTTAATTGGATGGGCCTCGCGGCTGTAACAAAAATCAATATATGGCTGGGGCGGCTGCGCAGGCGTTGATGCATCTGGGCCTCGCGGCTGGTGCCTGAGCCTGTGTTGGAGGCGCCCCCTGGGGCGGTGGGGGTCTGGGGGATCCGCGGGGGGCCCACCTTATTGGATCAGATGAGCTGGGGGGGGTAAGGATGAGTCGGGGTGGGCGAGGGTGGGTGCGGGGCGCGGGGGCTGCGTGGAGGGGCCAGCCCACGGCCTCTG
Organism: Bos indicus x Bos taurus; assembly: GCF_003369695.1. Taxonomy (NCBI): domain Eukaryota; kingdom Metazoa; phylum Chordata; class Mammalia; order Artiodactyla; family Bovidae; genus Bos; species Bos indicus x Bos taurus. The sequence goes on along the minus strand of NC_040084.1, from coordinate 94,215,919 downwards.
CTCCAAGGGTCTGACGTCTCGAGGCCAGAACAGACCCTGCCGCGGGCCCGCCACGCTACATCGGGGGTGGGGAGCATCCCGTGCACGACGGGGCTGCAGAGGCGGGTGGTGAGACGGGAGCCTTCCAGTGCTTTTGTTACTGCAGTCACCACCGTGCGATATTAACAGGAAAACAAGACAGCCTCCTGGATGTGTCTAGAAGCGCATCTCTTCCCCCGGCAGCTGTCCAAGGGCTTTGGGAGACGGCGATGTTGGCTGCTCTTCCTTTGTTTCTGTGTTTTTGTTTTTCGCAGGGAGGGGGCGTTGGCTCTGAGCAGAGCGGATGAGACAACGGTTCTGTGGAGCCGTCAAGTTTCTGTTTCCTTCCAAATGAGGCGTTGGGGGGAGAGAAGAGTCGCTGGGTACTCAGGCCACGAGGGAAGCTTTGACCCGGTCTGGAGGTTTTTCTCAGGAACACATGAACGGGGCATGGCCTCTCTTGGTGTCCCTCCTGGGTCAGGGGACCTGGAGGGGACCCAGGCTGGAGAGCAGGTCTGGGAGCCTGGTGAGGCCCCATCAGGAGCCAGGCCCAGAGCTGGGGACAGACGGCAGGAAACCACCGCGACAGCCAGAAAAGCGCTCCCAGCTCCGAGCGTGGGCACCCAGCGGCCAGGCAGGAGCAGCCGCCACAGCCCGCGACGAGCCTTCCGAGGACTTCCAGGGCTGCTTCTAGACGCCTCTGCAGCATGGGGCTGCGCACTGCCTGCGAACGGCGCCAAGAGCCCATTCCACCGTTCCTAACCAGAAAAGTCCTCCTTTCACATTTGATAACGTCAAATATAATTTGAAATACGTTATGGCCAGTCTAATTACAGTTTCTTTGTCCTGAGTGAGTGTTTCACGCACACACACGCATCTGAAGAAGAAAGCTCAGCCTTGGGACTGCCCTAGCCCCACCTGAGCCTGACTCTCTGGAAAACACCCATGATGTACACGTGACGAGCCTGTGGAAGCCTTGCTGGCAGGCTGGGCTGCATTTTTTTCAAAACCTCAGGTTTTCCCAGCCACATAAGCTATTCTTTCTCAAGGCATGACTTTTGTGTAGAAATTTATCATATTTTTTCATCATTCCAGAAGTGAATTTTTTTTTTTTTTGGAAATTGAAGAAAATCCTTTAAGCTGTCCGGGACTCACTCAAGCATGTAAAAAGGGTATTTTTCAACCATAGTTCAGAGGCTGAGTATGTTCTCAGCCTGAATCATCTGAATTTAAAACTCTGCATTGGGCCTCTTAGCCCAACAGCTGAGTGTCTTAAAAAGGGGCCATTTATAAAGAAAAATACGGTCGTGAAATAAAGGATATGTGGAGTTAGAGATCCTGCGGGTTACAGTAATAGATTGAAAGTCATAAATCTTAGTTTCTATTCTTGGCTCCAGAAAGAATTTATGTGTTCACTGCATCTGGCACGTGGAGGCAACAGGAAGAGAGACTTGAGCACTTGGATGTGGAGGAAATAAAGTCTTCTTGTAAAAGTTCAATTATGAAACCTACACGCAAGGCCAGAGCAAACATGTGCAAAGCCACCTTAAAGAAACACAGCAGTTTACAAGTCAGATGCAGGTCAGCCAGGACTGCACAAGGCGGTCACAGAAGCAGCTACTGGCAGCTCATATCCGAGTGAAGGGGAAGTGGGGGGAGATGTGACGGCAGAGGGGAACGGGGAGGGGGCACGGCACGTCTCGGTCTAGCCCTGGGGCACGTTACTGGGTGGGAAGCAGTAGAGGGTACATGGCAACTGGGGTTTCAAGCTGCTTCTTGGCCATTTACTAGCTGTGTGATCTTGGGCTAGTTACTTAACCTCTCTGAGCCACCATAGCTTTACTTGGGGAAATGGAGATAACTGGGCTTATCTCTGTGAGTTGAAGAGGGATGAAAAGATGAAATGCACGTCAATCACTTAACAGAGGGGTGGTGGGGACTGTTGGGGTGATGGTGGACGTGATTATGCTGGGCATGGTGATGGTACTGTAGAGCGGCAAGCCGACCCTCAGCACAGAGTTGCCAGGTTGGGCTGGCAGAGCCCGATGCTGTTGGCAACGCCCAGTAGCCAAACAGACCTGGAACACATGGGCGGTTGAACAAAGCTGGGTTTCTTGGTATTGGCCACCAGGGAGATGACATCTTGTGGGGAACCTTGGAGAATCTGAGTAAGGGGACTGGAGGTGGTGGGGGGCTTCCTTTAGGATTTGGGCTTGTTTTGGGCAATCGTTCTGGATTGGAACCCAGAACATTGAAACTGGCTATGACTGGGCACCACGTTTTATGTGCAATTGTAATTGGTAGAGAAATGGCTGTCATGCCAGGTGGAAAGGACGGACATGCGCTCACTTGGTGGTTTAAACAGTATGCTTATTTTTTTTTGTCTGTGTTCAATCATGATTATGGAGTGGCCTTGTTTTCTCTCCATCCTGGTCACAGAGTGACCTTGTTCGATGTTGGTGTTCACTGAAATTGTGTTTGTTCAACAAAAGAACATCACGGCTGAGCTGCGAGGGCCATGCCAGCTCCCAGCTGACAGCTGTCATGGCTGCTTTTTTGTTTCTCATCGCCCTGCCCCACCCAGAAACCTCACTCCTGCTCATCGTTCACCAAGTACCTCTTTGATTATAATTGGGCTTCGCATGTATGGGAGCTGCAGGGGACAACAGTGGCCACATGGATCTGAGCATTCCAGATCCCCGAGCTAAGGTTACTGTTAAACCTTATGATATTGCCACTCTTCTAGGTAGAAAGCATTTGAATACTGACAACTTCACACTGTTGAGCCTAACTCTTTCTCATTGTAGTTTGATAAACTGTCATTCCGGAGCCCTTACCTTTCTCCTGGGAGCCTATTGTGAGAGGAAGGACTCTGTCTCTGGGTATGAATGATTTGAGGAATCTGATCCTTTAAGGCAGAGAACTTGATCTTAAACCACACTCAAAATGTGGAAGGACTGATGCAGAAGCTGAAGCTCCAATACTTTGGCCACCTGATGCGAACAGCCAACTCATTGGAAAAGACCCTGACGCTGGGAAAGATTGAGGGCAGGAGGAGAAGGGGACGACAGAGGATGAGATGGCTGGATGGCATAACTGACTCAATGGACATGAGTTTAAGCAAACTCCAGGAGACAGCGAAGGACCAGGAAGCCTGGCGTGCTGCAGTCCATGGGGTTACAAGAGTCGCACATGACTGAGCGACTGAACAGCAACAAGGCTTGGGTGCTGCCCGCTCTTCAGGGAGGGGGTGGGCGCTTGCAGGAAACCAGTGAGAAGCATCAGGACACACTCTAGGCGGGAGCTGAGCGCCAGCGCAGAGCTTGAGGTGGCGGGGTCTCGGCAGGGCGACGCCGGCTGCCAGGTGCCAACCACGCCTGTATCACAGGTTCCTGTTACCCGTCCCCAGGCCTGCGTGTGCCTTCTGTGAAATTCCAGTGGCAATTGCTGCTTTAATTGATGCTTTCCCAGGCAGGAGCAGTGGAGCAGGTTAACAAATTGAGGCGTACAAAGCCACCTGTGCTTTGAACGGTTCTATTATAAGGGCGCTCGCTGGGGCCAAGAAAGGAGGGCAGGGGGGCTGGATTTCTCCCGTGTTCTGCCATGTGGGGCTGTCCCCACCAGTTTGGGCACTTCAGCCAGAACCCAGAATGTAGAGGCGGCTACTGGAAGACCCAATAGCAAGCACGTTGCCTTTCTGAGCCCAAGTTTGGGGAAGAGAAGTGCCTTAGTCTCTATGGTTGCTGTTACAAATTACCACAACCCTGGTGGCTTAAGACAACAGGAGTGTATTCTCTTGTGGTATGGAGGCCAGAAGTCTGGAGTCAAGGCCGGGGGCAGCCGTTGGGGTGGGGGTCGTCTGGCCCACGCCTCTCTGGGGGCGCCTGCAGCCCTGGGTGCCACTTGGCTTGGAGTCGCAACGCTCCACTCGCTGACTCTGCGGCCACAGGGCCTCCACGTCTCCTTTGTACCCTCTGCCTTCGGTCTCAAACCTCCCTCTGCCCCTCTCCTCTACGGACACTTGTCAGGATTCAGGGCCCAGCCAGATAATTCCAGATGATCTCATGTCAAGATTTTCTTTCTCCAGGGATTTCTCTGGTGGTCCAGTGGTTAGGAAATCCGCCTGCCAAATGCAGGAGACACAGGTTCAATCCCTGGTCTGGGAAGATCCCACACGCCGAGGGACAAACAAGCCTGTAACCTAGAGCCGGTGCTCTGCAGTAAGAGAAGCCCGATCATTGCAACAAAGACTCAGCACAGCCAAAATATAAATAACATTTTTTTAAAAAGATTATTTTTCCAAATGAAGTTAGGTTCACAGGAGATCAGGGCATGGGCATATCTCCTGGGGCCCTCCATGCAGAATCCACCCCCAGAAACACTTGCGTGACCACCTTTGACACCTGGCTGCCTGGTCTCCTTGCCTCCTGCTCGTATACCCTGAATGGGCCTGATACGAGGGCTGGGGGTCCAAAGCAGAGGGACCCGGGCCACCCTCCGGGACCCACAGTCTGTAGTGGCAGAAGGACAGACAGACCCCCACTGGCTCCCTCCACACCCTGGCGGCCCTGGGTCGCCGGGCTCCCAGGGGAGGACACCCCTCAGCCTCCCAGGTGTTCTGGCCGGGCATCCTGCCGCAGACACACGCTCGGGATGCCCCCCGTCCTCCAGACGGGCTCCTGACGCCCCGGGGCGGTGACCAAGCACCACTCAGCCACCGCTGCAGCCGTTCATTTCGGTGCTGGAGCAGCCTGGGTGTCCTGTCCTCCTGGAGCTCCAAGGCTGTCCGCGAGGCCATTGATTTAAAAGACAATATCACTTGCTTCCAGAGTTTATGAGGCCATAAACAGCCCCCGCATATTGATGACGGCCGAGGTGTTTGCTCAGCACATTCGCTGTGTGTGTTTATTATGAGGGCCATGCTTTAAAGCAAACAAAACCGCAACTGTTTTCATTTCCTTTGGAGGGGCCGTGCCCTTCCCCCAACAGCTGTCTTAATCTACTGGATCCCTGGTCCCTCTTCCCTGACCCCGGTTGGGGTCCTTAACATGGACCATCTGAGACACTTGAGCTGGGATGTGGTCAACTCCCATCCCCACCCCTCTCGGTCTCGGGGAGCCTCCCAGGGCTAGCACTGCTAGGCGGGCCTTGGAACGGGAGGGAAGGGAGGAGGCTCATTTTTCTGAGGGCCCCGGCCTTGAGGCCGTCTCTGGGGCCTTGTCTCTCCTCTCTGGGGAAGAGCACATGCGGTAATAGGAGAACTGAGTGAGCTGCCAGCATCCGCTCCTCTCACAGCCTAACACACCAAATAAAATTCCTTTTCATCTTGAGAAGCTGAGATGCTGCAAGGCTGGGCCGCTAGTCCATAAAGATGAATCTTCAGAGCATTTACTGGCTGGAATGCCCCGGGAATCCAAACTGGTTTCTGTATAAAATATGAGGAAGGTTCAGAGGAGGTGGCGAGGCTGGGTGGGGAGCAGGCAGGGGAGATTGATTGCAAACTTTGTGCCAGCTGAGCAGTTCCGTGTGTGCCAAGTGGCGAGAACAACACTTGAAAAATGTATTAGATTATCCAGAACACAACGCTGATTTATAGGTGCAGTAATCCCCATCTTGCCATCCATTTTCGTAATAGAGAGAGATTAGGGCGACGGTGGCGCTTTGTTGGGATTGCCAGCTCTGTCCCCACCCTCGGCCGCCCCCCAGTCCATGATGAATCACAGGGTAAAATGCAAAGTTAGCGCTTTTAACAGGATGTTCTGATGTGGAGGGTTTCGAGATTTGAAGCGTTTCTGAATTTGGAATGAAAACTGACTACATGAGGAATTCGTTTTTTAAAAAAAAAAAACTAATAATATTGATTGCTTAACATCACAAGGGTCTTCCTTGTGAGTGAGAGGAGGGAGGCAAGGAGTCCTCCAGGAGCTCTCAGGCTGGGTTTAAAACATGAGGTGCATGATGGGAACAGCCAGGTGACTCACCCCCAGGGGCATCTCACAGGGTAGCTGCCAGCGGTCCCACCTGAACATAACTATGGCCTGGAGCACATGGCATCTGATGCCACCTGAGCTGGGAAGGAGCCTGCCCAGAGAAAATGGCACGCACCCTCACCGTGGTCAATGAGCATCTGTCTACTCGGTACACAGAGAGCCAGCGCCTAGGATGGGCAAGGCACGGTGCTAGATGCCTGCAAGATGCCAAATACGGGGCCCCCTGTTGTCTGCTAAGGGCTTTGTGAGACTTCTGATGAAGCAAGTCTGCCCTCCAGATCCTTACAATCCCAACTGAACTGGGGCTGAGCAAACAGGAACCACAGGAACGAGCAGATGCACAGACAAGTTCCCAAAGGAAGCAGATTAGGAACTAGCACATTGTCAAGTCAGGGGTGAGTGGGAGGGACCAAGGGCTCCCGGGGCGGAGGGTGAAGTGTGCTCAAGGGGACTTTCCTTTCTGGTAGCGGCTCCAGGGACGCCCTGGAAACCAGAAGTTGTCTGGGTGGACTTGGCCCATCCCCAGGGCCTGCTCACCAATGTTTTCTGCCTCTCTGGAAGAACCATGACCCCTAAATCTGTCTTCCCAAACCCCTTTTCTAGGGAAATCTCATTCCCATATGTATTGTTCTAACAAACAGTTTATCATTTTATCTCCTGCAAAGTCCCTCGGGACCAGGCAGGGCGGGAGAGCCCGCCTGTCTGTCTGCATACCGACTGCATCAGCAGATGAATCTCTTTAGGCCCCAGGAGAGGATGCTGTCAGCGTTGGGGGGGTGGGGGCTATCCCACCACTCTGCAAGACCGCAGAGCTGGGTGGGTGGGGGCTGATTCCTGCCCACTGGGCTGGGCCTGAGAGAGGAACAGGATACCTGCTCTGGGGAACCATCATCAGTACAGCATGATGGGAGGAGACGGCCTGGGCACCAATGCTCACGGCACAGGTCACGGGCACAGTCACCAGAAGGGCTGGGTTGGGACACTGAGACCTGAAGCTAAAAGAGCTTGAGGGGTGTCTGCCATCAGCACCATCAGCACCACCATTATCCCCGCATATTCCATCACTACTATCAGTTCAGTTCAGTTGCTCAGTCGTGTCTGACTCTTTGAGACCCCATGGGCTGCAGCATGCCAGGCCTCCCTGTCCATCGCCAACTCCCAGAGTTTACCCAAACTCATGTCCATTGAGTCGGTGATGCCATCTAACCATCTCGTCCTCTGTCGTCCCCTTCTCCTCCCACCTTCAATCTTTCCCAGTATCAGAGTTTTTTCAAATGAGTCAGCTCTTCCCATCAGGTGGCCAAAGTATGAGAGTTCCAGCTTCAGCATCAGACCTTCCAAGGAACACTCAGGACTGATTTCCTTTAGGATGGACCCGTTGGATCTCCTTGCAGTCCGAGGGACTCTCAAAAGTCTTCTCCAACACCACAGTTCAAAAGCATCAATTCTTTGGTGCTCAGCTTTCTTTATAGTCCAACTCTCACATCCATACATGACTACTGGAAAAACCATAGCCTTGACTATCACTAGAATTACCATTTATTCCTTTCTTGGGGCCGTGTTGCCCAGCTTGCAGGATCTTAGCTCCCTGACCAGGGATCGAACCTGCGCTCTGGGCAGTAAAGGCACAGACTCCTAACCACTGGGCCACCAGAGAGTTCCTACCATTTATTCAAAAGCAGAGACATTACTTTGCCAACAAAGGTTCGTCTAGTCAAGGCTATGGTTTTTCCTGTGGTCATGTATGGATGTGAGAGTTGGACTGTGAAGAAGGCTGAGCGCCAAAGAATTGATGCTTTTGAACTGTGGTGTTGGAGAAGACTCTTGAGAGTCCCTTGGACTGCAAGGAGATCCAACCAGTCCATTCTGAAGGAGATCAGCCCTGGGATTTCTTTGGAAGGAATGATGCTAAAGCTGAAACTCCAGTACTTTGGCCACCTCATGTGAAGAGTTGACTCATTGGAAAAGAGTCTGATGCTGGGAGGGATTGGGGGCAGGAGAAGGGGACGACAGAGGATGAGATGGCTGGATGGCATCACTGACTTGATGGACGTGAGTCTCAGTGAACTCTGGGAGTTGGTGATGGACAGGGAGGCCTGGCGTGCTGGGATTCATGGGGTCGCAAAGAGTTGGACAGGACTGAGCGACTGATCTGATCTGATGATTCCTAAAGAAGCCTGTGGGCCTGGCCTTTGCTAAGTGTTTCACACGTATCTAGATTAACCCTCACAGCTACCCGTGACTAAGGGACCGCCATGCTCCTGTTTCATAGATGAGGGCCCTGAAGACTTAAAGAGGTCACCCAGAGAAGTGGCAGAGCAGGAATTCAAGCCCAGGTGGCCTGACTCCAAAGCCTGAGTCCACCGCATAGCAAACTGCCTCCCATCCCAGGCGAGGGCACCCGGTTGATGCTGATATCCTGAAGGTCTGACCTGGGGAGACTTGACAAGGTGAGTCATTTTAGGTTGTGGGCAAGCTGCAGGTGTAGCCAGGGTGGAGATGGGCTCGCTCCATTTGTTTTGTGCATCATTCATTCATTCGCCACTGATCTGGGTGGAGACAGCACAAAGAGGTGAAGGCTTGTCCTGTGGGCCCTCGGGAGCCACATGCGGCCATGGCACTGCCCCTGTCCAGAAGGAACAGGAAGGGCCCAGTGTGTGCCACTCCTCTGCTCTGAGAGCCACTCGGGCAGGGGGGTTAGGGGTGGGGAAGGTGATGGGGGTGGGGGTGATGGGGGATTAGGTGTTGGGGGTGGGGGTGATGGGGGATTAGGTGTTGGGGGTGGGGGTGATGGGGGGTGGGGGTGATGAGGGGTGGGGGTGATGGGGGTGGGGGTGATGGGGGATTAGGGGTTGGGGGGGTGGGGGTGATGGGGGGGGCCAGGGACCAGGTGGCAGGCAGTCTCAGCCTCCTGCGCCTGATGCCTCCTCTCCTCTTTCCATCATCCACCTGAATACATACGGTTGTTACACACACTTAAAACACGCACACAAGACAAAAACGCCAATCCATCCTGCCGAAGGCATTTTCCCTTAGATTTAAAACCCTGTGTAATTTAAGGGATATGTAATTCATGTGTCTGCACTGAAACCATCAAAGTGCTTTTAAAAGAGCTATTTGAAATCTTTGGAGCTTGATGAATCTTTCCAGTTCTTTGAAACATGGGAACCACATACTTCCAGGGATAGAGTCAGTCAAACACCAAAGGGGTGCGCGGTCCCGGCACCATCCCCGCGGTGGGGCGGGGTGTGCCAAATGGGCACCCCCACACGGCCGGTTTAAAGCGTGGGTCCGGGCGCTCGCCCGGAGTCGCTGAAAGACTGGACCGAATCTGCGAGAGCAGCGGCGTCCCCGCCGCGACCTCGCACAGGTGTTGGCTGGGCCTTCTCGGCCCAGGGACCCCACCAGCCTCCGCGCCCGCCTTCCACTGCGGCGCGGCCGGGTGCCCAGCTGACCGCTAGGATGGAGGAGAGGCAGGCGCGGGGGTGCCCAGACTTCTACCTTGACGGGAAGTGCGGGTGATCACCCCGCTGCGCCGTGTCCGGGAGTCACCCCGCGATCACCACGCTGTGCCGTGTCCGGGGGTCGCGCTCCGGAGGCCCCCAGGCCTCGCGGGGACCCCTCCATCGCCCCCTTCCCCGCCCCTCCCCAGCTACCTCCGGACCGACCCCGCTGAGGTCACCCCCGCCAGCGGGGCCCCAGCGCACCCTGAATCTCGGCCCTCCTCCGCCCCTCCTCTCTGGCATGGGAAGCGCCCACTGCTTCCCGATTTGTTTCTATAGCCCTGGAAAGGGGCGTTTTGCTCTCGCTCGCACCTTCTGCCCCGCTCGGCACTGGCCTGTAACCCCCTCCCAGGAGGTCAGGACGCCGTGTTAAGGATGACCCAGGAAGCCGTGCTGTCCGCCGTGTGGACTAGGCCTGAGACGTGGAGGGCAGCCGCCCATGGACACACACCTCGTCTTCCGTCCACCTCAGAACCCGTTTTCTTCTGATTACTGAAGGCGGCCTCACCCCAGCTGCGGAGGGGGCAGGGGCTGGGGTGCGCACAGGGTTCTGGACATCCCAGCTCAGCTCCCGGTCTCTTCCTCAAACCATCAGCTAGAACTGCAAGCGCTGAAGAAGGCTGATTTGGTTCGTTGTTTCAGCTGTTACATTGGAGCAATGGGTACCATTTTCAATCCCGGGGCTTCCTGGGGCTCTGGGTTCCGTTCCAGAGCAGTGAAGAAAGCAGGGGTTGACGTGTATTGTATTCTGCTTAGTCCCTCGGTTGTGTCCGACTCATTGCAACCCCACCGACTATAGCCTGCCAGGCTCCTCTGTGCGTGGGATTCTCCAGGCAAGAATACTGGAGTGGGTTGCCATGCCTTCCTCCAGGGCATCTTCCCCACCCAGGAATTGAACCCTCTCTCCCAGGTCTGGCCACCAGCAACCTGAGTTACTTCCAGGTCACCCACCCAAGCCTGTGCTCACAGAGCCTCTCTGAGTGGCCCCAGGTGATTTCCCATGAATGTTTCACTCACAGGGAAATTCATCCTGAAAGGAGGGCAATCATCTCCCCCTTCATCGACCCCTCCACTTCCAATTTCCCCACAACCCACAACAACCTCAGCCCCCAAGTAGTCCAACATCAAACACATGTGACCAAGGTTGACATCTTTCTCTCCCTTGCTCTTTTCAACCCAAATCCAATCTGGCCCCAGTCTGGCCAATTCTCTCCTTGAAATGTCACTCAAATCCACAATAATGTTCAGTAGCATTGAGTCCTGAAAATGAAGAGTGAGAGGAAGGGTGTTGCAGACAGGGAATAGACTATGCGAAGTCTGGGACAGTGAGAGCACCCCAGGGTGGGAGGCGGCCAGCGGTCTGGAGGCCCTGCTGGACGGCTCACCAGGCCGCCTGACCTCTGCCTCAGTGGTGTGGGAACCAGCACTGCCCTTCAAACACCTCGTCTCTCACTGGTGCTCAGGTCTGCCCAAGAGTTCTTGGAGTCCAGCTCCATCTCCTGTCTCCATCACTTCCTGGGGAGCAGCGAGCTTCAGAAGTGCTCCCCAAGGTGTGAGCAGGACTTCCTGCGTGCGTGCAAGAATACACTCTAGTTCCCCTCATTTGACACACGCCTGGGTCCCCTTTGCCTTTGAAGGCTGGGATCAGGCCACTGCCTCTCACGGCACAAGAGACCCAATCAACCTCTTCGGCCTCGACCTCTCCCCGAACAGGCAGGTTTCCCGCCCCTCCACAACCACCCCCATGTGACCCCATCACAGGACCAGACTCCTTGGAGATGGTGCTCCTGGAGCAGCAGGGTGTGACTCAGTTGCTGGACAGGACATGGAGACGATCACCAGTGGACAGGAAAGCTTGCTCGGCCTGTTCATGGAGAACATTCGAGTTAGTGTCATGACCAGGATCCACCCCACCCAGTACACGAACGCCTCCCACCACGCGTGACTAAGCCTCTCCCTAGAGCCAGGCCGGGGGAAAGTCCTGGCTGGTGGGGTGTTTCCATCTTGGCTTGTGTTCATGGGAAAGGGCGGCATCTTCCAACGTAAAAGGCTGCGTGTGGTCAACTTGAGACCGAATGACGCCCACAGCCCAGAATTTGTCACTATATGCCCGTTCGCACGCTTCCAATTAAATGCAGAGGTTCTGGTAGCAGCCACCAGCCTCCCAACAAATGGCCCGGAAGGGGAGAGATTGGGCCTGGGGCTTGGGTCCTCCCATCACCATGGAGACCAGTCATCACTGGGCAGAAGCAGAGATGGTCGTTTTCCGGGTGTTTGGAGGGGACGGTCCTGGTCAGGCTCACACTGCCGTCAGCGCCCGCGCTGCCTGGCTCACTTTCTCCTTCCCCAGCCTGGAAGCTTCTGTCAGTTCTGTAGCACTTTCTGAGGTTCCCTACGTGAGCTCCTCCCCCAGCCCTGGGGTGGGGGGCCAAAGGGCTCAGAGGCAGACCCTCAGACGGGAACTTTGCTCCCACCCTTCAGTGGCTGTGTGATGCGGGGCGAGTCCACACCCTCTGAGCCTGTTCCTCCCTGAAGGGAGGAGTGACATCCAGGCCGTCGTCACAGGAGATGAGGCCCCTGAAAGTGATGGGTAAGTTATAGGGCGCTGTTCAAGTATCAATTATCATCGTGGTGCTTCACTGCCCAGCGGTCCCCAGAGACTGGAATAGGTGCCCGTAACTTCGAGAATAACGGGAATAATGAACCATCATGAAGCGCTTACTGCTCTGAGGAACACCACTTCATGTGAAGTGCTTAATTCAAGCCTCTCACGCATCCTGCAAGGAGCAGCATCTCCACGGACAGGTGAGGAACGGAGGGGTCAGCCTTGCCCTCGTGGGAGCGTAGGTCAGCGGTCAGCCAGCGCAGGCATGGTCGCTGTTTGCAGAGTCCATCTTTCCAAGGCTGCCTGCTCACACTAACACCTAGCACATGTGCATGCACACACACACACACACACACACAACTTCACTTCCCGCTGGGGCTCGCACTGGGCCAGGAGGTACTTCCCCAAAGCATAGAGGCCCATCCTCTCCCAGAGGGTCGTGCTTGGAAGTCCTGCTCCACAACCTGGAGGCAAGGCCCGTCCCAGATGGCGGAGGGGACCCCTGGACGGATGCGGGATCTCTCCATCAGGTCACTGTGTCAGGCCTTTTGCCATTGATGCAAATCGTCACCAGGGAGTCACTCTCCTCCCCACCTCCCCGCCCCAGCCCCGGCCTTGGAGTGCAGACTCTAGGGGTCCCACTCTGGCCAGAGCCGCCCCCTACTCCCCTGGGTTTCCAGTGCGCCCCGGAGTTTACTGCCATCAAAGAGTGGGAGTGAGGATCGTGGCAAATGGCGCGTCCACCCCTTGCCCTCCATCCAGTGGAGCGCTTGTCCACACCGGCCAGTGGCTCACCCCAGGCTCCCGCGTCTCCCATCATCTCCTCATCCTCGCCACGCTGCCCTTGGGCTCCTGTTCCAGATGCCAGCATGGGTGGTCCACGCCCTGCCAGTCCATGCTCCTCTCCGTTTAGAAGCAGCCCACCAATTCCTGGCACCAGTCACCGATTCCTCCCAGGTGGACCCCACAGACACTGGGCCAAGGACCTTCTCCTTTAGGGGACATCCCAGCTCCGGGCTACCTTCTGAGGTGCTCGGAAAACCCTCTGACCAGAAGGTAGCCCTGGGAGGCACTTGTGTAGAGGGAGACATTTTTAAAACAGAACTCACCTGACCCCTCCTGAGGCTGCTAAATCAGGCGCCAGCCTGAGACGCCTCTGGGGGAGGAGGGGCCGTGTTCCTGATGACCACACACTCAGTGCACTTTCCCATCTGCATTCATTTGGGGAGCTAATTCTGGCTGCTGAATGTCTTCATTTAAAATACACACATACATGTATTTTGTTCAGTGTTTTAATTAGGCCCAAAGGAATGTACTTTAAATTTTTGGTACACTTCATTTGTTATATTAATGAAAAGCCACTTTAAATCAAGTTTCCTGTTGATATTTCATTATGTATGCTGTTCTTACACATCTCTAAAGGAGATTTACGTTACAGGTAGTAACCACAAATACCGGCCATGGACATGCTGTTAATTTAAAATGTAAAGTTTTCTTTTGAGGCGCAGCAGAAATATAGGGTCGCTCTCTTCGCCAGGGCCGCTCACTTCCCTGTGAAAATGACCCACAGCTGTCGCCCCATCCGGAGGCCCAACCTACAGGCAGGGATCTGACGTTCACACCCAGGTTCACGGAAGACAGAGCTCAGCACGGGGGCAGAGCATAATGTGCAGGGACTGGCCCCGCTCCCGACAACATGGGCAGCCTTGACGGTGGCGCTGGCCTTGCCCTCGGCTGTCGCTGAACGTTTCCAGGTGCCAGCACTGCACCAGGCAGGTCAGCCCTATGCCACCAGATGGAGCCCACCCCACCTCGCCAAGATGTAGATGGTCCACCCCGACCCCGTATGGCGGAGGAGAAAGCCGACACGCAGGGCTAATGGACTGTGGAGTTAAGATCTGAAGCCAGGCTCGGGGCCCCTGACCACCGTGTCCAACTGAGAGAAGCTCTGCTGGAGACAGGCTTCTAGCCCCTGTGTTGTTGGGGTGTTGCGAGGTAAACCTGGCTTAGTAGCTGAAGAAGACGGTGATCAGCATGGTCCCGTGCACGGAGGGTCAGCGCTGGGCACTGACTTTGAGCCGGCAGAGGGTAAGCTCCAGTCTAGACACGTGTCGGTGCGCTGAGCCTTACTTCAGTGCCCACACGGGTTGTTCAATCACATCTCCCACGTCAGCAGGCTGAGAGCACCCCGCACAGGAATACGAAGGGGGAAGATTGCTTCATGCAGGATTCAGTCTGAAGGATTCTGGACTGCTCAGAATCCTTGGCCGTGTGATCTGACTCTGACTCCCTTTCCTTGCCTTTCAGGTGAGGGAGGCAACAGCTGGGATGACTGGGGCACAACCAGCGGTCTGGCCACGCTTCCTCTGGTGGCCTTCAGGGCCTTACAAACACCGACAGACGTTACCTCCAGGACCCTCACGAGGACCCTCTGCGTCAAGCTGTCATCGTCACTCCTGTTTTACAGGTGAGTGAACCGGTTCTCAGAGAGGTCAAGTGACAAGCCGCACGTCACACCGCAGATGCAGGGCGTCGGGGGAGTACAGAGGGCCCAGCAGAAGCACCAGATCTCTAATGACTGACACCTGTGTTTTATAATTTCTTACTGTCACCGAGGCAGAGGGTGGGGAGTGTTATGGTTGACTCTTTTTTCCTGGTTGACTTTTTAACATCTTATGATGGAGAAAGGAATTTCAGACAGTATTCTGCAGCTTAATTTTTTTTTAAAGAGAATTTTTAAGTGTAAGGCAAATATGTTGTTATGCGTGGCTGGATGGTACCATACGCACTGAAATGGCCTCTTTAGAGAAAGTTAAGATAAATGTGGCAGTTAGGTGACACAGCCCCCAGTGCCCTCAGCACCCCCAACAGGGGCAGAAAGGGCCAGACACTCACTTTCCCAGAGGTGAGACCCATGTGCGAAGGAAGCCTGCTGAAGGCGCCTGGGAAAGCACGTCGTCCCTGATCAGAGCAGAGGCGTGCTCAGGGTGCTCTCCCTTGCGGCTCCTTGCAGCTTTGGGTCACACCAGGCGCCCATCTTGCAGTCTGAGGGCAGAGGAGGGGGCGGGAGGACGGAGGGGTCTGGCCCCCCTGAGTTGAGAGCCCACCCTGGGCCATGTCTCCAAGGGGACACTGCCTGTGAAGGGACAGCCTGAGCCCTGGTGGGAACGTCTTGGGCTACCTGTGCCCACAGCACACCCCCTGTGCTCTGCGTGCCCCCAGTGGCCTTGGAGCCAGGGCAGCAGGGAGCCCCCAGGAAAGGGGCTCGAGCAGGGCGGGCACTGGGGGCGAGAGTGAAGCGGGTACAAGGGTGCGTGGAGCTCAGGCAGGTGGGCGGGCACTGGGAGGGGTCTTCATCTTGCCCTCACTCGGGCTTTCTCTGTAGACTTGGACAGAGCAAGTGGATTTGGAGCTGAAAGGCGGCAGGGGGGTGACAGGAGGTCTTCCAGGCCACACGGCTTGGGCTCAGGCCCTCGCCTGGCAGCCCGGGACACTCTGGCTCCAGAGGGGGTGGGGACACAGCACCAATCCCCTCCTACCCCTCACTGCCCACCCCCAGTGGTGGCGTGGGGCAAACACGGTGCCCTGCAGACACTCTTGTAGTGGCCCTGGATGAAAGAACAGCTCCAAATAAAAACGGCAGACAAGCTGCAAAATGGAATTATTTCCTGCCGTATCAGTAAACAGGGATGTCACACTCATCAGCGACTGCAGCCACCAAACATGGCGAGCTGGTGAGCTGGAGGAAACTCAAGAAGGACAGCACCTGTCATCGAGTGGCCACCAGCCCACAGCCACTCCCGAGGGTGAGCCCTGAGGAAACTCAGGGCGTGAGCACACAGGACACTGGCCCCGGATCGCTGCGGTGCCTGTCAAGGGAACGACTTCCGTGAGCCCAGACACCTCCCCATACGTAGAAAAGTGCTGAATTCCTTAACCTGAGACATTAAAGAAAACTTCTGACGTTCGGACTACCTGCCCTCTGTTGCAAGATATATAACCTGGCTCTTCCCCTCACCTCCTCAAACCAGTTCTCGCAATATTACTTGAGATGCTGCCTTCTGGGCTTAAGTCCTAAAACATTCCACCAAATCAAACATAACTCTCAGTTTTTAGGTTCGAGTATTGTCTGAGTCGACAAAGTGAATGTTTGCTGGTGCAGACCTCTGACTCCTTTGCCCTGAGACCTTGGTCTGGCTCCCCCACGGCTGGAAGGCACCTAGAGAACAATGATGCTCTTCTCTGAGAGGCCCACAGCCTGTCCAGCCTCGTTCTGGGCCCCTGGCCAGCTCCTACCTGTGGTCTCTGACTGCTGAACCCTGGCCCACACCCCCGGGGCTGCCTCCCGTCTTGTCCTGAGACACCGTCCCCAACGCCCCGTCCTGGGAGAGGCTCTCCGGGTCCAGCCAGACTCCTCCTTGACGCCCCCACCCCCAGCCCTATCTCACTCCACCTTCTTCAGCTCTCTCCTCAGGACACTGTGAGTCCTCCCAAGCCAGGGGCCCTCTTGGTCCCCTGTCCCTCACGTGTCCATGGTGGCATCCTCTGGGCTTGACTTTGTCACCTCCTCAGAGAGGCCCTCTCTGATACATCGACATGGGAACCCCCTCTTTACCGTCTGCCGTGTCACCTCAGTGTCTTCTCTTTGTCGTATGCGTTCCCATCTGTAACTGTGTTTTTTTCCCTCGTCTTCTTGCTCACTGTCTCCCCCGCTCCACTGAGAGGCCCTGAGGGCAGCATCCAGGTTGGTTTGTTCACACCGTGAGCACAGCTCCTGGTTCACAACAGACATCTTTCATCTGTCCGTCTGTCTGTCATCTATCGTGCGTGCGTGCTCAGTTGCTCAGCCGTGTGCGACCCTTTGTGACCCCATGGACTGTAGCCCGCCAGGCTCCTCTGCCCATGGGATTTTTCAGGCAAGAATACTGGAGTGGGCTGCCGTTCCTTACTCCAGGGGATCTTCCTGACCCAGGGGTTGAACTCGCATCTCGTGCATCTCCTGCACTGGCAGGCAGATTCTTTACCACTAGTGCCACCTGGGGAGCACATCGTCCACCACATTTCAGGCATGTATGTATAATACGTAACATACATAATAGCAATACTTACATCGTAAGTTTATTACTAACAAATGACTGACTCTCCTTCCTTGGACTCCCAGATCACTTTGCCTGTTAGTCTCTAACTTTGTCGTGATTATCATTATTTGACTAACTGCTCTATTCCTCATAGAACACACTCCTGCTAGACCAGGGGCTCATCTCTGCCCCGTGTCACCGGCCAGGGCCACCCCAGCAGGCACTCAGTCCTGCCCTGTTCACCGGACCTTGACTCTGGGTCCCCGTGGGTTTTCCCTGGTTCTGATTCACGGGCATCAGGAGAAGGAGAGAGTGACGGCCTACTGAGCTCCTGCCGTTCCAGCCACAAGAGCAAAGGACCCTGCCAACATCACCCCATTTAATCAGAGATTCATATCAGAGTTCCCATTCACAAACGCGCACGCCGGTGGTGAAAGTTTAATTTGCTTGAGATCTTTCTGACTCTCCCGTCTCCAACTATTGACATGTGAAACTGGAAAACTAGGATTCTTAAATTTAAAGAATCATCAAAAAGGCCCCTCTCTGAGCCGTCACTTGAGTCCCAGGTGTCAACAGTTCTGAACCTTGATAGTGACACGTTTGTGAAACAACTTGTCACTGAAACGACTCCAGACCTGGAGACCCGGGCTCTCCCTGCTCCCCCAGCCCAGCCTGCAGCTCTCTTCCCACACTCTGGAATGTGGGGGGCTGCCTCTTGGGGCCTGGAAGGGCATTTTTGTCTGCTATGACCCTGAGCTGCTATGACCCAAGGCATCCCCCCCAGGTCCTGCATGAAGGAGGCCTGTCTGGGGACCGAGGCCACAGGGCAGTGGCCTCCCAGCCTACGGAGGTTGGCCCTGAGTGGACCCTCACTCGTGAGCCCTGACTTGCTTACTTGCGTGTGTGCACGCTCAGTTGTGTCTGACTCTTTGCGACCCTGTGGACTGGAGCTCGCCAGGCTCCTCGGTCCATGGAATCCTCCAGGCAAGAATACTGGAGTGGGTGGCCATTTCCTTCTCCAGGGACTTGCTTACTTAAAAGGTGCTTGATCCCCGCGTCTTCAGCTGAAGGCAACCTGAAGCTAAAGACAGCCCACCAGTCCACTCCTCCACTTCTGGGCGTGCAGGACAACAGGCAGCATCGCAGGAGTGCCTAAACATCTCTTTCACCAGCGCCCCTCCCTGACAGGGCTGCAGCCTTGACTTCAGTTGTCACAACAATACAGCTGTTTTAGGTCCTCAGAAAACCAGCCTTGGAGAGGCAGCCAGAGACCCTGGGCCTAAGAGGTCGCCTTCGTCTTGCCTCGAGAAGCATGCATGTGCACACGCGTGTGTGTGTGAGGGTGGGGCGATTGTGCCAGGCAGGTAAATGGTGAATTCCTGGACCATGTTTTCCTGTTGGCCTGGGAGGGTAGAGCACTAAATTCTGTCCCCCGAGAACCCCTATTTCAGGAGGCTGTGGCACCAGGCGCAGAGACCCCAAAAGACCCAGTGGGAGAACATTCTTTCTGAAGAAACCCCCTTCTACACACAGGAGCCAGGCCTCTGAGGGCTGACGAGGGCCAACAAAACCCAGCAGACAACGTAACGAGGTTCCACCCAGAGCTGCCCGAAGCCACTGACACGTGGCCCCGGGGACCTGAGTTCAGCGGGCAGCTGCCCTGGGGTTCACATGTGGGCATTACCTTAAAGGAAAGGGAAAGCAGCCCTGCTCACCGATCAATATTCACATTTGTGTGGAAAAGCACAAATTATAGGAACTAAGTGAAAACTGGTGACCCCACTTCCTAGTGATGGAAATTGTTACTACGTTGCAGAACGTGCTTCCAGATGCCATTCTCTGAGTGTGCACGGGGGCACGTGTGCAAGGGCTTCCATTCTCCTGGAGTCTGCTTTTCTTATTTAAAAATAAGTTCTTCCATGTCACAAGATTTACATTTTTATGGATGTGTCATCATTTCCTCAACTGATAAGGGGCGGAGGCTGGCACCCATCAGGCATTTCTGCAGCAGGTAGGACTGCCCACACCCAGTGGAACTCAGAGACTTCAGCCTGGCAGAGACTTCAGCCTGGACCCTTTCCTCGGGGACAGACTGGCTCCCACTCAGAGCTGTGAGTCTGATCACCCACCTGACTTAAGTGTGAAACTCAACCCAGGCTGACATTTGAAATTCAAGTTTTCCTGGAGCTACGCTGATAGGTTTAGAGACCTGGGCAGGCTGCTGATGAGGGGAGGGTAACAGCAGAGAGGAAGATCTGAGCTCTTTGAAATGACCTTGGGGTCAAGAGGTCATTTGGTCCAAGCAATTCTTTTTGCGGAGAAGGAGACTGAGGTCAGGAATAGTTTTATGAAAGAGTAATAATCTGGTAGAGAAATCAACAAAAGATACAGAGAGAAATTTTCCAAAAGACAAAACATGAGTTAAGAATGTATTTTAAAATATTCAATTGTGTTCACAAAGAAATGAAAACCAAACAATAAAAGGTCTTTTTTGTCTATCAAATTTAGGGGAAAAAGATAGAGCGGGCTGGGTCAGGGAGCTGGACCCTTTGTATGCTTGGGATTTTCAAAGATGTGATTTCCTCTGCGTGTACCGTGACAATGTGTCCAAATAGCTTTAAATATAGTCATCCCACTTGATACATTGTTTTTACAGGAATTTATACCAGGAATTTATCTTAATGAATTAATTAGAGATAGTCACAGAGATTTATCTTCTAGGACATTCACGGCAGCATTTTTTATGGTGGTGAAAATTTGGAAAAGACATAAATGTCCAACAATAGGGGATTGGTGAAATAAATGGAGCCCAAGGCAGCCACTAAGATTCAAACTTTAGAAAAATTAATGACACGAAAAGGCTCATGATATAATAAATTTAAAAATTTGCTTATAAAATTGAACACTTTTTTTTCAAGTGGATATTTCTGAGTGCCAGAGTTGCAGGTAATTTTTGTTTCAAAATTTTATCTCTATGCTCTCATGCTTTTCAAATTTCTACAATGGATGTGTTTGTTAACCTCTTAAGGAAAGGGCACCGGAGGAAGGTCGGATTATGGCGGGGAGGCTGCAGGAAGTGAGGAAGTGTTGTGAGGTTACCTGCTAACTATGGCTTCTCATTAGCCGGTAGCTTTGGGGTCAGGGCCAGGTCAAGGCTGTCCTTCTTGGCCCCTGGCACCCACGTGGTGGCTCCCGGCCCTGCACCCGGGATTCAGCCTGCTGGCGGACCCTGTGAAACAAGATGCTGCTGCTGAAGGCCAAGGGCAGCCTGCAGGCCTCAGTTGGCACCTGGTTTGCTAATAATCAGACCCTAGATGGATTCTGGTACATGTGGGTGGTTCCTGGGACTCAGTACCCCTTCCACGCTTCCACACGCTCTTATTCCTGGGACTGTGTACCGCTTTGCTTTTCCGACATCCCAATTCCTGTCCCCCATTCAGACCAGGGAGAAGTGGATGGGAAGCACTTCCCACGGGGCTTTCCTCCTCCCCTTGCTGGGTGAGACTTGCCCTCCCTTCCTGACACTGACCTGCCACCACCAGGCTGCTTGGAAAAACTGACCAGG
Source organism: Bos indicus x Bos taurus (assembly GCF_003369695.1). NCBI lineage: Eukaryota > Metazoa > Chordata > Mammalia > Artiodactyla > Bovidae > Bos > Bos indicus x Bos taurus. Next base: position 94,195,160 of record NC_040084.1, on the reverse strand, counting down.
AGCTCTGAGCAAGGGCGGAGGACAGGCTCATGGAGGGCAGTAGACGGGACTCGGGGCCACGGCAGCAAGGAGGACCCAGGACGGAGGACCGTGGAGCCCCGCGATGGTGTCACACGCTCCCAGACCAACCGGGGCCACCCTCCTCCGAGCAGTGGGGCAGGCGGCACCCGCTGAGGGCAGGTGCAGACGCAGTGCCTTTGGGGTAAGGAAGTGACAGGGGCTGGCGCGGCCATGAGACTCCCCGTGGTGCCCACCGACCTGGGCGGTGGGGGAAGACCACACGGAGCAGGGCTAGAGAGGGAACCTTCAGGGGCCAGAGTCTTCCTAAACTGTCTGGTGCTAACAACAGGAGGAGGCCAGCTCCTCTGCTCTATCAGAAGCATGTCCCTCAAACCCACTTCTCCGGGGTAGTTCAGTGGGGACCCAACCCAGACACCGGGCGGCACGAGCCGCGGGGGCTCTAGGCCGGGCGCCCCGCAGGCCGTGCCCACCCTGGTGCAGCTCTGGAGCCAGTGAGTGGCACAAATGCACACCTGGACCAAGTGGGGAAGCCTCAGGGGCGAGCGCTGGGAGGAGTGTGGCCAGAGAGACAGAGGAGGGCTGCAATGGGGTCTGCACCGGCTCCTGAGAGGCCCACCGCCCCTTTTCCGGGTCTCCCGCATCCCTGCGGCGGCCCGTCCTGGCTTCCTCATCCCTCACAACCCCCGCAGCCCTCGCCCTCAGCACCTCCTCTGTCCTCCTCCTCTCTGGACAGGCCGTTCGGGAAAGTTCTAACTGCTTCGATGAGTCTTAGAGGCCCGCTGAACATCGTAGCTCTCATTTCCTCAGTCTGCAGGCCGGGGAGGCCCCTGGGAGGACCAGCTTGCTCTGAGGGGTAACAGCAGGGGCCGACGACCGGGAACTCGAGAGACAGACCAGCACCCGGCTCTAACGACCGACCGCCTGCTTGCTTCACTGTCAGCCTCCTCGGCAGCAGGACGCTCCCACACCTGTCTGGCCTACGTGTTCTTCAGACCACGTCCTCATCTGCCGTCAGAATTCTATTCTTTAGGACTCCCACCCTGGGCCTTGCCCAAATCGCTTGCTTTTCCCCCCTTACTAGGGGACCCCGTTTTTTTCTGGCATCTATGCACTCTGTGCTTCCCTCGTGGCTCAGATGATAAAGAATCGCTTTCATGCACTCTGTACCCACCTTGAGTCCTGAGCCCCATCCAGGAGCACCTGAGCCCCCATTACGACCCGCGCCACCCTCCCAGGGAAGCACCACACCCTTAGGAGCCTTGCTAGCCCGAGGAGCTGTCCAGAGCGTCAACAGAGGAAGAATTCCTCGCACCACCCACCATCCCGCTGACCACGTGAGCCCCGTGGACAGGACAGCCGCAGGCTGTCAGGATGTCACAGGGTGTCGAAGGAGGGCCACACAGAGGGGTGCACGCCGTTCACAGACCACTGCCATGCCGCCGCCTGTCCCCTGCCAGTGTCCCCTGACTGCCGAAGCCTTGGCACGAAGGTCTCAGAGTGGGGCCCAGTCCCCGTGCATGGCTGGCGCGTTCTCAGATGCCACCCTCCTGTGGTCCCTGCCCTTCTGCTGAGCCTGGTTGTCTTTCTGTGGATTCTATGAGCCACTTGATATCCTTCTAGTAGTCCCTGTTTCTGCTTGAATGAGTCCACGGTTTATGCCATTGGCAAGCAAGGGTGGGCCACAGCTCCCTCCCAGGGCTGCTGGAAGCACTGCTGGCTGGAGGGGGGAGCCCGGGGCAGAGGTCATTTGTGAGGGAGCACTACAGGGGGAGCACCGTGAGGGAGCATCATGAGGGAGCTGGAGCCCTGGGCTGACCCGAGGCCTGGGGGCCCCGGACCCCAAGCCTGGTCCCGGAGGGTGAGCGTGTGTGACATGGAGGCCAAGAGTCCTGAGCACAGGGAGCCGGCTCCGCTGACCAGCTCGTCACCAAGAAATCCAGGAGGCCTCCTCGCGCCCCCAGAGGGGTGGAAGTTTGGCACCAGCAGGGACCGAGGGCCCTGGGGGCTGAGGGGGAGGGACCTGGGGGGGGAAACAGCCATTTCTTTTATCTTTGCATATTTAGAGGTACGGCGTAGACACTCACACTGCACCAACGTCAGGGTCCTGGTTTTGATACTGAATATAGTTAGCTAAGACGTTGCCACTGGAGAAGCCAGTGAAGGAGACACCTGTGGACCTCTGTGTATTATTTGTGTAACTTCCTGTAAGTCTATAGTTATTTAAAAATAAAAAGTCATTTAAAAAGATACGGGATACAGTGTTTTCATAATGAAAACCTGGCCACGTCAGATCACAGAAGGAAGCTCCCCTAAATTCCAAAAGGGAAACGTAAGAGCTGGGACATAATTTTCCACCCCAGGCTACTGAACTTCTGGTTTCCCTTGCCCTGTGCAGGGCTGGGAAAGACCTAGGAAACGTTGGCAGAGAGCCCCGACTTGGCCTCCACCCCCAGGCCTGACCTGCAAAGGACACTGTGATTAGTAAAACGGGGTATTTCCGTAAGGGCCTCTCATGGAGGTGGCAGCAGCAGTTAGAGAAGGCCTGTAAGCAACACACAGAGACACACTTACAGACACACACCCACACACTCACACAACACTGCCCAGCCACCTTCATGGAGCTCTTTCCTATTTCTTGTGACCCCTGCACCCCACCCACCCATCCCAGTGTCGGGTGGGCAGAACAAGCCCACTACAGGACTTCCTTGGTGGGCTCGTGGTTAAGACTCCGCCTGCCAATGCAGGGGACATGAGTTCAATCCCCGGTCCGGGCAGATGCCACATGACAAGGGACAGCTAAGCCCGAGCGTCACAACTACTAAAGCAAGCGTGCCCCGGAGCTTGCACTCCACGACGAGAAGCCGCCGCAAGCAGTAGCCCGTGCGTCACAACTGCAGAGAAGCCCCCACTCGCCGCAACTAGAGAAAAGCCCAGGCAGCAACGGAGACCCAGCACAGCCAAAAATAAATAACCAAAAATTTTTAAAAGAGCAAATGTCCACGGACGGCCTCCGGAAGCCACCTAAGCACGACATTCAGTTCGTTCCAGTGCAACGTCAACTCTCTCGTCTATGGCTCAGAGAGCCTCCAGCGAAACAAAATTAAAATACAGAAACAGAAAACATAAAGCTTCCTCTTTACTCCTTTGTGTGGGACTGAAGCCTTTTAATACAGTTTCCAACAAAACCCATCTCAAATCCAATAAACTATGGAGAAAAATAGTTGAACATACAAAAAGATTCCGAAACCTACAATAAGGGAGCTTATGTGAACAAGTATTTTCCTGTGAAATTGATTTTCTCCAAGAAAGAAGAAAACTTTACAGTCTCAAAGAGACCAGGGAGGAAATTGCATCGATGAAAAGAGAACCATCTCAAATGTTTAAAATCTTGTTTCTAGAAGTAAAACACTAATTACTCATTGTTTCTTAGGTCCGTGGAAGCAGTGAGCTATGTATTGGATGTTGCAGAAAGCCAGCTTCTCTGGTGACTCAGATGGCAAAGAATCTGCCTGCAATGCAGGAGACCTGGGTTCGATCCCTGGGTCAGGAAGATCCCCTGGAGAAGGGAATGGCAACACACTTCTGTATTCTTGCTCGGAGAATTCCACGGACAAAGGAGGCTGACCAGCAAGTTGATGGGATCGCAAACAGTTGGACATGACTGAGCGACCAACACTGCACTGCAAACTAATTACCTGGAGAAATTCTCTGACTGTTTAGAAGAAGATGTAGGTGTGAAAAGAGGAAATAACAAGAAAGATAAAAAGAGGAAGATCACAGAGTGGGAACAGTGTCAGACTTTATTTTTTTGGGCTCCAAAATCACTGCAGATGGTGACTGCAGCCATGAAATTAAGACACTTACTCCTTGGAAGGAAAGTTATGACCAACCTAGATAGCATATTGAAAAGCAGAGACATTGCCAACAAAGGTCCGCCTAGTCAAGGCTATGGTTTTTCCAGTGGTCATGTATGGATGTGAGCGTTTGACTGTGAAGAAGGCTGAGCGCCAAAGAATTGATGCTTTTGAACTGTGGTGTTGGAGAAGACTCTTGAGAGTCCCTTGGACTGCAAGGAGATCCAACCAGTCCATTCTGAAGGAGATCAGCCCTGGGATTTCTTTGGAGGGAATGATGCTAAAGCTGAAACTCCAGTACTTTGGCCACCTCATGCGAAGAGTTGACTCATTGGAAAAGACCCTGATGCTGGGAGGGATTGGGGGCAGGAGGAGAAGGGGCGACAGAGGATGAGATGGCTGGATGGCATCACTGACTCGATGGACGTGAGGACGTGAGTCTGAGTGAACTCCCGGAGTTGGTGATGGACAGGGAGGCCTGGCGTGCTGCGAATCATGGGATCGCAAAGAGTCGGACACGACTGAGCGACTGAACTGAACTGAACTGAACTGACAAGAGTATCTGTTGGGGCAGATTTGCGTAACAGGGCTTCCAAAAGGAAACAAAGGAGCAGAGAAGAAGAAATAACAGAAGAAAATTGCTCAGATATAGAAATCATTAGAGATCATTAGAGACCGTTAGCAAAGGGAAGAAGGGGGGAAGGGTTGGGTAAAGCAGCGCCCCCCCTCCCCAGAAACCAACACCCACAGGTGAGGAACGAAAAGGAAGAATCCTGATCACGATCACACAGCCACCAGAGCTGAAGGCCTGTTCTAAGAAAATGGATAACCTGAATGTTTTACAAAACAAACAGAAATGAAGACACATATTCTAATGAGGAATATAAAGAACAATTTCTTATAAAGAAATTATAAGGAAAATAAAGAACAAAATAACCCAGAGGGAAGGAGGGACTGAGATTTACGACGGAGCATTCAGCACAGGAGCGGCTCAGAGCCTGGCGGAGCAGCAAGGGGAGCACCGCCGGGCCTGGCGGTGTCCACGCGGTCAGGGAAGGGCAGGGGCAGTGGGGTCCTGAGGCCACGTTGGGGAGGAGGTCACTGGGTGGGGGGAGGAGGCCAGACCTAGGAGGGCCCGGGGGGAGGAGGTGAGACCCGGGAGGAAGTCACACGGGGGAGGAGGTCAGACATGGGAGGAGGCCCCGGGGTAGGAGGCCAGACCTGAGAGGAGGTCAGACCCGGGAGGAGGCCCGGGGTGGGGAGGAGGTCAGACCGAGGAGGAGATCAGACCCGAGAGGAGGCCAGGGGGAGGCGGTCAGACCAAAGAGGCGGCCCGGGGCGGGGGAGGGTGGGGGGAAGGAGGTCAGACAGGGGAGGAGGCCACGCGGGGGAGGAGGTCGGAACCGGGAGGAGGCCCAGGGGGAGGAGGCCCAGGGGGAGGAGGTCAGACCCGGGAGGAGGCCCGGGTTGGGTGGGCGGGGGGAAGGTCAGACCCGGGAGAAGGTCGCCCGGGGAAGGGGGAGGCCCTCGCTGGCCGCGGGAGAGAGAAGGGCGGCCATCCGGGGCCCCAGGGTCGCCCGGCCGCGCTCGAGCGCCCTCCCGCGGTGGCGAACGGGAAGCGGGGCCGCGGGCCTCGGCGCTCCCCTGGGGCCGTCCGGGCGGCTTAGCAGGGCGGCCGGGAGGCGCCGCGGCCCGGGGCGGGGGCTGGAGAGGGCCGGGCCGGGCCGGGCCGGCAGGGAGCGCGGCGCCTCCCCTCGCGCCTCGGATCCTGGCCGCGGTCGGGGCCGCCCAAGGTGCCTGTGGACCCCGCGGCCGGGGACTAGCGGCGCAGGGTCCCCGGTGCCTCGGCTTCCAGGGCCGTCCTCCGCCTCGAAACCGACGCCGGGCCGGCAGGGTCGGGTTTCTCCGCCGCCGGGCCGCTGGCCTCCACCCTGCGGGGCAGGCGGGCCTCCCTGCCTCGGGACGCGGACGCCAGGGCGGCTGGAGGACACTGCTTATCGGCCAGTTCGTCTCCTTGGTCCCACCGTTTTCGAGGAGCGAGTAGAATTACCGTTGCCTGCTCGGAAGAGGCGGAGAAGGCGATGGCACCCCACTCCAGTACTCTTGCCTGGAAAATCCCATTGGCGGAGGAGCCTGGTAGGCTGCAGTCCATGCGGTCGCGAAGAGTCGGACACGACTGAGAGATTTCACTTTTACTTTTCACTTTCATGCATTGGAGAAGGAAATGGCAACCCACTCCAGTGTTCTTGCCTGGAGAATCCCAGGGACTGGGGAGCACGGTGGGAGGCCCTCTATGGGGTCGCACAAAGTGGGACATGACTTAGCAGCAGCAGCAGCTCGGAAGAGTCAGGGCTGCGGGGCAAGCAGGACTCCCCGCCTCGCCGACGGCCGCAAGCTGCGCCTCTCGAAGCTTCCGAGGAGCTCTTAAAGGGGGGGCCCGACCCGGCCCTGGGGGCTCTCTGGGGGGGGGGTCTGGAGTGAGGCCCGACACGGCCTTGGCCGGCGGGGAAACGACCGCCCCGTCGCCGGAGCCTGGACGCAGCATCTGCCCCTGATGCGCGGCCCGCACCGCCCTTGGCTCGCACGGCGCCCCTCCTCGTGTCCTCCGCCTCGGGGTCCTCCTCCCGAGTTCTCCTACTCCGCTCCCCCCAGCTTCTCCTCTCCCCAGCTTCTCCTCTTTCTCCCCAGGTTCTCCTCTTTCTCCCCAGCTTCTCCTCCTCCCCGCCCCCAACTTCTCCTTTCCGCCCCCCCCCCCCAGCTTCTCCTCTCCTGCAGCTTCTCCTCTCCCCGCCAACTTCTCCTCCTCTCCCCCACCAGCTTCTCCTCTTCCTCCCAAGCTTCTCCTTCTCTCCCCCACCAGCTTCTCCTCTTCCCTCTCCCGTTTCTCCTCTTCCCCACCCCCAGCTCCTCCTCTCCCCCACCAGCTTGTCCTGTTCCCCACCAGCTTGTCCTCTCCGCCCCCCCCCCCAGCTTGTCCTCTCCCCTGCCAGCTTCTCCTTTTCTCCACCAGCTCCTCCTCCTCTCCCCCGCCAGCTTCTCCTTCTCCCCCCCACCAGCTTCTCCTCTTTTTCCCGTTTCTCCTCTCCCCCACAGCTTCTCCTCCTCCCCGCCCCCAACTTCTCCTCTCCCCACCAGCTTGTCCTCTTCCCCCCAGCTTCTCTCCCCCGCAGCTTGTCCTCTCCCCCGCCAGCTTCTCCTTTCCTCCACCAGCTTCTCCTCCACTCCCCCACCAGCTTCTCCTCTTTCTCCCCAGTTTCTCCTCTCCCCCACAGCTTTTCCTCCTCCCCCCACCCCCAACTTCTCCTCTCCCCCCCCCGTTTCTCCTCTCCCCCACAGCTCCTCCTCTCCCCCACCAGCTTCTCCTCTTCACCCCCCCCCAGCTTCCCTGCTGCCCCTCAGCTTCCCCCTCTCCTCCCCCATCTTCCGCTCTTCCCATAAGCTTCTCCTCTCCCCCAACCAGCTTCTCCTCTCCTCCCCCCCTGCTTCTCCTCTCCTCCCCCCCCAGCTTCTCCTCTCCCCCCAGCTTCCCCTCTCCCACTCCCCCAGCTTCCCCTCTCCCACTCCCCCAGCTTCCCCTCTCCCACTCCCCCAGCTACCCCTCCCCCCACCCCCGAGCTTCACCTCTCCCCGCCCCAGCTTCTGCTCTTCCTCCCCAGCTTCTCCGTTCAGTGCTCTCCTTCTGAGTCCCAAGCCCGGCCCTCACGTGTCCCCAGTCAGCACACTCCCCCGGGATCCACTCGACCCCCTCTATGCACATGACACCCAGATCTTCATCCCAGCCTCTGTGTGGGTGCTGGATTCCATGTGCTGCTAAGTCGCTTCAGTCGTGTCCGACTCTGTGCAACCCCATAGACGGCGGCCCACCAGGTTCCCCCATCCCTGGGATTCTCCAGGCAAGAACACTGGAGTGGGTTGCCATTTCCTTCTCCAATGCATGAAAGGGAAAAGTGAAAGTGAAGTCGCTCAGTCGTGTCCGACTCTTCTCGACCCCGTGGGTCTGCAGCCCACCAGGCTCCTCCGTCCATGGGATTTTCCAGGCAAGAGTACTGGAGTGGGGTGCCATTGCCTTCTCCGGATTCCATGTGCAACTGCCCACTAACAACTAGCTACCCCGGGACATTCCGTGAGCACCAAAAGGTCAAGAAGCCCGTGCGTTCGTTTCCTGTAGCTGCTCTCACCAGCCCTCAGCATTGCTCGATGGAATACTGCAAAAAACTGCTAAGCTGAGCTCTAATTTCACCAAGTCCTTCATACCCAGCTTGAGCTCTAATTTCACTGAATCCTTCATACCCAGCTTTCTCAGGGGGATGCAGGGCTCTGGAGGTCCTGTACTCACCTCTCTAGTCTCATCCTTGGCACCCCCACCCCCTCCTCCTTCACATCTCTTCAAAACTTGCCACTGAACCATTTTGGATTTCTTTTAGATCCCAGAATGCCCAGGCATCTTTCCTAACTTTATGATACGTCGAGCCATTTACTTGGGAAAGAACACTTTCTCCTTTTCTTAGCCTTATTCCAACTCAGGCAGCCTCCTACAGGAAGCCTTCTCAGGTTGGTCCTGCCAAGAGAGCTGGGTTCCTCCCCTGTATCCTCTGCTTATGAATGCAGCACACATCACGCTGAATGGTTCTTACTTGCTGACTTGTGGCTCCCTTTAGGCATGTGATGGGATGAAAAAGTGCTATGATTAATAAGTGCCTATTGTATGCAAAGGGCTTCCCTGGTGGCTCGTGGTTAAGAATCCACTTGCCAATGCGGGGGACGTGGGTTTGATCCACAGGTTGAGAAGATGCCCTGGAGTAGGAAATGGCCTCCCACTCCAGTATTCTTGCCTGGGAAATCCCATGGACAGAGGAGCCTGGTGGGCTACAGTCCACGGGGGCACACAGGGTGGGATGTGAGTGAACGACTAAACGACAGCAGCAGTGCATGCAAGATGGCAGGTTCAGGCCCCCCTGCATTCCGCTGAAGGGATCGGCAGAGGCACGGAAGTGGGCGAATCCGGACTGGGTGGTGGGAGCGCACAAGGAACGCTGCTCCCGAGAAGACCCTGCTGGGCTGAGGCCTACGTGACTGGCTGCTCCCTGTGGCAGGTACTGGTGCTGGGTCATGCCCACCTCTGTGCCCTTGCAGGGTGGAATGGTCAAAAGCCCTCTGTCCTGGAGGTGAGGAGGGCCAGAGGGCATCGGGGGCGCATTGGCAGGCGAGCTGGGAAGGCAGGCCTCTCCCGGGGATGGTGAGAGCCATGGGAAATGCCACAAAAGCACCCTTTCCTGTGTGGAGAGCAGTTCTCACCTCCACCTCCATAAAGGAAGGCAGGCGGGAGGCTTTGAGGAGAGTGTTCTCCAAAAACCTTTCAGTTCCCTGAGTGTGAGAACTGAAACACGATTTCCAGGCGCTGAGGAATCGCACCATTTAACATTGGCCCTTACAGATGATTCTGGGTGGGAGATGCCGGTTTGTATGGGGATGTAATTGCCCAGCACTCGAGCCCACAAACTAATACGAATTTAATTTCTGAAAACAAGGTCCACCAAGATGAAATTCCACTAATTAGCAAAACCCTTCTTTTTCCAGATGCATTCCAATCTATTACCCATGGAAGCAGACATTAGACATAAATGTGGGGAGAGGGGATTGCATGTCAGGAGTTGGCTGAGAGAGGCCATCACTCCAGGCTCCCCTTTGGAACTGAAACTCATCTCGATAAATCACCATGGCTCTTCGCCATCAGGAGTTTTCTCCCTTCAGATCTTATGGCCAAGAGAAGTACGGGCCATATGTTCACACCATTTGGTGAAAAATACACTGAACCAACAAAACAAGCATTGCACTTATGGGGAAATTTTTTATCAAGCTTCAAGTGTATTCATCCTAAATGTGCAGAAGATGTCATGTCATTTTTCTTCCCCATGGGAACAAATAACTGCTTGTATTAAACCAGCATTTTTAAAGCAATGATCTAAATATAAGCAACCGGTGTCCTCCTCACATGTCCCTTTTTATCCCTCTTTTGGGTGACTGAAAAGTGAAACTGGAAAGAAAAAATATTACAGAATTAAAACCCTCAATATTATATGGCTGGGGCACCAAAAAAGTTATTAATTGGTGGTAAACTCCAATAGCCCCCGAGTCAACCTAAGACTTGCCAATTCGTTCTGGACAGGCCCATTCCCTAGATGATTTCAATTTAAAGGCTACCTGGGATTTCAGTTCAGTTCAATTCAGTTGCTCAGTCGTGTCCAACTCTTTGCGATCCCATGAATTGCAGCACACCAGGCCTCCCTGTCCATCACCAACTCCCAGAGTTCACTCAGACTCACGTCCATCGAGTCAGTGATGCCATCCAGCCATCTCATCCTCTGTCGTCCCCTTCTCCTCCTGCCCCCAATCCCTCCCAGCATCAGAGTCTTTTCCAATGAGTCAACTCTTCGCATAAGGTGGCCAAAGTACGGGAGTTTCAGCTTTAGCATCATTCCTTCCAAAGAAATCCCAGGGCTGATCTGATCTCCTTCAGAATGGACTGGTTGGATCTCCTTGCAGTCCAAGGGACTCTCAAGAGTCTTCTTTAGAATCCTAATTTCTCATCATCTATGAAAGCCCTTGGGTCCAACAATACTTTTTTAGAAAATTTACTTTCTATTCCAAGTCTTAGGGTATATTTGAAAACCTAACTTGGGCATCTGGAGCATCTTGTGTCCAGAAGGGATATAATAATGATTTTCTCACAGGCGTTCACACAACCCTTGGATGTAGAAGGGAGACCCCAGGCAGGTGTGGGGGGCTGAGACCTGTAACTTGGGCTGCTTATAACACTGAGTGGGTGATAATTTTATTTGTATCTCAACACAAAACATGCAGATGAAGCTCTTGAGGACTGTGAAGATGACAACAGTAAAGTGAGACTATCAGAAGGACCTGTTGTACAAGGACAGAGCATTGCCCAAAGTTCTTGATTTTGATTTAGTGTGGACTGTGTTCCCTTTAGCAGAGGCAAAGATGCTAAGTGAGCATATGCCATTATGTCTTGTCCTGATACTTTGCAAGACACTCCCACCTTGCCCCCTCTCCCTCCTTCAGTCTATGGCTAATATCCTTCATGGCTTCTGTTTTAAAAGTCCCCTTCTTTAGATTTTGCATAAAGCTGAAGACATTCCTAAGACAAATATACATTCTTGGAAAGGGGTGGTCTCAGTTTGTTTCCAACTACTTTGTGTGTCAGCCTGTGATTCTGTTTTTGGAGAACGGATGTTATAATGTTCTATACTAAGGCTTCTATAAAGAACAACTAATAGCTGTGAAATTCTTTCAAGTGTAAAAAACATCCAAACGTAATCACTACTTACCAGGAAGCAGTGTTATACCCGCTGCTGGTTCAGGCCTAGAGGAATTGCTTTCGTTTGAGCAAGGATATCTTCAAGGGACTGAATCCAAGTTTAGGTTCCGTGAGTCTTTTGGAAAATCTAGTTTGTCCAACGTACAGATCCAGGCCCAGCTAAATACCAAATTTCCGCAGAAGATCAAAGCGCAGGCTTTATTTATTTACCTGACCTTAAGCTTACATGGAAATGAAGAACATCCTGAATTCCACTTCTATAGCTCACAGAAGTATGGCCCATTTCCAGCTAAGTGTGAAGACTGCAGTCCCTTTTCTCTTAGGGAAGCTCTCTGCTGTGTGCATCAGATGAAAGGAATAGCAAAGAAAACACTATGATCAGCCCCCCTGTGGTATCTGACCCCTAAAATGTTATAAGCCACTTTTTCCCCCCCAGGACAGGACAGGGCAAGTTTACTGCACAACTGCACTGTGTTCCAGAGATATACACGTCTCCCCCTAGGCTTGCAGAATGAAAGGCGAGGACTCCTACCACCTCTGGATGTCCAACAGCTAAAACGAACACTCAGTAGAAGAGTTATGCCATCACCCTTGGCACTAAACAGCCAATCAATAGACTGAGTCTTTATGGCTTTTACAAGAAATCCCCAAATGATAAAAGCCACACAAACTATGTAACTATGAAAATGGGAAGATGCTCTCTTAGGCCAGATTTTTAAATTACGTGAAGTACACTTTAGGGCACTCACCAAAGGGAAAGCGTATGCAATACACAGTGATCACTTAGGTTATAAGACTTCTATACAGTTATCCAATTTAATGCTCACCAGTCCTTGGGTAGGTGTTACACTGAATTACAGGTGATGAATTGAGATTCAAAGAATTTAAGCAGCTCGTTCACTGAAGGTTGTAGAGACAGCAAGAGAAGATTCCTTGACATCTCCTTCAAGGATATCTCAATTTCAGTGGAAGAAATAAGAATACACTGAGGATAAGCAAGGCACATGGGCGTTTTAGAAGCTAGGCACGCTCCTCAGCTAATGCCATTATTTTCCCAAGCTTCGGCAGCATGTTTATATGGATTTTAAAAAACTTCCAAGGTTGATTAAGTCAGGAAATGCTTGGGATAAAAAGGTTTCTTTTTCTGTAGGATTTCTCAGACTCTCTAAAGTGATACTGTGGATTATAGATGCCCAAGAGGAGAATATGTAAGGAGTGGGTTTTGTTTTGAGATCACTTCTGTTCTTTAGATTATACTTTAGAAAAAGCTGGGGTAAAATAAGTCCTTGAAATCAGATTCAGGAAGAAAGAGGAGTCTTGTACTTTGGGACACATTAGATGGTCTTCCCCCAACTTCCGCTCGGGGTTTCATGTATTTAAACCCCGAAGTAGATTAACTTAACTTTGGCATTTGAGGGGATTGCATGACTTGGATCATCATAAAACAAAAGAAGGACCACAAATCCACGGATAGAAGCATGAAACGTGGTGACTGGAGATGGGCATGGGTACATGTGGCTGTCTGTGGGACTTCAGAACAAAAAGCCCTAAACAAGGTCTCCTTGTATAGCTTCAGTCAATTTCTGAACTTCCAAGGGCTGATCGCGTAAGCTGGGATCACTGGGTGCCAGGCTATGACTCTGGGTTTTTCCCCTGCACTTGAGAACGCACAAGCACCCTCGTGTGCAGAGGAGTGGGAAGGGCAACGGGTGCCTGAGTCACACTGCAGAGCTGGAAGGGGCTGCAGACCAGCTGCCCAGTGCATGTTCTAGACTCAAAAGCATGTGGGTCAGGCCACATGGTGACGTGGCTGAGTTCTTTCAGTCCAGACCCCTTCTTACCAGACTCTGGTTCCCATAGCTAGAGCCTCACTTCATTTCTTAGTCAACAAAATATACATACTCAGTGTTCTTAATGCATAAACACTGGATTTGGAAGATGAGTTTATTTCTATAATTATCTGACAAGAACAACCAGAACGTAACTGAATCAGGGTCTTTGCTCATGAATGACCCTTCAGCACCTGAACAGAGCTTCGCACACAGCACGTGCTCAATGCATTTCTGCTAAAGTAATGAATAGTGTGACATCTTAGCAGGTTATTTACTATCCCCCCCAAATATGTATTGGCAGTTTTAAAAGCTCGTTTGACTCTGAGGGTCTCTGAGGGAGGTGATGGGGGTGGTGGAGCGCAGACTGATCAGGCAGCTGTGCTCGGTGTCCCAGGTAAGAAAGTGAAACAAAACTCAGCGAGAAGAAAATGGACTATTTGATTGGTCACTTTGGCTCTTTTATAATACTCTTTGCTTCCTTGCAGGTGAACAGATAATGGGAATTTGTACATGGTGTTTGATAAAAAATGAAGTATTTCCAACAGTTGGTAAATGAATGATTTCAGGGCGAAAGCCATCTTCTTTTCGTAAAAGAGGTAGTTAATAGCTTACATTCTGCATTATCAAACTGTTCATAACCCCTTTAAAAAATCATTCTCTATTATAATTTTTAAAAAACCACCTAACTAGTTTTTGAATAGGCCACATTCACCAACAAAAACTGATTCTATATCATTCTTGATCTTAAATAAAACATTTGAATAATTATTTCTGCACACATGCCACCCAGTAATATCCTCTGTGACATTAAAAAATTCAAATACCAACACATTCAACTTTATAGCACCATTCCAAAATACTAAACTTTCTTTGCACCTTTATTTTAATCTTTTTTTTTTTTTGTACACATTTAAAGTATGGGCATCCTGTAAATTTCTGAAAAGCCTCATAGGGAAAAAAACCAACTAATTTTTAGGACAAAGCAATAACTCAGTTTGTAGGCAAGATGATGTCAGGCAGGCTGTAAGTTCTTCACGGGCTTCTGTAGTCTTCATTCTGGGGTAAGAATGTAGAAAGGATGCTAAAATCTTCCTGGATTATTCTAGAGATTACATCACGTATCAGTATGTAAAATCTTGTTGCTCAGTGGTCAGACTCTAGATATTGATTACAACTCAAACCATGACAACAACAGTCTCTTGTAATATTTCACTCTTTTGATTGACAAACTTCAAAGTTTGTATACACCTTTTATTCATACTCTGTAAGAGAGGAATTAGAATAATATTGAATTCCCTCTTACAAATCTCCAAATTTGAAGCTTGGAGCACTAGAATCTGTTCCTAGCAAGCAGATAAATTTAAAGTAGAATTATAAATGGGTTTTAAATTCAACATAAATTTGGCTGCATTATTATATAAGACGACTGAGTAATGTGGGAGTTGACAGATGATGAGAATGCTTGCAGGAAAAAAACCTTTTATGACACGAGAGTCCCATTCCACCCTCTCATTGTAACCGAGCGCTCTCATCTAACTCTTCCATGTATTACTGTGAGTAATGTGCACCCAGACAACAGGTCTGGCGAATAAACTTGGAAGTTTTGAGTCTGCTGAGATTGGCAGGGTGGTGTGAAGAGGTAGAGTCAGAAGGGTGTCCGCTAATGGTTTAACTCTGCAGCAGTTTCAAAGAAATCGATTGTTACACGAGAACAGTCAATGACCCAGGAAGAAATTAAGTTTAAACTAGAAGTGACTAGTAATCAAAAGCTACTGTGCACCAGGACAGGAAGGAATATGAGAATATTAATATGCCCTGAAATAGAAATAATCACTTTGCACTATGTACACCACATACAATATAACATATTCTTTTTAACATTGCACAATATAAATATTATACAAGGTGGAGTAAACTAAATGCAAAATAACTTTGAGGCACACAGGAAAAACACAGAATAGATTGAACTCTGATCGAAATTAGGATGGGGTTAGAAAAAGGCAGGGTGTTACACTGTCAGGCCAGTGATCCCACCTCACGGGCTGGCAGCCACCGCCCCCAGACACGGAAAATTCTCAGACCGCCATATTGTCAGAGTTGACTGCTTCAAACAAAGGCCAGTTATTGAAATCCTTTGAGAAAATCAAACTCTTGCTCCCCACTCTAAAGTAGGTAACCCTTAAAGGTCCCTCCTGACCTCAGGGTTTCATAATGAGGGGCTATGTTAGTACAGGGTTGTTTCCCCCCTTTAACTTGGTTACTATGAAACCATTTTAAGGAAACTAGAACAGTATTCAAGAACACCCATCACAGTGCTTAACAAGATTTAATGTACATTTATTCTTAACATGTGGAACATATAAAGATTTTATACTGAATAAATGATATTCATTAAGCCAGAGGAAAAGGAGGAATTTACATCAAGTTTTTTTTTTTTAAACTACATTATCTTGAAATACAAATGTGGATTCTCGTCACTGAAAAATTTTTGAAGTTGTGTTTCTTCCTTTTAGTTGTATTTTTTTTGTCTGTACTAGTAACCATTGTGTAAATCAATCCATATGCAACCATTTCCACACCTTGATTCATGAAGCAAATTGTGATCAGCTGCTCTCCCGAAATAGAGCATGACTTTATACATACAGAAACTTGTACATTACCCTCTTTTTTTTGTTTTTTTTTTCTTGTTTTTGTTTTTTGTATTTTTTCTTTTTTTTGGAGATATGGCCCTAATGAAAAAATATATAAAATAAAAATAAAAAATTATTTAAATCTACCATCACTTCGTAGTTACCACATCATGAAAAAGAAACTAAAAACTTTTTACTAAAAAAAAAAAAAGAAAAAAGAAAAAAAATGAGGGTATGTTTAATGTACAACTTCTATATACATCACAGCCCAAAGGCAGTAAAAAAAATATTTAAAAAATGATTAAAGGAATTGTGAAGAACTGTCATGTGGAAGGTCAAACGACAGACAGCAGACATGACGCTAGTGGTGAGGAAGCGATTTCCATTCATCGTTGTCAGGTATGTTTTCAATCTTAACTTAAAAAAACCATTTTGCTCCTAGCCTAATGTAACCATTTTCCTGTGGAGAAACCAGTATCATTTCCTACTTCAACCGCTGCCTGACACACCTTCGTGAGCCCCCGCTATCCTACCTAGAAATTTCTATTGCACAGAGCTTTGGACGATGGGATACAGTTGCAATTTTTTCATTATTTGAAGAATAACATAGCTAGGAAATCGATAAGTTTTCGCCTTTTTGTCTCAGTGTGGTGAAATTTTCCCATCTTATAGCATCTTTTGCCGTTAACTTTTTTCTTTAAAGTCAATTTGCTTCCCCCAAAAATGCAATATGACATGGAAAAGAACATTAAAAAGAAAATCTGAAAAACAAAAAGTGACCTTTGAATGCACTAGACAGCAACTTTGGTTAAAAAAAAAAAAAAAACAAAATAAAAAAACCCCGAAAGGATGTACTTGTACACACAGACAGCAAATATTAATTTTATAACTGTTCGAATTAATTATCTCTTTAATTCCCAATTGGTAAATAGTGGATGGGGCAGAGGAGCAAAGATTTTCTTTCCTTCGTCCTACGCTGGAGAAACAAGAACAGAACACAGCCAGTTACACGGGAGCCTCTATAGTCTTCACTCACACAGGCTGCCTTCTCACTGATGTCATAACTGCCCGATCTGAAACAGTACATCGCAGATGACAGATGCCACCAGAGAGTTCAGAACGGCTGATATTGAGATATCCAGCAATCGGCCCTCGTGCAGAAGGAACTCGGAGCGGTTCTCGTCCACTCTGGCCATGGCCAGCAGAGCCTTGGCCGCCCTGCACATCATGTCCACGCTAGGGGGCTCTAGGGGCGGGGGCTGCATGTGCATGAGGTTGTGCTGGCTCTGCTGATACTGGGCCATTGTGACCCCATCCTCTAGGAAGCTTATCAAGTTTCCGATGCTTCCCTTCTGGACAGCTATGGCCCTTGCAGCCAGTGCGTCCCCTTGGGCAAGGTTCGATAAAAGCGCCATGGACATTTCTCGACAGACTGGGTTTTTGCGATCCCCAACGTACCTAACTAACGTGGCATAGAATTTCTCCTGACGACTAAACGGAGGCGTGGCCAAGATCAGGTCCACATTGTTGTCCTGGATGCTGAGTTTACAGAGCGTCTCCAGCACGAGTCTCTGAGGCGACAGGACAGAGTTGGGTCCCACCGTGGGAAAGGGGTCTTGTGCCTCTGCTGATGGGCACACCATCCAGTGCAGCAAGCCATCCAAAATTGGCAAGCAGATGCTTTCCGTGTAAGCGGACAAGTCTAGCTGCCCAGAAATGTTGGCCAAGGTGACCAGCGTGTTGTCCCTTAAGACCTCGAGGCAGTCCCACCACCACTCATCTTTGCTGCAGGCCACCCCTTTGTCCTCGTCTTCCTCCTTCTCGTAGGTCTGCGGCGCTCGTTTTCTCTCGGGATGCTCGTGGTGAAGAAGAATCAGCTTCCCCAGGATCAGCACCAGGCCCGGGTGTTTGGACATTTCCGCGTCATTCCCAGGCACAAAAGACAAGCTCCGGACAATATTGGACACGCAGATGCAGCGCTTGGCCAGCGAGTCCTGCCAGTGTGCGATGGTGCAGAGCGGGGCCTCGTCCCGGCTCCTTGGCTCGTCCTCCAGCAGCTTGATGTTGCGGTGACTTCTGGCTTGATGGATTCCAAAGGGAAACTTGCTGCTTTCGGTCTGGGTACCAGGGTTTGCGTCTTCGGGCAGAGCCCCTGGCCGAGCAGATAGGACATCATCAATGGTTGCGATGATGCTTTTCTCTTGGTGCTCGTCAGAATCCCCTTTGCCTTCCTGGTCTTTCTTTCTGCCTGTGGAGCTCAAAGTGGGAGGCGGCCGCCTGCGAGGAGGAATCTCCATCTTGCTCTCGAAGTGAGTCTGGATGTGCTCAGTGGTATCTCCCCCGCCGAGCTGCCAGTGCAGAAGTCCACTGCTGAACTCCTGAACGCGACCCAGCTTGTCAGAGCGGTCGACGACAAACAGGTTGTTCTTTTTGACTATCTTGATTGGCAGCTTGTCAAATTTACTGGCTTGCCTGGGCTTCTCCTTTAGATCTGTGGTGGCATCGGGGGAGGCCACAGCTGCACTGCTCCTGTCCTCCGTCTCCGCCCTCCCGCTGTCTTCCTCCTCCTCGTCCTCCTCGTCCTCCTCCTCCTCAATACATTCAGCATCATCTTCCTCTCTCCCAGAATCGTCGGCTAAGGACTGGCTGTCATCTCTCTTTGCTGCATTGTGATCAAGTGCTTTTTGGCTGGGGTCTCCCACTTCATATTCCGTAAGAATTCCAAAAATGTCAATCAAGCATTTCCTGAAATACTCTACTAAAAGTTCGAGAAATCCGGACAACTGGAGAGGGTGAGAAAGAGAAGAGGTACAATGTCATAACCTCTCCAGTGTGACTGAGAGGGTGAAAATCCTGCTAGCTAGCCATGCATCTCTATGATTATTTTCACATTTTAATGTTTTCTTTTGGCTAGGCCAAGAAAAAGAAACCATGTGTAAGTTAGAACTATCTTCCTGAATTTTTCATTAATAAACACTTACTATCTTTCTTACTTGGTGTTTACTTTCTTACACCATTAACATGAAAACTTACTTGTTACTTTCCCATTTCTGATACTATCCCCGAGGGAGTGCTCTGCTGTTCTTTACCTTTGTTTCTGGCTTAGACACAGTACCATTCTTACTAGAAGAGTGGGAACGTGGATTTTATAGACTCATTCACCCAAAGTGAGTCTGTTCTCCTCTTTTATTTATCTGAAACTCTGCTTGCCTAGATTTTTATGGTTATTATTCTTAGGATTTTATGGTTATTTTTGTCTTAGGTGCCACAGGTTATTCTAATTTACATTCTCCATATATTTTGGGGAGAAGATAATTTCAGCAATGTAGTAGCTCATAAACACAGAAAATTAGAAACAAATCAATTTAGTCCCTGAGATAAATGAATGAGAATGTTTCACAGAATGCACTTTTATATTTCAGCTATTCCCAACTCCAGCCGAAAGACAAAAGCAACTCTGAGAACCAGCTCTGTTTCCTTTAAGCGGATGTTTATATCAAGAGAACCAACATACTCCCCTCCCTCAATACCAATGCTGCTGCATTTAGGGATGATGAAGGATAAGTAAGTAAACAAGGATTTCTTAATGATAGGTGTTATGGAAATTGACTATAATTTCATTATCTGGCTGTAAGTTTCCCGCGAGGTAGTTTGAAACAATTATAAAGAAGCAAGGGGACACCCAAGTACCAGCCAGGTAGAGCTTGCTTTTAGGGTACGAAGGCACAATTTTTTAAGTGGAGGTCTGGATGTCACCCCTTCCCATCTCGCCCCCAACATAAAGCTTAATTTTTTCCCAGGACAAGGGAAGAGGGAAAATTGCTGAAGCAATGCTGGTTATGAAAAATTGTGCTCAACAGCAGCTCACCCAGCATAAGGAGGGAAATTTATTACTCTAGCAAAGGTAGTATATGTTCTTAATACTTATTTTCTATTAAAATGGACTTCATGCGATGTTTATGATCTTATTAATATACTTGGTATCAACTGAAAAACTGCCTTTCAGAGCTAAAATGAGGAGTTAAAGGAGAGAAGAGGAAGTGGAAGATTCTGGTCCTAGTTCAACAGAAGGGAGGGAATTAGATGTTTTGGCTTTTTTCAACAAAAGCAGAGTTGTTCATACACAGTAGGGAAAATGACCTTTTCTGATTTTTGTTTCTAAATATTTCTTAAAAAAATTTGTAGTCCAGCTGGCTCTTCGGCCTTTTTCCTAATCCTCAGCTCCTTCTCTCTTCCAGCTATTATGCTAGAAGCTACTTCAAGCTTAGCACAGATCAAAGGAGGGTTTTTAAAGGTAGGAGGCTTTTAAATGACTGCTTCAAAATAAACTAGAGGGGGGCAGAAATGGGAGGGAACACATCAAGAAACAAGTTTGACCATGACTTCATTACTACTGCATGAACGATGGTACAAGGGGTTCATTAAACTGTTTACTTCACTCTCTATATATATTTTCTGTAATATAAACAGTCTTTTTAAATTTTATACTTTTTTAATTAATAGAAAGATGTTAGGTCCCCCTGAAAAACAGGGTATGGTCTCACTGCAACTTATTGCATGGTGATGTCTCTTCCAACACTGACTACAGCCGTAACTTTATGTTACATTTGGATTAATTCTCACTGGCCTGCTAATGCTCATTATAAACAACAGTTTGATTTTGCCACTACTGTCTATTCCATGCACACACATGCATGTGCACACAAGGTCACTGTTTTCTTATGAGAAATATACATGTGTGTTTATACTAAAGACTGAAATAAATTATTGTTCCAGACAAAATTCTCAGACAGCTATACACTGATTGATGTTGGTTTATAGTTAACTGTAATGATAAAAAATTTTAGCTGGGGAGTCCTACCTGCTTTAGGCATTAGCTTAAGCATTATACACTACTTTATTTTCTTCTTCTAATTTGCTTCTCAGTTGGACTGGTGCTGGCTTACCTGGGAGAGATTGAAAGTAGCGACAGTGCTGTCGTCATAGAGAAGAATATTAATAGTGTCCAAAGCCCAAGTACTTTCAGCCAAGAGACCTGACTTAAGGGACATCATCACACGCCAGGCCTCTGGAGTAACTAAAAATGGGTGGAAGAATAAGGACATGATTAATATTAACTCTACGCATGAAAGAATAGAAAATAACAAAAGAAGAAGAAAAAGCAGAATGTTAAGTTAAAATATTGATTTAAACCAAGGTTCCAAGGGACAATTAAACATGGTCATTTCACGTGGAGGTTGACAACTGACTCAGAAACTTCTGTAGGTGAAGAGCTTTCTGCTTTGCAGGTTAAACAGAAGTGGGAATGATTCTTTCTGTATTTGTCGTCTTTGACTCTATTCACAAATGTGTCAAGGTAGCATCTTCAGAAGGCTGGTGAGTATGCAGAATATAAGCAAAATTTAATTCCCAAACAGCATGCTCACTGATAGAAAGCTTTCATTCTTCCATGCCGTCTTCTGTCTGAGCTCTGGACCACAGAGCATGCTGTTGACAAGTACTAGCATTTTGACGGTTCTGGTTTTTTAGGAGCCTGGCCTGAGATGGGGGCTAAGAGGAACGATGAGAGCAAAGGTTTATAAGATTTGTCACGAGATGGGGCTGGAGGGGAGGTCCATCGTGTGTCTGAAATTTTAAGGGAAGCTATCTCAGGAAACTGGTGGAAGCACATGGTGTGAGCAGCTGGAACTCCCCACAGCAGCAGCCAGGCCAGATGCCAACTCCTGTGTGGGAGGGGCCATGGGTGTCCACTTTTATTTTAATTTCATCTAATTTTCAAATTTTCTAAGAGAGGCACATAATACTTGCATAATAGAAGGGCAAATTTCATTTTAACATCAGGAACATAAGTTTCCCTAGGCTGGTATAACATGCACTGAGAATTTTTTTTCAAATTTAAATGTATTTTTTTACTTAAATTGGAGAAGGAAATGGCAGCTCACTCCAATATTCTTGCCTGAAAAATCCCATGGACAGAGGAGCCTGGTAGGCTATAGTTCACGGGGTCACAGAGAGTCAGACATGACTGAGTGACTAACACACACACACACACGTTTACTTAAATACATGCATATATTTTTACATATATATTACCATATGTAATACGGTGCCCAGGGTCTGTTTCTCTCTTGCCTTCAGCACGTCCTCTGTGTAGAATGCCTTACTTCCCCGTACCGCCCCCCTGCCCTTAATGTCCAATGATTATAAACAATGGTCATATCTTTAAAATATTTAATTTTCTCATCACTGCAAAGAACTTTGAATCACGTGATTTTGAGATTTTTGGGAAAAAAAGTTTGGATAAAACTGAACTCTATTATTTCCTTAGCTGTGTTAAAAGTACTTAAAAAATAATGCAGAAAAACTGTGTGTATTCCCAGATTTTCCAAATGTCTAATTAGGATTTACAAGATTCCACCTGGATAAACGTGTATGACATTGGTGTTCACCTGAAAGAGCTCCTTGGTCCTGTCAACAGTGCTGCAGGGATCACCTAAATTCTATCCACATGTGAAGTTCCATATAGCATATTATGTGTCTGTCTATGTAGCATAGTCAGTTTTCTGGTTTTGCTCCAAGGGGAACTCACTGTCTTTATGTCCTTACCAAAATTACAGAGTGGCTTGCTGTCAAATTTTCTCAGGCCACCCTAGTGTTCCATCAGCCTTGCAGCTGTGGAACACTAAGCATCTTAAGCACACACGGCAGAGATTATGTGTTTGGTTAAGATAAAATCTTTAAGCCCAAAATACAGTCCACAGTTACCGAGGAGTCCCCATCTCTCACCTGGGGCTCTGCCCTCTCACACGAGTAACACTCACATGCAAGAAATCCGTTTTAATTCTCCTTCTCAGTTCAGAGTAGTGCCTTCCAACTATTGCTCCTGCACAAAAGCACGTCCTGATAGTCTGCAGTCACAGAATTTCATCCCTTTGAGGTTATCCAACTACATCTAACCCAAAATTAAAATTCTAGATGGCAACAGGAAATCATTTCAGGAGCAGAGCTTTGGGAATGCTTACCGATATCTTTTGAGGTAATCTTCCGCCTTTGTTTCAGGACTGGCTGTGAGGCTTCCACGGAGCCAGGAGGGAAGGTGATCTCCCTTCTGATGGGGGGCGGCTGGGGGGGTGGCCCGGTGACCTGGGACGTGGGGACGGTGGGCATGACCTTCTGCATCTTCATGGAGGGGAGGAAGGGGGACTTGCTGGGAGACATGCGGCTCTCCAGGGAGCGCTGGAAGGAGGCGGGGCTGGGCGCCCTGGAGATGTGGTTTGGCAGTGAGGGTGGCGTCTGGTAGGACGACTGAGGCGGGCGCGTGATGGGCTGCATGGAGGCTGACGAGGACATGTAAGGCTGACGCTGGCTGACGTGGGAAGGCCACTGGCTCTCGTGGTTTATCCTCTGATCAGGGACCATCATGTCATCGGTGCGGTTCATGCCGGGGTAAGGCGGGGCCTGCGTGGGGCCGCCCGGGCCTTGCCTGTTCTGGTAGGGATAAGGCATATCGTTGCGGGTCGCCCACATGCTCTGCTGAGGCCCTTCGCTGGAGGACGACTGCATCGGGCCACCCATCATCTGCGGAGGGATGGCATGTGGCTGTATCTGCCCCGGGCCCTGCATCCTCTCTCGGTTGTAGGGGTAAGGATACTGTCCCTGCAAGGGCCTCCGGTCCGGGCCGGAGTAGGAGCTCCCGTACTGGTTGTACATCTCCTGCTGCTGGCTGCCATACTGCATGTTGTACATGTCTCCCTCGTGGCGTTTGGCTGGAGGCCCATACATGCCATCCATATGGCGCTTGTAGTTCTGAAAATTCACAGAGACAGATCACACTAATGTGCTTTTACAGGTATAATCATGCACTTAAATCAGGCAAAATAGTTATCACCTGGTGGAATGTTCATTTCAAAATGAATATGGGCAGCGCCCATGTCCACAGACTAACAGTTTATGTGTGATGCTCAGCACTACACAAACCACTGCACGTACTGTTTGTGTACTTCAAAACTTCTGTGGGAAAAAACCAGCCTCCTCTCCTGGTATTCTCCAGGCAGATTTGGGAGAGCAGGGCATGGGTGAAAAAACCAGCCTCCTCTCCTGGTATTCTCCAGGTGGATTTGGGAGAGCAAGGCGAGGGTGACTACCACATAGGCCGCGCAGAACTGGGGCTTGGAGATCACGGGGATGGCTTGTGTAGGTAGCTGGAGACCTCACCACAAGTGACGGAGCGCTCTGAGGGCCAGCCTGAAGGGCTCCGGGACTAAACAGACCCCTTGGGCCTAACTTTACAGAAATGCCTCCATACACAGCTTGGCTCCTCACTCTGACCTGTGCCCGACACCTGACATTGGATGAACCCCACCCCAGCCTCCAGCCGATGTGGGTCTCCTCCAGGAGAACCTCTGAGGACAGGGCTGGTACGGCCTCACGGAGCTCCCCTCCCAGGAGGCCGTGGCTTCCACCACTGGATGGGGTGGGAAGCTCCTGATGAGAGCGCGGGACGGAGGCACGCATATGGCAGAACACTGTTTAAGGTGCTGATTTGATGATACAAGTCTCTATACAAACATGCTCTGGTCAAATTAATGTTTAAAACCCCTTCTATTTTACAGGAGGTCTTAGACCTGAAGAGTTGTTTAGCGACAGCAAATTCCTGTGTCTGACGTGCGCTCCTCTGTGTTAGCCGTGGTTAGTTCACACACCTCGCAACTGCTGAGCTGCAGCACGTTGTCAACAGCACGCACCTACACACCTAGCCTACACAGTTTAAATAATCTTATTCTTAAAAGAGATCAACTTTCACTATTAGCATATAATATTTTAAGCTGTTCACCCTACATATTCACTAAAATATATTGACAAATTTCTGTGCTAAAATGTCAATTGATATAATAGTATATAGAGTAGACATATGTCTAAAATATACTTGAATTTGGGCTTATTATTTACAAGGATGAGTGTCCTTAACTTCCAATAACATATTTTCAAGAGCTACTTCTAACCTACTGATTTCAAAATCCTAAGAATACTTTTTAGCATAAGCAAATATAACCTGATTGTTACATGTCATTTTGGTTATACTTCCTAAAAGTCTTCAGAAGTATGTGAGTCTGAATTTTAAACAGAAAGCACAGAGATGCACGCTGCTTGCCAACTCACCGTCTGCTGTGGGTACAGGCCTGGCTGGTGTCCTCCATATGACGGCTGTCCTGAGGGAGGGCCTTGGCCCGGGTACTGCTGCCCATAAGGTTCATGCCTAGAATGAAGCATTCAAAGAAAACTTCACTGACCGTGGACCTCGGGCCAAGGGAGGGAGGAAGAGCCCACTTCTGGACACTCCACGCTGTCTTTCCTCCATGGCCTCCTCCTGACAGGCACTGTGAGCAGCAGCAGCACTTCCCCTCCCAGTGGAAGGAGGACAGCACCCGTTTTGGGAGTGCTGCCAAGCCCTGGCCGGTGGGGCAAGGAGTCCCTCTGTCTCTGAGGAGGGGCCCCGCCCATCTACTGAGGGACCAGGGAGGCCATGACACACCCTGAAGTGAGGCATTAACGAGCGTAAGAAACAACAGAAGAACCTGAGAGTCAAAGCAGTATTTCTAGGAGCACCAGAGTATTGACATACAAACGTGGAAAATGTTTCTGTTTCTAATTTCCTCATCCTGAGTATAAAATGTGCAAGTTTTTTAAAGGAATCCTTCAAAATTAGTCCAAACGATACTAAGTTGGTATAGACATAACTACTCAAAATTTCAAAGTTCTATGACCCCAAAAGTCAACAACAACAAAAAAAAGGATAATAGGGATGATTTAAATGTACTTCTGTTAAATCTTAAAATGGGAATAAACATACTTTTATTTCATATTGAGAAATTATAAGTACCATAAAAATACATGTTTAAAAGAACAACAGAATTGAAACTTCAGAAATTAAACTGATGTAGTTAGTATACTGAATTTTGTAAGAAACAATACTGGTCAAGGAATGAGAATAAGAAAGAAAATAAATGAAAATTTAGAACATCACATGTAAAACAGACAAGGGCAGTTTCTGCTAATGACATTGAAATCTGGAGGCAAGCTTATAGTTAGGAGAAAAGAAGTATGATTGATGTGGATGAAATTTAAGCTGAACAAGTAACACTTTTCAGAAGAGAAAACTTAATGAAGGAAATCCTAATGTTGTTTAGTCGCTCAATCGTGTCCGACTCTTGTGCGACCCCATGGACTGTAGCCCGCCAGGCTCCTCTGTCCATAGAGATTCTTCAGGCAATCTTCCCGACCCAGGGATCGAACTCATGGCATTGGCAGGCAGATTCTTTACCACTGAGCTACCCGGGAAGCTCAAATCCTAATGTGATAAGGCCAAAATAACTTCTACACCTAGGCCATGCTGCATTCCAGAAAGCATCTGAGAAGAAATAGAAAACTATAAATCTTCCCTGGTGGCTCAGATGGTAAAGCATCTGCCTACAATACGGGAGACCTGGGTTCAATCCCTGGGTCAGGAAGATCTCCTGGAGAAGGAAATGGCAACCCATTCCAGTATTCTTGCCTGGAATGGGGGTGCAAAGAGTCAGACACGACTGAGCAACTTCACTTCACTTCAGAAAAGTATATTTGCTCAGGTTCCTTTAAGAATATATGTCCGAGGACGACTGTTCTCCTTCTGATCTCATCAGCCTATCCCTTGCCTCTTCCCCCTCCAAAAGCTTTTCCTGGACTCTCAAAAACAAACCAAATCTTAGTAAAAATCCTTGATCTGGTACATCAGACTTCACACAGCGGTTAAGTGACTAAGGCGGATTTCACAACTAAACCTTCATTAGAAGGTCAGAATGAGAATTTGAGATTCCCCAGTCACTATTAAAAAGTACAAAGTAGCTCTGAGCATGCGATATTGTGTAACTCAAAAACCAGGCTCACAGAGAATGCTAGAAAGAAACCTGATTTGGTAAAACAGTGATTTTTCCAACCAAAATTTTCCTTTGTATTAAACCAGGGACACCTGACTGCTTAGCTGGACCTACAAAACCCAGCATGTGGACTGAGAGGGAGCAGTGTGGACCGAGGCCCCGCCAAGGAAATGATGAAAACCACACCTGTCCTGAGGCCTGCCTCAGAGCAACAGTCAGAGAAAGAGCTTTACTTTACCTCCACTGGTTTTCTTTAAAAATGAAATATTCAGTTGAAGGCTTGGTTTCTAAGTAAGTCTCCGTTAGGGAGGTAATGAACATGACAAGCAAGGGATAGGTCTTCCATGGTAAGGACCACGGTCAGGGGCCTTCTTCACAAAGGAAGTCCACCCTAAGTCACTATTCGAGGAACAGCTTCCTCTCTGAGACATTTCAATGACTTTCATTCTATCTTATTAAAATAATCTGGGCCAGTAATGCATCCTTACTTGCCATTTTAGTATCAAGGGGATGTCCTGAGAAAAGAAAAGCTACCCTGGCTTTTATCAGATGTTTATTAAGGAGCAAAGCATTCCCTCTCAGTTTAAAATGTTCGCAGGGGACAGGGGGAACACCTGAAAAAACAACGCCTGGAAGACGTCACCAAGAACCCACTGCTGCCCGAGCCTGCTGACAGCCCAGTGTGGCACCTGCCCAGACCTCAGCCTGTGGGGAGGAGGGCAGGCACTGAGGTCAAGGGAGGAGCCACACACGGACCCTGGAGCGGCAGTCTCGGTGTGGTGACAGTGGCTGGGACAACCTTGGCTCTTGCATCCTTAGGGAGAAGACTTGTGCCCTGGCCAGCCCAGCCCTGGCATATTTCTAAAATTCACTAATAAAAACACGGCTGTATTGGTGGCCTGGGGACAACGTCCTTCTCCCCAGTTCCTGTTACAGTCATCGACTGAAGGCAGCCGTCTGACACGTACAGTCCTACCGAACTTCAGCAGGAAGCAGACATCAGCTGCTAGGGCTCAGAGATGTGTGTGTGGAAAGCACAGTTTCGAATAAGTCATCTCATCTTCATCTTAGGAAACACTCACCTTCGGTCATAACTGGTTCCGTAGGGAAACTGCTGCCGTGGCCCCATGCCAAGACTAGACATGGCTCCAGATGGACTCTGGTTGTACATATCCTGCATGCTGCTGGTGGGCATCTGTCCTTGCGTCATGAAAGGCTCGCTGCTTCCAGGCACTGAAATATTTTCAGTAACAGACAAAAAATTAAGCACTTTCAAATGCCAAAGGGCCCAAACATCCCTTTCTAGTCAGTGCTGTTATCCTTAATATGACAGATAACAATACCGATCAAAGAGCATAAGGTCTAAAGTTAAGATGGGCCCTGTTGAGGCAGGATTCTAAGTTGAGCCCCCTTCACGTACACAACTTGTATGAGTCTCCCGGAGTGTGGGGTGAACCCATGAATGGGACAGGATGTCACTCCCAGGATTATCTACATTGCAGGGCAAAAGGGATTTCAGAGACGTAATTACAGTCACCAATCAGCTCGCTGAGCTAACCAAAAGGGAGAGCACCCATGTGGGCCCTTTAAGTTGGCATCTAGAGTTAAGAGACAGAGCAGGTCAGAGACACTCTCCCGCTGGCCTTGAAAAGCAGTGCCACGCAGGTCAGAGGCCCACGTGTTAGGAAGGAAGGCAACTGCTAGAAGCAGAGAAGGCCCCAGATGACAGTCAGCAAGAAAACAGGACCTCAGTCCAGCAACTGTGAGGAACTAAGTTCTACCAACAACTACGAGCTCAGAGAAATGGAATCTAGGCTCCCAGCTTGACTTGTACTGTGACCCTGAGCTGAGAACCCACAGAAATTGGAGAGCATATGTGTATGTTGTGTGTTTTAAGCCA